>NC_080696.1:58287917-58594722 GCF_030445035.2 Dasypus novemcinctus | reverse complement strand
ACATTGTAGTTCACACTCTCCCCCAGTCCACCCCCAGTCCTGCCCCAGTCCTTGGCAGGACATACAATGTCCAGCATCTGTCCCTGCATTTCCACCCAGGACAACTCAAAGTCCTGAAAATGCCCCCACATCATATCTCTTCTTCCCTCTCCCTACCCTTAGCAGCTACTGTGGTCACATTCTCTACATCAATGCTACAATTTCTTCCATTACTAATCACAATAGTTTCATAGTACAATATCAGTAAGTCCACTCTAAGCCATACTCTATTCCTCCATCCTTTGGAACCTGGAATGGTTATGTCCACTCCACCTCTATTTTGAGAAGGGGCTTAGATTTCACATGGATGATGGATGCAATTCTCCTGCTTGCTGTTGTAGGCACTTTTGGCTCCCTGGTATGGTGGTTGCCCTTCTTCACCTCCCTGTTTGCTGGCTGGGGTAAGTCCAATAAACCATAGGGTAGGAGTTGCAAGTCTGCTGAGGCTCAGGGTCTGGCTGTCACATGGACAGTCCAGAGATTCAGGTCTTCTGAGCATACACCAACCCCAGTACCAACCACAGGTCCAGTAAAAGTGACAGAAGAGGCATGTGTAGAAAGGTCACATCTGAGTCCAAGTCCATCATACTCAGGAACACAAACTCCAAAGTAGGGCCAACTGACAAGACGCTGAACTCCAGAGCCACCTGCCATGACCATAGAACCTGGGGATCTCTGTAGCCCTCAGGAGAACCAGTACCTGGAGCTGTATCCACTTTGGCTGTCTCTGGGACCCTGCTGAGGAATGTGTAAGCATGACCCTCCTGATGACCTCCTGACTCTTTTTTGGAGACTCATAGCCATATAAACTCATTTGTCTTTGCCTTTTCCCCTTTTATTCAAGGCCAAAAAGCAGTTTTTAACACATGATCTTACATATGGGCTGAGATATTCTGCTGGTCTGAGTTGACCCTTTTATTCAAGGTCTTTTTCTACTTACATCATCAGCTGGTGCTTGGTAGTAATCCCTCGGCACCAGGGAGGCTCATCCCCGGGAGTCATGTCCCATGCTGGGGGTGGGGAGGGAAGGTAATGCATTTCCATGCTGAGTTTGGCTTAGAGAGTGGCCACATTTGAGCAACACAGAGGCTCTCAGGAGGTAACTCTTAGGCGCCCTGCAGATCTAGGTCTAGTTCAAATTTCAGGCACACAGGCTCATAAGCATAGTCATCAGTATCAAAGTTCATTGTTGGACCATCCTTCTTCATTGGTCTTTGCCATCACACTTGGGGGATTGTTGCTGCTCCATTGGGGAATGCATATATAAATTTAAGCGATTATTTTAGAATACCCTTTAAAATAAAGAAATCCCCAGACTTGTCAAAAAGGGCAGTGGAGAAATAGAAGGAACTTAAGTTAGAAGTAAAATTAAATATGTGGAAGCTAATAAAAGTTATACAAAAATATAATAAAAACTTCTATGCTAATAAATTTGAACACAGTTTGGTTTGGTATCTTATATCATTTTATAAGATATTTTGGTATAAAGTACCAAAATTCATTCATAAATATAAAAATTCAGTGAGCATTAACTAGAGGAATTTTTTTTTATTTCAACTTTAATTTATAGATACACACATAATTCTGTACTCATGTGGTTTTAATCTTTTTTTAAGTTTCTTATTGCCAAGAACACTGGTCCCACATTATGTGTGATAACACAGTTTTTTAAAAAATGGCTTCTCCAGTCATACTTAAATTGCACCAACTTCCCCTATCAAAAAGAGCAAAACTAAAATAAGAAAAGCACAGATGAAACTTATCCATAAATACAAATGCTAAAATCCTAATAAAACCTTGGCTAATTATACTTAGCAGTATACTAGAACATAATAAACCATCATCAAATAGGGTTACTTCAAGGAATCAAGGATGGTTTAATAATAGGAATGAGTATATTTTTCATGCAAATTATAGCTCAATAAAGCTTATTAATTTTAAAGTGTAAGCTATAATATAATATTTCTAAGATATATAGTCACATAAGATAGCTGTATATACAATAAAATTATATATATAACATTGCATGGGCAAATATATAGAAGGAAATATAACAAAATGTTTGATGATAGAGTTATGGGTAATCTTCGTATTTCTTCCATATTTTCTTTATAGTTTTCAATTTGCCTACCAGCAACGTAAGACAACATAATACCATGAAGGAAAGTATCACTGTTGAGATCCTCAATAGGAACTGAATGATCAAGCTTGTGTGATTTAGAAAAGGAAATAGCTGACAATTTTTAGTAATATTGTTTTTGAGTGTTAATATATCTAAGCTTCTTTGAGAATGTACCTTATGCCCTGGACATACTACTTGACTATTGGCAGCAGTAAAGCCATAAAATGAGGTGTCAATCTGAAAATGTCCCTAAATCTTAACTCACACATTGCTTTGTATTTATTTTCGGACATTCACCCTCTCTTTTAAGGACAATAAGTTGATTACAAGGTGATTTGAATAGAAAAAATGTCAGTGATTTGTTTTCAAAAGGGAAGAAGAAATGTGATGGTGAAGGCATTTTTGGGAATTTGAGTTGTCCTAAATTATATTGCAGGGTCAGATGCTGGACTTTATATATCCTGCCATAACCCACTGAATGGACTGGGGGAGAGTGTGAACTACAGGGTAAACTGTTAACTATGTGGTGCAGCAGTGCTCCAGAATGTGTTCACCGAGTGCAGTAAGTGTGCCACAATGATGGAGGAGGTTGTTGGTGTGGGAGGACTGGAGGGGGGGGGTATACAGGAACCTCTTATTTTTTTTAATGTAACTTTTTTTGTGATGTATATATCTTCAAAAAATACAATTTACAAAAATGATAGCATGGGGGGTGTGGAGTGGGGTATATGGGAACCTCCTACGTTTTTTATGTTTTTTAATGTAACGTTCTTTGTGATCTATTAACTTTAATAAAAAAGTGTAAAAAAAATGCGAAAAAAAGCTCCCTGATATGCTTAGAATGGATAAATTACTACCATAAATTTCAATATTTCAAATTAAACTTTTTGTCATTTACAAAAATATTTTTTTAATGAATCCTTAAAATATGTTACTCAGCTTGAGGTGAGCCTATAAAATTTGACTGAATTTTATAATCTTATTTTTTAACAAAATGCATATCTTGCCCACTATGGGCATTTCATACCAGATACCAATTCTGATGACTAATTAAAATAGAAAATGTTTTTCTTTTCTCTTTGAGACCCATATTTTATTGGACAAGTTAGTGCTATTATATACATTGCTATTGAAATCTCTTTAGAGTATATGTGTATGTTAGCATCATCAATGTGTTCTTTCTTCCTCACAATTAGTAGAAAAAGAGGTAACATTCAATATTATGAAATTATTTTTTTTAATATTTCTATTTGAGGGATATGAAAAACTTGTTTGGAAACTACTGAATAGGCATTAATTAATATTCTGATTTCATTCCTAATGCTCTGCTGCTCTATTGTTTGAAAATAAATGAAGAGAAGAGAAATGGAGCTTTTAAGACTGAATGATCTATTGACAGTCTAATTAATGTGCTGGGCCATTTCATTAGCATTCAGATGTTTCATGCAGATTGACAAAGCTCTTGTGATTGTGTAATCAGCTGGAAGATTAATAATTTAGACAACCACGCTGGCAAAGACACCAGGACAGTGTCCCAGGGTCCTGGATATCCAGGTGTCCTAGGGAATTGTGGGCTCCAAGGGGCTGAGAACCTCAAATCTAAGGCAGGTGTGAATCACCTGAAATTGGTCAAGAGGACAGATGGTGACCTTTCCGTACGACAAATAAGAACAATCATTGGCTCTGTGATGAGAAAATACTGAAAGGTCCTTCAAGGAAAACTTGGAAAGATAAGACTGACTCATATCACATACAATTAGATATTATCCATAGGAAACACACACACACACACACACACACACACTGTAAAGGCCATTTGGCAGCCCCTACTTAACAGTGGTTGGATCAACTTTCCAAACCTCACCTTTATCTCCAATGTAGGTGGCTAATACACAGGCTGCCATTCTACTTTGTCTACCTTTTTCCTTCTTTTTCCTTCTCTCCCTTTCTCTCTCCCTGTTCCCTCTCTTTACTCCCTCCCTCTCTCCATCTCTCTCCCTCCCTCCATCTCTCCCTCTTTTCTCTCCCCACAAACCTTCCACCATGAAGTATTACTTAAGTTCTCTATCTTTTCCTTTTCTGATGGATGGTCATCTTCTAGCCCAAATTCTCTTATTAAAACAAGACTTAGTAATTACCCAATCATTATAGGTAAACAGTTTGGGAGACAAAGACAATACACGAATTCTCAAAGTGGGGATATTTTTCAATGTGCTATTCCTGTGCGTGTGAAGAAAGTGGATGGAGAAAAGTTTTTTAATTGCATAGAACCACTTCATGAACCAGAGGTGGGTGTCTTAGGAACTGATGGAGAGCCAGTGGGATTCTGTGTGATTAACAAGCAGCCAAGAGTCAGGAGATAAGGTTGGAGAGCAGTCCACTCAGCTTCCACTGAATCTTGACAGCCACGAAAAGGTGACTGGATTTCATTCGATACACAATGGTTTTATTTAGAGAAGTTATTTACATATTTAAGATTTGTATATTTTTATTGAGATATATAATGCACATACAGAAAGTAACACAAAAATTAAATGCATATATTAATGAATTGTTATAAAGCATGCATTTTTAAAACCAAAAGCAAGGCAAAAAACAGAACATTGCCAGCACCCCAGACACCCTCTGTATGCCCCTTCCAGCTTAAAATCACCTTCTCCTCCTCCTATGGTGTCTGTTATTTTGATTCTCACGGTAATAACTTTGTTGTTTTTCTTCATATTTTCCCACCTAAGTATGCACTACTAAACACTATAACTTAGCTTCTCATAAATGAAATTATTCTATGCATCATTTTTGCCTGACTTATTTTGCTCAGTATTATTGATATCAGTATCAATTTGGAAAGTCATCTATGTTGCTTCATGTGGGGGGTAAATTTTTCATTTTTATTTTCTAGCATATACCATTGCATGATTATGCCTCCATTTAATGTATGCATCCATTCTACTGTTGATGTGCATTGAGTTCTTCCCATATGAAACTAATTTGAATATTGCTAATAAGAACATTCTCGCACATATTTCCTGGTGTATATATATATACTCATTCTTGTCAGTATACCTCTAGGAATAGAACTGTCACATATGTTCAATTCTAATAAGCAATCAATGCCTTTTTCTTTCCAAGTGGTTTTATCAATTAAAACTTGTGCAGTACAGTATGGGAACTCATTGTTCCACAGCCTCAGCAATGCTCGGTATTGCCTTTCTTTTTAATTTTAACTCTTACGGGGGAGGGTTTAATTTTTTAAAATATTACTATGAATGTTGTATGATGGAACAAAATAAAACCGGTACAGAAGGTAAGTTCTTAAGCTGAAACTGACTGGACAGAATATTTTCATGTTCTGATGGAATAATCTAATGGTGAAATAAAAAGTAAAAATGCAGAAAAGGAGAAAGAAAGCAAAAAGCCATAGTGAAAGGCAGAAGTGATGGAGGTCCAGAAATTTATCTATCAGACTTTTCCTCACATCTCACTGACTGAACTATGAGCAGGTCTAACCATAGGGAGCTAGGAAAATGAGTATTTAGCTACACATTGTTGCCTGTACAGGAACATGGTTCTGTTAGTAAAGAAAAATGGGAGAATGGATGTGTTAAACAGTAGCAATGCTTGCCCTACATGAAGACAGTAGGTATTTGAGTTCAACTACATTGGGGTTTACTAGCTTAATTCAGTTGAGGAAGTGAAAGAAAAATGATTGATGATATCTATAAGAGAGTATCTGTAAGAGAGTGATTATCTGCTTTCAAAGGATAAAAATTGGCCACCAATGAGAGTACCAGAAATAAAAGTATAACATAGTCTGGTGGCTAAGAGCAATTTGCAAAGAAGAACTTAAAGAGTAATTTTTAGCTAATGCCACTACTTTAGACAAAACTGTTCTCACTTGCATATATAAATTATACTATTTGGCTCTTTTTAAAAAACAATATATTACTCAGAACATATCCTGGGTGGTACTGCAGGGACAGTTACTGGACATTGTATGTCTTCCCATGGCCCACTGGGTAGGCTGTGGGAGAGTGTAAACTATAATGTGACCATTGACCATGTGGTACAGCAGTGCTCAGAGATGTATTCACCAAGTGCAATGAATGTCCCATGATGATGGAGAAGGTTGTTGTTATGGGAGAAATGGGGTGAGGGGCGTGGGGAGTATATGGGGACCTCATATTTTTTTAATGTAACATTAAAAAAAAAAAGACAAAAAATAAAATGATCAATTCTGCCAATTTTTAAAGTTTATTAATTTTTAATGCTTTATTCTAAATGTTCAAAATTCATGCCACCATGCTATGATATTTTCTAGTTCATCCAAATGAAATATGGTACTTATCTATTTCCACATTGCCACTTTCCTTTTGGTAACATGGACAGACATTATAACTGAGTTTTCATTTTTATACACCAAAAAGCAGTGAAGTTTTCAATTACATCTAGACAAAACTAATACTCCCAGTAGACAAGTAAAACACTTGAGTATAAAAGAATCACACTTAATTGTCTTCACTGAATCAATAAAATTTGGAACCATTCCTGAACAAACATAGATTTTCACTTTACCATGCACAACCATTCATCTAAGAAAACTCCAAGAAGCTCTTTAATATCTTGGCTATCTATTCCTGTTTGACCTATTATTACAATGGCTCTTTCATGTACAGTTTGCTACCAGAATGTATTTTAACTATAGATAGTTGCATCAAAATCGTTCCCTCCCACAGCTTGACTTCAGACTAATGCATACCCTGTCAAATATACACACATAAATGAAGAAATTCCAGCTTTTAGGTAAATGAAGATTGTTATCCTTGGTACCCACATTCAAAAAGTAGCTTCCACTGCCTAGAAAAATAAATCCATTCTTGCCACAGTCTGGAGGATACTATTGACAGGTGATATATGGCTGACAGGGAGCTATACAGGACATATGTCCAGGGTGCATGGTAATATTTGGATATACTCATAGTGGCAACAATTAAAAACTAAAGCTGGGGGGGTACTGGGTTCCTGGCTGGTGGTGCTCTGTCATGGTCCCTAGGGGAGCAGCGACAGTCTCCCAGGTGCAGTGGCAAGGACCGGGAAGGAATAAGGGTCCAACAGGGGGCCCCTGACGCTAATGACTATGCTTGTGAGTTGATATGCCTGAAATAAGAACAAGGCCTAGAGCAGCATTGTGCCTGGGAATTTCCTTCATGTTACTCAAATGTGGCCAGTCTCGAAGTCAAACTCAGTATGTAAATGCAATGCCTTCCCCCCAGCGTGGGACATGACACCCGGGGATGAGCCTCCCTGGCACCGAGGGATCACTATCAACTACCAACTGATGATACAACTGGAAAATGACATTGAATGGAAGGTTCAATGTGGATCAGCAGAATATCCCTGTCTACATAAAATAACATGACTTTAAAATGCTGTTTGACCTAATGTAAGGGGGAAATGGAAAGGAGAAATGAGTTTATATGGCTACGAGTCTCTAAAAAAGAGTCTGGAGGCTGTCAGAAGGATTGCCCTTATGCACAACTGAGCAGAGTCTAAGAGACAGATAAAGTAGATACAACCCCCAGGTATTGGTTCCTTTGAGGGCTAAAGAGACCCATGGGTGCTATGGTCATGGCAGATGGGGTTAACTGCCATGTCAGATGGCCCTTCTTTGGAGCTGGTGTTTATGTGTGATAAATCTGGACTCAGATGGGATCTCTCTTCATAAGACTTTCATGCTACTGTGCTGGAGCTGTAGTTGGTGTTGGGGTTTAAGATATATTTAGGGGATCTGAATCTCTGGACTGACAATGTGATAGCCAGGCCCTGAGCCTCAACAGACTCCAGCACCTACAATCTGATTTATTGGACTCACCTCACTCAGCTAAGATGGAGTTGAAGAAGGACAACCACCACACCATGGAGCCTAGAGTGCCTACAACTGAAAGCGGGAGGATTGCATCCAGTATCCATGTGGAATCTGAGCCTCCTCTTGACACAGAGGTGCAATGGACACAACCAATCCAATGTCCACAGAGAAAAGGTGGCATTGGAGTGGGAAAAGTGGACATGGTGGCTAATGGGTATGGGGAATGGCAGGAAGAGACAAGATGTGGAGGTGTCTTTGGGACTTAGAGCTGCCCTGGATGGTGCTTCAGGGGCAATCACCGGACATTGTAAATCCTCACAGGGCCGACTGGATGGAATGGGGGAGAGTATAGGCCATGATGTGGACCATTGACCATGAGGTGCAGAGGTGCCCAGAGATGTACTTACCAAATGCAATGGATGTGTCATGATGATGGGAATGAGTGTTGCTGGGGTGGGAGTGGTGGGGTGGGGGTGGTGGGGTTGAATGGGTCCTCATATATATTTTTGTAATGTAATATTTTTACAAAATCAATAAAAAAAAATATTAAAAGTGATGATGATGATTATGAAAGCCAGCATGGAGTGCTGGCTAGGTACCAGGTACTATATTAGGGACACTTTCTCATCTAATCCTCAGAAAAATCTTTTCGGGCTCATATGAGAATCATTTCTATTCCACAGAGAGAGCTAAGGCCCCTAGAGATTTAGTAACTTTCCTAAAATTACACAACTACAACAAATTGAAGCCAGGATTAGAACTGACACAGCTGGATTTCAGAGCCTATGATTTCCATCATAATTCTGCCCCCTCCCCAAAAAGTATGGGAGAAGACCACACCTCAGTGAGGCTGGATAGTTCAGGGAGTGGGAAGATGAATCAAAAACTTGGCAGAAAAATATGGCCCTGAAACACATGGCCATGAACCCCACCTTGAAATCCTCTGAAGGAAAGACCCCACCAGCAAGCTGCTTGAAGAACCCTGTGAGACTCTTCCATTTGGAAGAAGATTTTGTCTGGGGTCAAGGAAAACCCCATAATCCTCTCAAGGGGCCTTATCATTGGACACTTCCCTAGGAGGTAATCAATCAAAACAGCAAATAACTGGGACCCCGCCCCCAAACATTAGCAAGGGGAGGAATAACTAATGATTTAAAAAGTAACCACACAAGCTAAATCTCTCTCTCTCTGCCTGGAGCTGCCCGCAAGTACACCTGGGGACCTGTAATCTATTATTTCTAGTCTCTTCTCCCATTTCCTTAATCAACCATACTGGCCTAACTAAACTGGCATGTTCTTAAATTCTTTTATATAACATAGCCAAGAACCTAGAGAAATCTGGCTATATCAGGATCATTTTCCAAATTGGAACCTGTCAAAAGAATATAGCATATGAGAACAACTCTATGCCAAAAAACTAGACAATGTAGAGGAGATGGACAAATTCCTAGAAACACATGAATCACCTACACTAACCCTAGAAGAAATAGAAGGCCTCAACAAACCAATCACAAGTGAAGAGATTGAAACAATCATCAAAAACCTCCCAAAGATGAAAAGCCCAGGACCAAATGGCTTCACAGGTGAATTTCTACCAATCATTCAAAGATGATCTAATACCAATCTTGCTAGCTCTTCCAAAATATTGAAGAGGAAAGAACACTACCAAACTCATTCTATGAAGCCAACATCATCCTAATATCAAAAGGAGACAAAGATATCACTAAAAAAGAAAATTACAAACCAATATCTCTAATGGATATAAATGCAAACATCCTCAACAAAATACTGGCAAACAAAATCCAAAAACACATTAAAAGAATTATATACCATGGTCAAGTGGGTTTTATCCCAGGTATGCAAGGATAGCTCAATGCAAGAATATCAATTAGTGTAATAAACCACATTGACAAATTGAAGAAGAAAAATCACATGATCCCCTCGATTGATGTGAAAAAGGCTTTTGACAAAATACAGCACCCTTTCTTTATAAAAACACTCCAAAACATGGAAGAGAAGGAAGCTTTCTCAGTATGGTGAAGTGCATATATGAAAAACCTACAGCTAGCATTGTACTCAATGTTAAAAGACTAAAGCTTTCCCAATGAGATCAGGGACAAGACAAGGATACCAATTGTCACCATTGTTATTCAATATTGTGCTATATGTTCTGGCTAGAGCAATCAGGCTAGGTAAGGAAATAAAAGGCATCCAAATAGGAAATAAAGAAGTACAACTTTCACTATTTGCTGATGATATAATCTTATATCTAGAATCCCCTGAATAATACACAGCAAAGTTAATAGAACTAATAGACACTTAAACAAAGTGGCAGGATACAAGATTAATATGCAAAACTACAAAGCGTTTCTATATACTACTGATGTGCAATCTGAGGAGGAAATCAGAAAAATAATTCCATTTATAATAGCAACTAAAACAATCAAATATTCAGGAATAAGCTTGACCAAGGACATAAAGAACCTGTATTCAGAAAACTACAAAACATTGCTAAAAGAAACTGAAGAAGACTTAAATAGGTGGAAGGATATTCCATGTTCATGGATTGGAAGACTAAACATTGTCAAGATATTGATTCTACTCAAACTGATTTACAGATTCAAAGCAATTCCAATAAAAATCCCAACAGCCTTTTTTGCATAAGTGGATAAACCAATTATCAAATTTATTTGAAAGGATAAGGGGTGTCAAGTAGCCAAAAAGATCTTAAGAAAGACAAATGAAGTTGGAAGACTCTTACTTTTGGGCTTTAAAGCATATTCCTTAGCTACAGGGGTAAAAACAGTATGGTACCTACATAAAGACAGACACATTGATAAATGTAGTGGAAACAAGAACTCAGAAATAGACCTTCACATCTAGAGTCAAGTGATTTTTGACAAGGCTATCAAGTCTTCCAGCTGGGCCAGAGCAGTCTATTCAATAAATGGTGCTGGGAGAACTGGATATCCATATTCAAAAGAAGGAAAGAAGACCGTATCTCACAACTTATACAAAAAATAACTCAAAATGGATCAAAGACTTAAATATAAAAGCAATAACCATAAAACTCCTAGGAGAAACTGAAGGAAAACATCTTCAAGATCTTGTGGTTGGTAGTAGTTTCTTAAACCTTACACCAGAAGTATGAGCAACAAAAGAAAAAATAGGTAAATGGGACCTACTCAAAATTAAACACTTTTGCACCTTAAAGGACTTTGTCAAAAGGCTGAAAAGGTAGCCAACTCAATGGGAAAAAAATATTTGGCAATCACATATCTGATAAAGTTTAATGTCCATGATGTACAAAGAGATTATACAACTCAACAATAAAAAAGACAAATTCTCTGATTAAAAAATGGGCAAATGACTTGAAAGGACAATTGTCCACAGAAGAAATACAAATGGCAAAGAAACACATGAAAAAATGTTCAACATTTCTCGCAATTAGGGAAATGCAAATCAAAACTACAATGAGGGCAGCGGACTTCAACCAGTGGTTAGGGCATCCATCTACCACATGGGAGGTCCGTGGTTCAAACCCTGGGCCTCCTTGACCCATGTGCAGCTGGCCCATGTGCAGTGCTAATACATGCAAGGAGTGCCATGCCACGCAGGGGTGTCCCCCACATAGGGGAGCCCCACACTCAAGGAGCGCACCCCGTAAGGAGAGCCACCCAGCGCAAAAGAAAGTGCAGCCTGCCCAGGAATGGCACTGCACACACGGAGAGCTGATACAACAAGATGACGCAACAAAAAGAAACACAGATTCCTGTGCAGCTGACAACAACAGAAGCGGACAAAGAAGAACATGTAGCAAATAGACACAGAGAACAGACAACCGGGGGTGGAGGGGGGGAAGAAATAAACAAATAAATCTTTTTAAAAAATTGCAATGAGATATCATTTAATACCTATAAGACTGGCTGCTATTAAAAAGTCAGAAAACTATAAATGTTAGAGAGGATGTGGAGACATAGGAAAACTTATTCACTGTTGGTTGGAATGTAGAATGGTACAGCCACTGTGGAGGACTGTTTGGCATTTCCTAAGGATGCTTAATATAGACTTGCCATGTGACTTGGCAATACCATTACTAGGTATACCCAGAAGAACTGAGAGCACAGACATGAACAGACATCTGCACACTGATGTTCAGAGCAGCATCGACAATTGTGAAAAGTTGGAAACAACCCAGGTGTCCATCAACTGATGAATGCATAAACAAATTGTGGTATATATACATGGTTGAATATTATGCAGCTGCAAGAAAAAATAAAGTTGTGAAGCATATGAAAACATGGATGAACCTGGAGGGCATTATATTGAGTGAAACAAGCCAGACACAAAAGGACAAATACTATACGAATGCACTATTTTGAACTACCTGTATTGTGTAGAATCATGGAGTTAATAATTACAATATAGGTCACCAGAAAATAGAAGGAGGGTAGAGAATGGAAAACTGAGGGTTAATCTGTGCAGAATTTGTAAAAAGGTTGTTTTCAAATCTTTGGAAATGAATAGAAATAGTGAAAGCATATCATGGTGTTTGGAACTAGTAGAGCTATTATATGGGTATGACAGTAGTTGAAAGGGAAAGTCTAAGGTCATGTATATTACTAGAAGGAAAGCTAAAAACTATAACATGGGACTGTATAAGATAGTAAAACCTTATGTAAACCACGAATATGGATGATATTCCACATACAAGACTCTTTTACAAAATATAATTATAAATACACTAGAGAGGGAAAAAATAGCAGGTACGTACAGCATGGGAAGCATAGAGAAATTCAGAGGTGATGAGGTTTTTTTCTTTATTATTATTATTGGAATAATGAAAGTGCTCTAAGAATGATTTAAGTGATGAATGCACAAACATGTGATTACACCGAATACCATGATTGTACACTTTGGATGGGTTTATGCTTTATTAATATGTATCAATAAAATTGATTTATAAAAAAAAAAGAATATAGTGAGATGGATTTACTTAGCTCCCAACCAATTGACCATTCAGGAAAGCATTAAAAACTTCCTGAATTACTCATCTGCTACCTACTCTGATAATAAAAGCCAGAAATGTCAGAATCCTTTTTCTCTGCATTCTTAGAAATAAATTCTAGGTAGGAAGTTATTAAAGGGAGAAAGGCAAAAAAACTAAAACAAAGAAACTCAAACCAAAAATTGTTGCTGTACTTTAAACCTATACAGATTTTCAAATGTGCTATACACAGCATGGTATCATAGAATTAACTTGATTCCAAGAAGAAATAATAGTATTTCAAATTATTTGCCACTGCTTGATGATCGTGTTTGCATTTAATTTTTATAATATCTTTTTATGCGTATTATTCTGGATTCCATGCATTAGTTCACTGTAAAGGAAGGACACAAAAATAATATCATTACAGCTCCCATATTTTCATAAAGTGATAAGTGCCACTAGTAAATCCTAGCACTTGCTTCCTATTATTAGATTGAATGGCTGAGGACAAAGAAGTCATATATTTCAATAGTTTTTGAGTCTTTTTGCCATTTATTTACAAATTGGATGTGCCATTTACATTTAGACTAGTAGTCCATTTTCATTTTTTTAAATGCTGTTAACAGAACTGCCCATATAATACAGTAACTTTGATATTTTTCCTGAGAACCAGTCTTTACTTGGTAGGGGAAAACTTGTCAAAACTACTGCATTCGAAACTATTATCCAAGATCTCATGATAAACTGACATAAGTTAAAATTTTTATTTCCTGTTATTTAACTTAACAATAGTGTGATATAAGAATGACAGTGTTAAAATATTCAGAAAAGTCAACTGTTAATTGTGCCACTTTTAAGAAAAACAGTAGTCCAATTGTGACCCCATTCACCAATTTGTATTCGGGCTGGAAAAACCAGATCATATCAATGGATTTGTTTTTTGGTTTTTAAAAAATCAGACAGCACAGTGTTTGCATTCTGGAAAAGCATCCTCTCCGTGCTAATTACCAGACCTAAGAGAACCTGCCATTTAGTAAAATATCTATTATGTAGATTTTTTAAAATAGCCAACTGTGCACCACCAACTAAACAAAAATAAGATAATTTAATCATGTTATATTTTTTCAAACAAAATTTTTATTTATTCCATGTTCCTGAAATTTTTGGAAAAGTTTTTATGGCTTTATGCCCTAAAGCCCCAACATGTATCACATATTTAATGGTACAGTGTGTTCGTCTACAGTACATGCTTCTGTAAAGAGAATTACCTCATATGAGGATGGCAAGTACAGGGATAATGTCAATATAATAGTCATAGCATGAGTTCAGCTAATACGAACACAACCACAAAAAGCCAGTTGCTGAGAAAGAGATATAACAGTGCAACGAGATGCCCATTTACTCCATGTTCTTGGGGCTGTCTTGGAAATGCTTTCTGCATGGTTCTCCCCATGCAACATGCATTTCCTTGTCTATTAGTTTTGCAGATTAAACCCTTCCTTACCTCTTCATCTAATGAGTCTTCTTCACCATTTGCAAAATATATAAAGTCCTATATTTACTATAGTATTTCTTTATTAAGAAGTAACTTTTTGAGTGCTAGTATCTTCTTTAAAGCTATTATTGTTTTCCTTATCATTCTGATTAGATAGTTTCATTGTTTGAGCAGTTTGGCTAACCTTATGTTCCCCATAAGCCCTATTATTTTTATCAAATAATGCATGTTTTTTGCCAGGAAGGAATCCATTGCACTATAACAATATATATGAGTAATATATAGTGCACATAGCATTATTTGAGGACTCATGTGAGATAGTTGCCTTTTATTCAGCTCAATACTGATAACTTTCATAAAGAATTAGTTTGTCTTTATCAAATAAATACTGTCAACTATGTAATTTCCCTTTTTAGATTAGGAGTGCATTAAGACATTTGAGGCTCATCCTGTCTAGCAAGCATTTGGGATTTGGTAATATGCAATTTTGTATTAAATTCATTACTAACCCCATTTCTTTTGTGTTGTTGATGGTGGGTGCCCGTTTTTCATCTTTCTTCTATTATTCCTTGGTGTATATATTCTTGTTTTGTATGTATCCTTTTCAGTTGCCATTACTATGGCCTAAAGGAAGGAGGGAGGTATTATATAAATACTCATATATATGCATATACATATAAAAGCACACATACATACAGACAGGTATATGCATCAGAATTTAAAATTACATGGTTATTTAAATGGAAGGTAAATGCAAGTGACAGGTGGAAGGAGTCCCAAATAAGTCATTTGGAATAACATAGGAAGACCAAATGATTACCTAACTCTTTACAACTTTTCCATTGGCTGTTCTGGAGTTCTGGAAAGAATGTCTCTATTGCCCCACTAGGATACCACTTGTCATATTAGAATGGTACCAACATTTCCTACACAGAATTCTGAATTCATTAAGAAGTTAATATATTCTTTTAAAGTCCCTAACTTACCCCCAGCATGTATTAACAGACTGAAGGAATCTGAGTCAGCAAGTCATAAACTTTGTGTACAGCCAAGCAATGGTAAAGAATTGAAGGTAAAAACTGTTCTAGCTGTAAAAGTGAGATATTACCAATACGCATGCTAAAAGAGCTAGAAGAACTCATACTATCTAACTTACACAAGGCACAAAATGTAATCAAAATGAATTCTGGGTCACATTGATTAAAATGGGATGAGACTGTAAATTTCATATATTTCATTCACTCATTGAACAAATATTTATTGCATGCTGTAACATATTCCTTGGTGCCTCATACGGATCCCCTTAGCTCACTCATCACCCTGGAGTATTGAGTGTCGCCTGCTAATAAGTAATGGCTACATTCTTCTCCATGACTTGCTCTCAGCTCATGGGAGTCACCTTGGGTTAAGAACCCAGTCCACAGACCTCGAACTGGGACAGGTTTATGATGCCATTTATGCTACAGAGTACGGCTGGGGATGAAGCTCACCGTCAGTAATGGTTTTCCCAGGACTGTCACTGTGTCAGCAGCGAAATCCTCTGGAAACCCCTCAGTCCTTGGCAAACCAGGATGATTGATCTCTGCAGGAACTGAACCTACTCTTGCTCATTAGTTTCTTCCCCTGCACACTCCTGTTCCTCTCACTTCTCTTCAGAGCGGTCCTACAATAAACTCCTTGCCCAAGAAAACTCATCTGAGGCTCTGGTTCTGAAAAACCCAACCTAAGCCACCTGTTTACCATGTGCGGGGGTCAGTTTGTAAAATTCAGCAAGACAGAACAGATTCCTGCCATTATAGAAGTTACCTTTTTTTAAGGAAGCAATTTTAGATAGAAATTCCCTGAAGAAAAAGAAATGGTGACGGCATGGTGCCAATGTGCAGGCAGACAGCACTGAGTGGTCAGGGCAAGACCTGTTTGAGGAGCAACAACGGAGCTTGGACCACAATGTTCAGAACCATTGGTTATGGGGAGTTGAAGAGGAAGAATGTTTCAGGCAGAAGGGAGGGCAGATACAAATTCTGAGGCAGAATATGCTTTGTCGGCATTCGTGTGAATCTTTCTCCTTCCCAGCTGTTCCTTTCTGTGAATGCAGCTCAATTAGTGTAACTTCTGGCCTCTTTCCAGCCTCAATTTTCTTTGTTTCATGGTAAGTACAGTGACTTCTGAGTGATAAATTTGGGTAGAATAACTATTCCTGTTTAATTCAGTACCATCTTTTCTGTCAGGCGTAAGCTGCTTCTCCAGAGGTAGATACCATGCTGTTGGCAATAGGGGAAGAGGGAGTCCCGGCCTGCTCCAGCATTGCCTATGCCTGAATGGAGTTGGGATATCCAGCTTTGAAATTCAGCATCAGTTCTCTTGAATAACAGACCTCAAGCTGAGCCCTACATCCAGCCTCTCCAGGATTCAAGGAGTTGTTTTGATCCCCATCTACCATTCCATCATTTTGTTTCTCCATCTGCTCAGAACCTGCATGGGTAAAAGGTGTGCGCTTCCTTGCCCCACCTCCCAAGGTCACATTCCCTTTAAGTCATTTTAAAAAGTTTAAGACAGTCACCCATTTGGTCTAAATAAATTGTCAAACATGGCAATACTCTCATCTGAAATTGAGAAAACAAGGAGATTTGAGGATACTATCAATAAGTTTGCTTCATTAAAGCCAGGAAAGTAAAATTACAATAAATTATGTTACTGGTATAAAAGAAATACTCAAAATAAATCTTTTGTTTTCCTGTATCCACTTTCTAATTACTCAATATTTTTCAATCACTTCAATATTGTGGGGAAATTAACTAATAGAACACAAACGTGTATAAAGGAGCACATATTTTTCCTTTTGTCTTGTTAGAATATGACTTGGCACAACACTGACCTTTATTTAAAATTCTGATAATTTTTTCATCATGGGTATTTTTGCATCAGTTTTAATTATTTTAAAAAATTGCATAGGCGTATCATTTATCTTGATTACTGAAACGTTTGTGTCCTTTTAAACATTGTACCTGAAGATTAGTGACTAACTCAGGCACAGAATTGAAGGGAGGGAATAAAATGTAAGATAGTGTGTCACTTGCCTCACCCTCACTCTAGCCATGCACACTGGTAACTTCTAGAAAGAGAAAGAATACGTAAGCTGAGTTTAGTGAGTCATGTCAGGAGAAGGTGTAAAAATAGTCATAGAGGTAGGCAGGAGCTAGATCATGCAGGGCTTTTAAAGTGTGTATATGGGGGTGGGGGTAGAATAGAGGTTTCATCCTAACTGGGACTGGATGCTAGCACCAGAGCCCTTTCCCCGTGCCCACCCCAAATAGCAGCAAATATGACTAGTGCCCACAATCTCTGGCATTAGTTAAATCCCTTAAGAAATGAGTGTCTCCATTTCCCCAATGCCCGGTGAAGAAACTGATCAGAGTTCTCTGACTTTATTTTCCAACCTAAATCACCATGGTTATCCACAAAATCTGCTAGCAATGTCATCTTTTCCATTGTGCTTGATGTTTTCATGTCTGCAAAATTTTTATGACTTTGAACATGTCTGATAATATAGAAAATACAAGAATAAATACCAAAAGAAAGTGCCAAACACCAAAGAAGCTAAATATTAGGGAGATAAAAAAAAAAAAAAGCAGAGCAGCTCTTGGATTATTTTCAGAAAAAAAGAATTTTCTTCCCAAATTACAAAAGTAATCATGTCTACCTGCCCACAAAATTGCCTTATGTGATACCACATTCATTTCCTCGCCTTTTCATGGTGTTAAAAAAAAATCTTGTGTGTTTGGTGCATATGCAGTGTGTGTAAATAAAATTAATTGCAAAAAGAAAAATAATCCTTCTCAAAGTAACTATTTAGGAAGTATAACTATTGTCATGGAATGAACCAAGAAATGGTCACAAACTGAAAACAGATTCTGCACAACGACCATAGTTTGGATGCGTAATTGTTTGCTTAATCACAAGTTGCCAACACAAGCAACATGCAATAACCAGGTCAAGGGCACAAAAACACTTAAAGGGGGAGGATACCAGAATCTCTAAAGTCCATCAGCCCAAGAAGAGACACAATGCAGGCGGGTACCTTCAATAAAAGGTCTCAGGACCCAGTCCCAGGAGGCATCAGCAAAAGGAATAACGCCTTTGGCAGGAGGTACTGATGACTATGCTGAGAGGCCAGCAGCAGAGCCTTGCAGCACAGCACAGACACTGGAGCCAGAAGTCAGGGTGACTGGGTGTCTGTCTACTGGAGTGGCTTCTGAACTGGGTTTTCATGCCTCAGAGGACTGGTAGTCAATATTCTTATTTAAAGTTTGACCCTCTGGCAGGTGTCAGGCCAGTCCATATCATATCCTAGCACCTACGTCTGGTTATCACTTCTAGAAACACTTCTTCTCAGTTTGTTGACATGTTATTTGTGGCCAACATATTTATAAAATTTTGGGGATTCAAGATCATTATATTAATGATCCAGTGTACAACAGCTATAGACTAGTATTCTATTCTATCTATATTAATAAGGAATGAGATATTGAAGCTTAATCCCTATCAAAATCAACATTTTAATGGCATTAATGGAAATATTTTTAGTGTTTTCACTCTTATTTTTATCTTTCATTATCTCTATGGAACAGAATTTAAACTTTTGTAGTTGTCTCAGGGGAATCTCAAAATTAAAATTACTCCATGGGGGTAAGCATGTACAGAAACTTCTACCAGATGAAAGAGACAAAAGGAAGTGGTGGTGATTGTTGCAACAGGAAGAGTACATTTCCTTTTTAAAGGGGAGCTGCTCAAAATTCTTTTATAGAAAAGTTAAGAATTTTGACAATAAAATCCAAATTCCCTGTCTGTAAATGTTACATTCATTTTTAAATGTTATACAAGCCAAGCAAACTCTTTCAGAGCATTCACAACTGTGAGCTTGGGGGTATCGTTCTAAACCTACATTTTTGTGCTGAGCTGTATTACAGGATGCTTTCAAAAGGATGTAAAGATACACAGAATTAATTTCCCCTTATTGTTCTACTCTGCCCATCTCACACAGAACCATGAGAAGAAATCTTCCACTGTCCCATGTTTCCTTACCTCTCTTCAGATCCAAAACCCTGGGTGGAAGCAAGTGACTGGCCACGCTGAGATCTGTGCCACATACCCCTACCTGACAGTGGAGAGAGAGAGGGCAAGGACTCTGTTGGGGGAGAGAGGGGCCAGTACCCAGGATTGGACACCAAGGCTCACCCAAGGGAGAATCCTCCCAAATACAGAAAGGAAGGTGAGATGCTGGGCAGCCCAAACAGGACAGTTCCTATTAAATCACTTTCTCCTATAAACTCCTTCACTGACTTTTCTTGACTTTAAGAATGAAATCCAAATTCCTAACCAACTCACTGCAAAATCTGACCCTTTCCATCTCTGCAACTTTTCCTCTCACCTTCATTCAAGATGCTTCAGCCAACCTGGCCTCTTTTTGGGTTCTTGAAAATACACCCACTCTTTACTGAACTCATTGCCTTGATGTATTTCTTTTCCTTGGTCTAAAATTATTTCACTGTCTACTTTTCCCAGTCTGGATCCTCCTTCATTAGGACTCAGCTTCAGTAGCACTACTTTATCAAAATCTTCTCAGAAAATTTTATTTAAAATGTCAGCCTTTGCCAATATGTTCTCTGGAATCCTGATTGTTTTCTTTCATATTTCTTAAAAGTCTGAAAATATCTTGGTATGTTTGTTCATTTGCATATTGTCTCCAGGCTCAGTGAGGTGACAAACGACCTTTCTGACCTTCTGAGTTTTTTGTGTTTGTTTTTTTCTCCAGCACCTAGTACAGTACTCAACACAGAAAAGATGCTTAATAATTATTTGTTGAGTACAGAAAAGAATGGTATCTTCTGGACATTTGAATGAGGGAGATTATGACATTTGTGTAGACCAGTAGTTTTCAAACTATGTTCTGCAAAGTTGCCCCATAGGCTATATCAAGAGGGACAGAGAAAGGGGAAAGCTGCCCAAATCCCACTTCCACGTCTAAGAGAACATCTTTTCTTATATCTACTTTACATATTAGGCTTCCATGCAAGACTTCGCTGAAAGGATTTGCATATAAATGAAACTTGACAATGAAGCTTTAACTGGGAGTAAAGAAATATATTAAAAAGAGAAGGTTAGTACTTTCTTATATGCTGATAAATATTCTAGGTAATGGTGGATAACACCTTTAGGTCATTATTATTCAAAATGTCCTGTATCTTTTCTAAACCTTTTCCAAGAATAAATTATTTTGGGAAAATCTTTACTAGTATTGACTTAAGTTGGAATCTATGTATAATGTTTCTGCATGTGTTGACCTTTAAACTTCACTACGCTTTATATGACTGCCTAGTGAAGTTTTGTGCCCGTTTGAAGAAAAGTCAAAATTCAAAAACATATTGGTATTTTCCCTCTAAAAGGCAGGAGCCATGTGAGCAGGGATCATGTTCATTTTGCTCACTCTCCAGTTCTTTGTATCGTCTCCAGTCTTTGGCTTGAAAAGAGTGAAGAATGATCTCAGCAGGGGTGGGAGGTGGTGGTAGGTAGCACCCTGTCCTGCCGCTAAATTTCAGAGCCCAAGCAAAGTGAAGGCAGACATCCAAGGAAGGTCAGTAATTAGTTTAATACAGGGGTTACTAATCCAATCAATAAGTGTATCAGTGGTACCAGCACCCAGTTTCCTCACTGTTGGGGAAGGAAATTATAAATATGATAGGGGAGAAAAGTAGAATGAATCCTGTTATTTTCTGTTGGAAATGGAGACATCAGTGAGAACTCATGGCATTCAATATATGCAGATAAATTTATAAAAGTACATATATGTGCAAATGTGTGAAATTACACAGTACATATAAATATATATATATATATATATACACACACACACACATTCACTATATATACTCCCTAGCTCTGTTAGCTCTATCCTCTCAGAGGGTAGTTTTGATAATCCAATAGCAATCAGCACACCTAGTGACCAGATCTTGGTTTCTAAATACCATTCTTTGAAGAAAGGAAATAAAATGTCTTGGAGAAATGCCTGATTCCAGGGTTGGAACAGAACTAGATGAGTCAGAAAGTATTATCTTGTGCTAGAGAGTAAGAAAGTCTCAAAGACTAGTACAGCCATGACAAAAGAAACTGAAGTCAGCTTCAAGGGGTTCTCACTTGTCAAATCTGGTACAATTTGATGATCAAAATGAATGATAATAGCAGATTATACTGATTAAATATGAATCCATGAGATTGCACTAATGTAAACGAATACATGTGAAAATAGAAAGTGTCTCCTTGCAGTACAATGTTTAGTTCATCATTTTCTCTACACTTATTTTTTTTCTTTTACTCCCCCCTGCCACTTGTGCTTACTCTCTGCTCTGTGCAATCTTCAGTGTCTGCTTGTCTTCTCTTCTCACCTTCTCTTTCGGAGGCACCAGGAACTGATCCCAGGACCTTCCAATGTGAGAGAGACACTCAATCACCTGAGCCACCTTAGCTCCCTGATTTATTGTGTCTCTCACTGTCTTTCCTCTGTGTCTCTTTTTTTTTTTTTTTAAGATTTTATTTTTATTTTTATTTAATTCCCCTCCCCTCCCCCGGTTGTCTGTCTTCTGTGTCTTTTTGCTGCGTCTTGTTTCTTTGTCCGCTTCTGTTGTCATCAGTGGCACGGGAAGTGTGGGCGGCGCCATTCCTCGCAGGCTGCTCCCTCCTTCGCGCTGGGCGGCTCTCCTTATGGGTGCACTCCTTGCGCGTGGGGCTCCCCTACGCGGGGGACACCCCTGCGTGGCAGGGCACTCCTTGCGCGCATCAGCACTGCGCATGGGCCAGCTCCACACGGGTCAAGGAGGCCCGGGGCTTGAACCGCGGGCCTCCCATGTGGTAGACGGATGCCCTAACCACTGGGCCAAAGTCCGTTTCCCTCTGTGTCTCTTTTTTGTTGCATCATCTTGTGTCAGCTCTCCATGTGGGCCAGCCCACTTTCACTAGGAGGCCCTGGGAACCAAACCCAGGACCCTCCATATGGTAGATGGGAGCCCAATCACTTGAGGCACATCCGTCTCCCTCTACACTTATTGACACTCACCGTTTGACAGCTATCATAGCAAACATTCACCCAAGAAACACCAATAGATACAGTACAAATTTAGTGAGGAATGAGATATGTGTATAGTCTCAAAGTACCTCCCCACCAAGTACATGTTCATTACAAAGGAAAAAGAGTAGCTTTCCATTGGAAAAACCTGGAAGTTATCAAAGTGATAATCACCTGTAATGGAACAAATCACAATGAAGCACCACTTGATAGGATACAGTGAGAAGAACAGTCATATCTGTTTCATTCTTGTTCAAATTGCACCACACGAAAATGTTTATGAAGAAATGTCGTAAAACCCAAATCAAGAGACATTCTTAAAAAATTACTCATTTGTAATGTTCCATATTGTCAGATCAGTGTCATGAAATATTGACGGAGACTGAAGAGACATGACACATCATTAATAGCTGTCTTGCAATCATGTATAATAAAATGACATGTTCATTAGCAGGAAGGCACATTAAAATGTTAGGTGGTGATGGGACATCCTGTTAGCAACCTACTTTCAAGTTATCTAGGAAAAAATTTCTTTATACTAGATTTTATGTAAATTTGAAATTATTTCTAAATTCAAAGAAAATGTATCGGTATTCCTCTACATATTCTGAATGATAAAATGTATTGGTTAATAAAAATCAAGACAAATAAAAACAATGTCAGATTTTTTTTTTGATGGGAGAAGCAAGAGGCTTCTTATTGAACAGATATTTCTCCTTTTGCTTTAAAAATCAGTCTCTCAGTCAGCAAGTATTTATGAACCACCTACTATGTGCCACTCACTGTTCTAAAGCCAGGATATGATAAAGTTTACAAAATGAACCTGGTCTGAACATGTTTCTACCAAGGAATGGGTAGATCCATGTGTGTATGTGTGTGTGACTGCATTCTCCTGAGAGTTATGAGAATATATTGAAGAAGTCACATATAATTTTAAATGGAAAAATGAATAAAAGTGTACTTTACCTTTTTCTCTAACCACTCCTGTTTTCCTATTGTGTTACCTTCCTTCATATCCTGTTAAAAGCATTCCAATAACTCAACAACTGAATACAGAGAAAAAAGAAAAATATGCCCTGACGCTTTCTTGATTTTTAAAAATAGATACAAATCTTTGATCATATTAGGTGGGTTTGGAGAAATTCCTTATGTAAGGAAGTTGCCATCCCAGAAAACTGTCTCTGACAACTTTGCACAATGACTAGGAAAAATAGATAAAGGAAAATATATTTAATTAGTTTTTCTTCCAAGTAAGGAAGGGGTACAAAAAAAAAAGAAAGGACCTTTCATCCTTTATCAGAAATAAGGCATCATAAGTAAGGTAAATCGTGAAAGTGGAAATTCCTGTGAAAAGGCTATGACAGGTTCACAAGAATGACAAGTTACAAATGAAGCTGCACAATCTAGTGGTCTATTCTGAGCTCCATGCACAGGACAGGACAGCTTTTGCTACTGATTGCCCATGTCATGATATATATTTATTCAGTTTGCCCCAGCATTGTTTCTTTTGTTTTTAAGCTAGAATAAAAAGACACTCTTTATCTCTTGCATATAATAAAATTCTAAGAACATAGGTTTTGTTGTGTTTTGTTTACTTTATTTCTCTTTATTTATTCTCCCTTTCCCCCAGATGGTTCACTCATCTGTGCTCATTGTTGTGTTCACCTTCTCCAGGAGTCACCAAGAACGAAACCTAGAACCTCCCACATGAGAGGGGAGTGCCCAACGGACAGGACCACATCCACATATCTGCTCCCCATGGGCTGCGGTGTCTACTGATTTGAGGCCTCTGCTTGTTGAGGCAGGGTCGGAATCTAGCTCTGTTGTGGCAGGGGCAGAGTCTAGCTCTGATGCGGTGGCTTCTAGCTCTGTTGAGGCAGGATGCAGCATCTGCTCATCTTCTTTTAGGAGGCACCAGGACCTGAACTGAGATCTGCCATGTGGTAGGTGAGTACCCAGTGGTTGAGCTACATCTGCTTCCCTGTTAGTTTTTAATTAGTCTGATTTTCATTGCTTTCCTCATTATAAAAATAATACATATTCATTGAAGAAAATTTGGAAAATAAAGGAAAAATTCAATTCATAAAATTATGAGTTTTGCATGTATTGTTCAGTGATATGTCTTTTAAAATACAAAACATTTCATTGAAGAGATGCACCACAGTTATTTCAACTAAGCCCTTGTGGCTGGAAATTAAAACTGTTTCAAATTTTCTTATTGTTAATAATGCCCAAATAAATATCAATATATAGTATTTTAGAACATCATTTTTTAATATTTTATGGAAAATTCATAGAAATGGAATTGCTGAGCCAATTTCCATTTGGGTAAATTTCTTTTCATGTGCAATTATTTCTGTTTTCCCATTTCAATGTTCTACAATGGGAAAGCAGTAAGTGGCATGCTAAGTTCTTTAGCATTTTGGGTAATTTAATCAAGACTTTCCAAGCTTCTGCTTATTCTCTATTTCTTACTTACCTAATGTAAAGTCATAAATTCCACAGTTACTATGTGAACTTAAAGAAATGTATATTTAGAGAAAAAGCAAATCTTAAATTGGATTCTAACATCTCTATAGTAAATTAAGTATGGGGCAAGAATTATAGGAGTTTTAGGGAATAGGGTAAGAAAAAATGGAACATTGGATAAGTGCATATCATCTATATGACATAGGTGAAAAAAAGAAGACCAGAGCATTTTGAAACTTACTAGGCAGGAAATGATATATTTAAATGAAAATAATTTGATTGTGTTGGCCAGATCCATTTTGAATATAAAATAAAGGTCAAACACCAAACATTTGAGTTCTTAAGAAGTCCCCTCTCTAGGCGTTTTAAAGAGGTTTGAATCTCAGTTTTACAACCTTTGGAATTATAAGAATTCTCAGATTAAACTCTTTAGACTTGAGGCAGTTCCTTGATTCACTGCCTTCAGTTTTCCCACCTTAATACTAATAGTAATAATAACTATCTTTTAAAAAATTATGTATGCATTTTAATGTCTTCATCTTTTGGAATGTAGATTCGGCTCACAATGTTTGTTATTTCTCCATGTTATCACTCTCCCCAGACCACAAATTACTGAAGTAGGTCCACAGAAGCCATATTTGGCTCCCTAACCATAGGTAACTGGTCTTTGCTGGGCACTTATGCCAAGCTAGATGTATCAGGGCTCACTTCCCCAAGATTTTGGAATTAGGACCAAGAGATTCCTTTCTCAAACTAGGTTGGTTTCCTTAAAGATATAACACTGGAACCCTGTTCTGTGCTGTAGATGGTGATGCAACTGGAGAGCAGATCTTTGCTCAGAGAGCAGACATGAGCAGGGGGCAAAGCCAGCAACAGATAGCCTGGATCTCCTGCCTGGCAATGTCTTTCCCATGAAATCACAAGAAAATCCTGCATCCTGAGAAGGGTTGCTCTCTTCTGCTTAAGCTATTTCAAAATTCTTAGCTATGGGAAAAAAAGCTAATAAAAAGAAATGTGATTGTCCCATTCCACAACTGATATGGCCAAGGATGGTCAAGGTTTAGAAGGGCGAATCTCTTGCTGCATGGCTAGTAAACTGAAGAACCAGAGCATAACTCATCTATTTAACCCCATGCCCATGATTTGTACTGTTCCTTTGTGTATAAAATATCATCTCCTACTGAACGGCTACTTCTCATTGGGTTGTAAACAATAGGCATTTACCAATTCACAGTTTCAGAAGCTAGAAGCCTTGCTTTTTCTTGGGGTTGTCAGCCTTCTGGATGGCTGGCAATTCTTGGGGTTCCTTGGATTTCTCATCACCTGGTGATGTCCTCTTCTCTTCCAGGTTCCTGTCGACTTCCAGCTTCTGACTCTTCTCCTTGGCTTACTCTTTATAAAACCTCCAGTAACAGGATTAAGATCCATTCTTAACTAAAAATATTTTCAAAAGGACCTATTTACAATGGGTTCACACAGAAATGGAATTAAGATTAAGAACATGGTTTCTTTTGGGGTACATAGTTCAACTTACATAATTTTCTGGAGTGCATAATTCATCTTTAGAAGCAGGGCAGGTGGTGTAATAGCAGTGAGATGGACCAAAAGCAACAAATAAATTATGCTTCTTCCCAATAATCTTGGAACCTATGCTTTGCCTTTAATGGTACCTTTCATTTTCCTATATTTACCAGAGACTTAGGTACAAAATTTTTTTGAAATATCCTCTTACCTTTATTTTGAGGAAAACAATAAGTATAAGAATAATGATAGACAGCAACTAAAACTTGGCCACATGTTGGGAGTCAATTGAGGAAAAGGTGGGGACTATAGTATACAGGAGAGCATATAGTACATTTAAATAAACAGGGAAAGCCCTAATCCAACATCAGCAATTTCTGCCATGGGGAAATGTAGCAACAGTAATGCCTAATCCTCTTATTTTTTTTCAGCTTTTCTGTATTATTTTTAATAGCTTTATTGATATATAATTGCATACAATAAAATTCACTTCGTAAAGTGTAAAATTTGATGGTTTTCAGAATTGTACAACTATCACCATGGCATTTTTATCATCCCAGGAGAAACCCAGTACCTGTATACAATTAGCAGTCAATTCCCATTCAACTCCCAGCCCCAAACCCCCTAGCCTCTGGTAACCACTAATCTACTTTCTGTCTCTATAGTTTTGCCTACTCTGGACATTGCTTAGAAATGGAGTCATACAATCATGACTAACTTCTTTCCCTAAGTGTAATGCTTTCTGTTCATCTATATTGTTGCAGTATTGTTATCAGTATTTTAAAAGCAGCCAGCAAAACAGATTTTTAATAAGAATTCACTCCATTGTTATCAATATACAGTGACTACTAATTTAAAAACACAGTGCAGTCAAAGTAAAATGTATGTGGGGGCTGATCTGGTTTCTCAGCCACTATTTTGCAACTTTTATTGAGAGTACAGACATTATAGACAGACTTCAAACAACTGCTGAAATCAGGGGTCATTTGCCTCTGTGCTCCCAATGACGGGTCTCTTCCAGGTGCAGGCAATAGGGCACACAATGTCCATAGAGAATTTTTAAATGGTAAAAAATGACTAAAAGCCAGTCTGCTTCTTATCATCATCATGCTGACAATTCTAAACAATATCAGCAATAAAAAATAACAGCCCCCCTCCCCCACACACAAAAAAACTGTTTATCTTATGTCAAATCAATTGCTATGGTTACCCCTGGGATTTAATAAGGTATAAAAGCTTCAGATTAGCGTGTTTTCATTGTTTTTCCCCTAATAAACACTGTTCTGTAAACGAAGTCTATTTGGAGAACCCCCATTTATAAAGTTGGCCATGACACACGCAGACTCAGCCACAAGCATTTGTTTCAAGGTTTGGAATCCTTCAAGCTTGCTTCAGGCTTAGTTCGTATACTCAGCCCTTGTGGAACTACATATTTTTGCACTTAAATATAGCTGTGAAATAAAAACTGATCACACAGGAATTACAAAAAGAAACCAAACAGGTGGTACTTCAAATCTGTTCTTTTGTGTTTAATTTTTTTAATTGCTTAATAACCAGAAGCCATATTGTTCTTTTTAAATCACTCTTTTTTACATTTTATTTTTATTTTTAAAGAAGCTTTATATTACATAAATGTTACATCAAAAATTTGGGGGATTCCCATATACCCCACCCCCTCCCCCTCTTGCCCACATTAACAACATCTTTCATTAGTTTAACATCTGTTACAATTGTTGCACACATATTGAAGCATTGCTACTAACCATGGTCTATAGGTTACATTATGGTTTACACTTTGTTATACCACATTGTTATAGGTTTTGACAAAATGTATAATGGTCTGTCTCCATCATTGCAATGCCATTCAGAACAATTCCAATGTCCCCCAAATGCCCCATGTTACACCTATTCTTCCTTCTCCCTCCCCTTAGAACCTCTGGTGACCATTACCCTTATCAATGTTACAAGTTCTTCCATTACTAGAATAATAATATTATTGGTCTATTTTAGTCCCTGGTTGAATTCCCCCTTACGTTTATTCATTCCTCAAACTGGAGGATTTCAGGATGGCGATGCCCACTCTTTCTGATCGAGAGGGGACTTGGATCCCATGGGGCAGATGGATGGAACTGTCTTGCTTGCAGTTGCAGATAATTCTCTGTTTTTTGGAATGAAAGTTGTCTATCATCATCTTTTTGTTAGCTGTTTTGGGCAAGTGCAATAAACTGGAGAGTAGATGTTGCAACTTGGCTGAGAGTCTGGGCTCAACTAGAGCATGAACAGATTGAAAATTTATTTAACAAGCATATATTTAACAAGCATAGTGCTAATTATAGGTTCAAATAAAAAGGGCAGAAGGACCATTTGTAGGGAAATTATAAATCAGTCTAATTCTCTTACATTGGGGAACATATATTCCAAGGTAAGGCCCTTTGACAGGGTACCAAATTCCTGAAATTGTCTGCCCTGCCTCTAGTGTCTAGATGTCTCTAGAGCCCTCAGGAGCACCTCGGCTTGAGGCACTGTTTACTATGGCAATCAATGACATTGTGCTGAGATGTGTATAAGGGTTACCTCTGGAAGGACCTCCCAACTCACTTTGAAATCTCTTAGCTATAAAAACTCCTTTGTGTTTAATATTTCCCTAGTTTGGTCAAAGAAAGAACAATATATAGCCACAAGTTTCCCTGCTTTTAAAAAGAGGCATTAATGTAATTTAAAAGTATTTAATGTTTCTCATTTTCCTTTCTTACACTGTTATAGTTATTTTATTTATTATTTGTCTATTTATATATTTACTTATTTGCACTGGCATGTTTTATGTACAAAATACAATAAAATGAAAATTTCTCTTTCTGGATTTCTGCCCATTTTAGTTGTTTCATTTTACAATGGTTGTTAAAAATGCTTTTGACATATGAAAGAAGGGACTGATAAAAATGATCCACTCAGTATCAAATTTGCTAGGTATGCCCCTGGCACCACCATCAAGCAAACAACCTGTGGTGACTTTAAACCATGGAAGCAAATTTCCTGACCTTCCTTCTTTTCAAGAGATGTGCCCTACGTCTCCTCATCTTCACTCTGGTGAGGTTATGGCTGTCCTAGCCAAGAAAGTATGGTGAAAATAATGCTGTGTGATCTGAGTTACGGGAGACCGTGGCGTTTCTGCCTTTGTCACTGTAAGACTCACTTTTGGAGCCCAGAGCTGATGTATAAGAAGTCTGACTATTCTGAGGTTTTCCTACTACAAACACCACATGTAGGTGCTGAGTACAACAGTTCCCAACAGAGCCTACCCTTCCAGTCATCCTGCTGAGTGAGGCCGTCTTAGGCATTCTAGGCCAGCTGAATTCTCCTGTGCCTTTTGTTGGAACTCCAGTTGGAACAGAAGGTTCATCCAGCCAAGACATACATAAATTCCTGACTCACAGAATCATGGCATGTAATGTTTATTGTTTTAACTACTGAACTTTGGGGTATGTTTTATGCATCGACAGACAACTGAAACACATCCCAATACACAATCGGTTCTTAAAATTATTTGGTGAATAAATTAAAACAGATTTCTCATTGGTATGCCATTTGATACTTCATAGACTTTTATAGACATTATCCAAATCTTTAAAACAGTGATTATTTATTCTCATTTATATGAATAATTTACCCAAGATTAAATGGCCAGTGATTGGTGGAGTCTAGGTCCAAAGTCAAGTATCTGGACTCTACTTTTACCCTGGGGTTCTGTTGACTGCAATCATGCTGTCTGCCATTTCATCCACTTTGCATTTAGGGATTATTATTATTCAATTAAATTCTGCCTTTTCAATTATATTAAGTTCAGAACTTATATAACATACATTCCTCAATCAAAGTTTGAGATCTCTCTTCATTTAAAATCATACGTTATTATCTGTAATTTAAGAGTTACATGGTCAAGATTTACCCAATACTCATGTAATTAAAACAAAGCATGGGATTAGATAATTCAGATATAAGATACCTCAAAGAAAATGCCAAGAACGCACATATATATACAATATGGGCATCTTTTGGGTACTTTATCTTGTATAACAGGTGTCCGCAAACTATGGGCTATGAGCCAAATCCAGATTATTGCCTGTTCTTGTAAAATATTTTAGGAACATAGCCAGGCCCATTTGTTTACATATTGTCTATGGTTGACTTCACACCTTAATGGTAGAGTTGCTTAGTTGTGACATGGACCATATGGCCCACAAGTTTTGAAATATATCTTATATGACCCTTTACAGAAGAAAAGTTTGTCAGGACTCTTTTTTTTTTTTTAAAGATTTATTTTTTATTTATTTAATTCCCCTCCCCTCCCCCGGTTGTCTGTTTTCTGTGTCTTTTGCTGCGTCTTGTTTCTTTGTCCGCTTCTGTTGTCGTCAGCGGCACGGGAAGTGTGGGCGGCGCCATTCCTCGGCAGGCTGCTCCCTCCTTCGCGCTGGGCGGCCCCCTTATGGGTGCGCTCCTTGCAAGTGGGGCTCCCCTACGCGGGGGACACCCCTGCGTGGCAGGGCACTCCTTGCGCGCAGTTGGGCCAGCTCCACACGGGTCAAGGAGGCCTGGGGCTTGAACCGCGAACCTCTCATGTGGTAGACGGACGCCCTAACCACTGGGCCAAAGTCCGTTTCCCTGTCAGCACTCTTGTAGAACCTGGGGACCATTGAAATGTGGTCTTCTGCCTTGACTGATAAAGGCTTCAATGTGAAGTCATTGAAGGGGTTTCAACTTAGGGAAAACATGATCTTTTTCTGCTGCTCTGAGCATAGACTGCTAAGAGTTGAAACAACTAGAAAATTTTTATAATTATTCAGGCAAATGTTGTTAGTATTCTGTAAAAACTTATAAGTAATATAGCTGAAAGTATCTGTGGGTTATTAGAGGCAGAATATAAAGAGTAATAGATGCACTAGGGTTATAGGTCTGAGCAAGGGAAAGGATAGGATTTTCTTGGTAGGGGAAAGGTTCAGAAGTTGGGCTTTGGACCTGGTAAGCTTGAAGTGCCTATTAAGCATTCAAGGGTAAATAATAAATGAGTAACTATGTATTTCCTGGGAGCATTCAAGTCTGGAGATAAAAATTTGATGGTTATCATCTATATAGACTATTTAATATATCAGGAGACCATTCAGGGAATGTATATTTTGACAAGGAAGGAAGATGTCAGAGGCTTCTGTCATCTCTTGCTGTTATAGATTAACAACTGAGGCAGGAGAGTCAGTGAAATAGTACAAAATCACAAGTCACAGATATACTGGAAGCTATGATAAGAAAGTAACCCAAAAATGGGATGAACCACTGGGGAAAATGCTGCTGGTTGAGTAAGATGGGGCTGAGATTTAACTACTGGTTTTAACAACATGAATGTCATGATGGCCTTGACAAAAACGGTTTTTGTGGAATAGCAATGACAAAACTCAAACTGGAATTATCCCAAGGAAAATGGGACAGAGAAGTCACAGGCAGTAAGTGTAGACTGTGTACTCAAAAAAGGTTGTGTTTTTGTTAGTGGTGGTTTGTTTCAATTTTTTTCAGGTCGGCAGAGAAATGAGGTGTTAAAGGGATATATGGGAGCAAGTGTGTTTGCGTTTTGTTTGAAAGATGAAAGAAACTCCAGCATGTATGTAGGCTGAGGAGAATTGTTCAGAGGAAGAGAAAAACTGGTGTCATAGGAGAAAGTTGGAACACTCACTGGAGAGAGGTTAATGAAGTTTGAAAAGGGATAAAATACACCGTGCAAGTGGTGGAGTTGATCTTAGACAGACCAGATAGGCATACTGCTCTTTTTCTAGGCCTCATGGTTGAAATGGTTTCTTTCTGGCCCTTCTTTGGCTTTATCCTTCCACAGATGACCATCAGGAACCAAGACCCCCACTTCTAGAATGCACTACACCTGGAATTCTCTGTTCAAAGGGCTTGAATCGATGTCTAGGACCTACAAGATCCTCTTCCCCATGTTGGATTTCCTGAGGTTGGATCACACTTCTGCTTGCTTGAAGGAAGTGAACGGAACTTAAACAAGAAAGGTTTGGACTCTAGATGAGGTCTCTAAAAATATCTGTGTTCCAAGCCCTGCAAATGTTAGCTGTATACCTGCCAGACTGTTCCTCTGAGCACTTGTGGGAAAGGCAGAGTATATATATGCAGATCTAGTTGGTTGGTAGATGTATGTGTTGGTATATGAAAGTCATCTTCTGATTACTGTTTTATTAATAAAATAGAAAGCAACATCATCAGTCAATTTGGGGGAGGAGGTATTGCAGGTTTGAAATGAAAGAAGAAGAATGAAAGAGTGAATAAGCCAGGAAAATTTGTAGAAACACTGGCAGCACAGAGGACTCACTTGAGGTTAGTAATTATATATTTAAGGTCTGACCTGTAGTGGACTAGGTTTAGGCATGGAATAGGCAAAGGAGGTGGATTTAACTGATGTTGGGGTTTTCTCTGGTAAGCACTACAAAGGGAAAGATAACTGAGTACATATGTGCGGAAAGATTATAATGATGGACTTTGGAATCTCAGTTGGGTAAGAAAGATTTGAGGGGTTAAAGGACTATTAAGGGTAGTGGGTTCAATGATTTGTAGGTCCTGGTGGGACTGACAAATTGCTAGGATCAGAGAATAAAGTGGAGTCAACTGGGAATAAAGAGGTGATGATTGGTGAGTGGGATTCATAAAACTGAGAATAGTGTCAGTCCTTGATAATTACAAGGTCTAGAATAGAATATGATCCAGAAGGCAGGAGGCTGAAGATCATCAAAGGAGATGTTGTGCCACTGAGACTTCAGGAAGGTAGAAGGACTATGTACATGGATATTGAAATTACCAGAAATTGTGGAATGATGGTTAAGCTAATTGAGTGAAAAAAGCAAGGTACACAGTGGTGCATCTAGGAAGTCCTCATTAACTGGTGACAGAGAGACCATACATCTATCTTTTGATAATCTGTAGACATCCGTATACACAATCTATCCACATGCTTGCATCTATATAGACTAATTCTGGAAGGAAAAGCAAGTATCCATAAATGAGTCTGACAATAGAGATTGTGGCATTGGGGATTCGAGGGCAGGAGAAGTCTTGTGTTTCAGAGGATAATCTTTTGCATTGCCAGAACTTTTGATGATATGCTTTACTTATTAATTAAGAATGAAAGAAAAACAGCCAGTTAAAAAAGGAGAAAAATTACATTGGTCTTAGTTGGCTTATTTGATTGGACTTCTCTTATCATTCTCAAGAAATATTGTCAAGCCCTTTAAAAGGATCCAAGTCTTGTGAATAAACCTCTCACAGTAATGAGGACAATTAAGATGCATTTAAACATGTCTGGGTTGGGGGAAAATGGATTTTTCTTGCTGCTGGCAACGTGAACAACCAAAGTCCTATTCTCTAACCAACTTACTTGAAAAAGCCTGTGTCTGAATTAAAAACCAAATGATTGCAATTTAGCCAACGAATATCTTCTTGCTGATTTAATTAACATAATTTGTTTTGTTAACCAAATGTAACAATATTATTAAGTTGCAATGATGAAATGCAGGCTAAAACCCTCACGGAAAGGCTGCCACAGTCTTGGGTTTAGAGAATATTTTCCCATGGCAAGCTGTCTCTCTCAAAGCAGTACAAATGAGTGCTCTGTGATGCGCACCACTTTACTAATTGGGGAAACTCCTGCAGGAAAGATAAAGGATGCAGCTGAGTCTGCAGTAGGAAAATCATGCTGAAGTAGACAATGTAAACTGCAGCTCAACCCAACTCAAACACTCCCTCGACTCTGGGAAACATCTACTGCATAAACTGAGTTTGACATTGAGCAATTCCTTGAAGAATTTATAGGAAAATGATCATTTTTAGTGATCAGATCTAGTCTACAAACAAAAATGGCCAAGACGACTTTCCCCATCTCTCCTCTCGTAACTATCTCTCGGAAGGGTAGAGGGCAAGGCTCCTTCCTCTTTTGACCATTTTCACCAGAGAAAAGGGAGTTTAGAAAAGGTGTAAGCAAGGAAAATGAAAATGATGGCAATTGCCTTCCTACTGTAGCGTGGCAGCTTAATTTCTGTGAAAGAATTGGATCGACTGTAAGGTGATTCATCCACGTCTCCACATTTCCACTGTCACTGAAAGCTCACGCCTTGCCTACAGGTGTCTCTTTGCTTCCGTGCATCTCAGAGTAGCTACGCATACGGATCCTGTGCCAGACTGTCGGGCTCTGTCCCTGAGGTCTTGGGCAAGTTCCCCCTGACAGCTCAGTTTTCTTCCATCCACTAGTGTGCCATTTAAAATTGTCGATCAAATAAAGTCTCCACAAGCCACCCTGCTTTAAGAGCTTTATTGGTTTCCCTTTGCTTCTAAACTCAATTTAACCCTCCTTAATATGGCCTTCAAGTTCGCAGAGCCTGGTCTGCCACTTTCTCCAACTTCATCCTAAGCTACTCTCCCCTCCCTCACTGTATCTCAGCCAAGCTATCCTTTCATTATATGCCAAACTCTGCCCCACCTCCAGATTTTTCAAATGTCATTCCTATTGTTTGGAATGCTCTTGGGAAAAGAATAAATCAGAATCTCTATCCGGCAAATTCTTATGCACCCTTCTGTTTCAGCTCAAAAGTCCCTTCTTTCCCCAAATCCTTATTCTCATTATTATTCTTTCTCCCAGAACAGAGTTCCTTGTCCTAGTACCCCTTATCACAACTTGGCTTTTTATTCATTTGATGTCCATGCCTTCTCACTAAAGAGCAAGCTCTCTTAAAGCAAAGGATATTTCTGTTTTGTTCGCTATCAAGTCCCAGCTGTAAGTAGTTGCTGAATTCATGATTAACATGAATTTACAGAGCACTAACTATATGCCAGGTATTCTGCCTACAGAGAGGCAAAATGAATTAGATGTGTTTCCTGCTCACTTAGACCACAAACACCAAGAAAGAAGGGATGACTTTTTCAGGCTATTGAGTTAAAAAAGAGAAGCCCAGCATTTCAATTCTATGGACCACTATACAAAGCAGAGAAAATTAATCCAGGCCTATGATTTGATTTCAGAGATGTACAAAGGAGAACTTTTTCTTTCCCACCTACGTGTCTAGCCTCAAATGGCAAATGCATGCCATGGGCACTGCTGATTGCCTTTCTCACAACCATGCCAGGAACAATGAATTGGTTACAGCAATCTCTGAGCAGGGCATTACCTTCTTATACTTTTTCAGCACACTCTAGGCAGCCATATCAACTGATCATTGTTGTCATGAAAGATGAAACTGATCTCCCATCCCCCTTTCAAGTCCTTAAAACCCACGGAAAATAGCCAACGTGCAAACTGACAGCCACTTGATGTGAAACGTTAGTCTCGTTCCTGCCTCCGAGGTTCTACGTGGCATATCTCCTCTTTGTGGTGCACAGCACAGCCAAGTCACTCAAATCCCACTTCTGCCCATTTTGAAGTGTGTTCAAATACTCTCTTCAAGTATTTGAAGAGACTCTCTTTCTACAGCCTCTGTTGCCTCTCTTAAGTCTTTCTTGAGAATTCTGAGAGAGATGGATAATTTTTTTTCCAAAATAATTTAAAACGTAATTCTTATATTTTTTATGGACAAAGGAAGGAAAGGTCTAAAAGGGATGGCTCATCCCTTAATTTCAAACTGCGATAGCAACTTGTTTATGAAGCACACCAATTCATAGGTTCCATTATTTTGAATTACTTATTCATGTATCTAATTACTCCCTAACACAAATGTGTATAACTCACCTCAGTAAGTATTCTTCATTAAAGCATTTCAAGGCCATTAACTGAAAATCCATAGAAAAATTAAGTCTGTCTTCATGGATTTGTGGGTGTGTGTTGACACTTAAAATGTAAATAAGCACATCTAATCCTAGCCACTTTTGTGTGTGTATGTGTATGTTCTTTGTTTAGCAGTAAACTCTAAGCTATAACTTTTGGAGATCTGTAGTTCTTCAGAATATATGCAAATAAATAAAAATCCAAGTTAATATTTAATGAATTATTTAAAAGTTTTAATTCAGAGAAATCAACATCTTTCCCCATTAATTATGAAATCAAACTCCCATATCAAAGCTCCAAGTCTGTCCTTTGCCATGTCTTTTATCTATGAGTGCCCACCCACCAAGGGGCAGGGACTCAACACCCTACTGACATGGCCCAATCAAAGCCCTAATCATTACCTAATCACACCTAGGTACAGACCAGTATACAAACATAATCCAATACCTATTTTTGGAATTCATGAATCATATCAAACTGCTACAGCTATAAATAAGTATTCTTCAAAGGCTAGGCTGTCACTCTGAAAATTTGAGGAGTTATGATATATCTACAAAAACATGTTATATAATTATAATAACAATAACAACATATAGTTCTCATTATGGACTTATTAGCATCATGCTAAATATTCTACATATATTAAGGCATTTTATCTTTTCAGTAATATTATACCCATTTTACTCATGATAAATTAAGGTACAGATAAGTAATTTGCCCTAAGTCACTTAGCTAGCAAGATTCACAGCTCTCAGATACCAGTTCAAGATCACACCACTGGCAAGTTCTGGCTCCGGAGTTCATGCTTTTTAATCACTACACTGTACTATCTTTAGTATTTAGCACATCTTTTTTTACAATAACATCCTGTAAGCATTGTTATCCTCTTTATTCTAGCCCTTTATTATTCCATATGCCAACAAAGATCAACAGTTCTCACATGCAAAAACTGGTTGAGAAGTTTATTTTAGTTGTCACATTAGAATCCTAAATTCAAGGGTTTTTGATATCTATAGATTCTAAAAATAGGCATCTGTTGGTACCTCTAGGTACCTTTTCAGTCAATGTGGATACTCCTAATATGATAGAACATCTGACACATCTTAAGCTCCCTGGGACCAACATCCCCCCACCTTGCCAATTTTAGGTGGCAGGGCATTCATCCATCTTTGAAAAGAGAATCCTATCCGAAGGAAATTAATGTGGGTTATTAACAAACAGCATTGTTCTAGCAAATCAAAGCTGTCAACCAGACAGCAGGCCTTGAGAAAGAAGGGAGAATCTGAGCATGCCACAGTTCTCTGACCATGATTTTTTAATGAGCTATTTCAAGGAATCTTTTTTTTTTTTAGAGATAAGAGGTGGGTACTGAGGCAATTTAGGATGATACAGTCTCCATTCTTTTTCATTTGTAATGTGACCTCTTCTGCTCACAAATTCCTAGACTCATTTCTTGCCAAGAGTAAAAATGAAAGCCATTAAAAAATAAAAACACAAAAAAATGCGGAAATAAGATGAGAAATGCAGAAATAATAGGTGCTTAAGGAGGTTAGAGCAGATTGAAAATTAGAAATTAAAATAAACATTAGATAAAACCTGAAATATTTAAAACAAGATATGTAAAAGGGTATAGGCAACAAAAGAAAGTTAACCCTAAAGATAAGAAATCCTCAAACCTATGACTAGTATTTAGTGATTAAGAAAGAATAAATTAAGTAGTTAGGAGAAACCCAGAGATGAGAGATAAAACCATGGAAGTAAAGAGATGCAAACTAGATATTCTGGAGGGGGGGGGGGGGGTGGAATTAACAAGTAAGGTAAACAGAGTTAAGAATGAACAAATCAACTCCTAGTATATACTTATGGATCCCAAATTTCAGGGTATATTACCTGGAGGACTTTTTAAAATGCAAATGGCTGGACCTTACCTCCAGAGATTCTGATCCAATTGGTCTGGGTTGGTGCCCAGCGGTTTTCATTTATATCAGATTCCCAGGGAACCCTAAGGCTGCTTCTGGCCTATGACCCCTTTTTGACACCTACTTTCATAAAGAATCTCTAACATTTACACACCTGGAGACATGCATAGGCATCTTTGCAGCAGTCATTTCCCATAAAGCAAAAATGTAGAAACAATTCTAATATCCACTGAAAAGTCAATGGGCAATAATAATGTTGTTCTATAATAACACAATGGGATTTCATACAGCAGTGAAAATGAATGAATTACAGCTACACACAACTTAGATAAATCTTAGAAATAACAATAGAAGGCAGTCACAGATGACTATATTCTGAACAAAACTATTTTTAAAGCTCAAAACAAACAAAAGATATGGGCATATATGGTAGAAATATTTTTTTAATGTAAGAGAGTAATTCACCCACAATTCAAAGGGATAGGAGAAGGAGACCAGAGAGGAGCACAGAGAAGGAGACCAGGGTTGAGTGTATTCATTATAGGGTAGTGCTTAGGTTGGTCAGTGAATTCACATGCTTTGTTTCATTATTATGCTTTATAACTTTAAACATTTACCTATATTCTGTTCCATGCATCGAATACAAAATATTCCAATATATTCATATTTTTCAAAAATGTTTTACTCCTAAGTCTCGACTTGGTAAAAGAATGAAAGTCTAGCTGGAAGGAGAGTCTGTAGGAAGCTGTCCTAGTCTTCCTCAGTTGGAAATTTCTGCTGAGGAACTGGAGGTGTGAGGGGCATCTAATCCTTGTGCAACTCTTGTGATGGTCATTTTCAAAAATCTGGGTGTTTAAGGTGAATTAATCTCTGGACAGTTTCAAGTTATAGAAACTCAGATCAAACCAGTTTAAGAAAGAAAAGTGAATGCATTGATTCTGGTAACTAAAACTTCTAGGAGAGATCTGGCTTCAAACATGGATTGATACAGGTGCTCAAATTATGTCACCAGCTTGTTGCTCTGCTCTCCCAGCAGCCCCAAACAGATATAACCTCTTAATACCACCAGTAAAATGAGTGTTTCTCTTTCCCTATAGTTGCAATGAACATTCTAGAATGGAGTTTCATTGCCGGGGTGGGAAATGAAACCATGACTGATAGGATTGAATGCTGTGGTAATCTAAGGCTTTGATTCTAAGCCCAATTCCTCTGACCATCTTCACCTATTAAGTCACACAGACCAAAAATGGGAGAGGGATTGTTTCTCATAGAAAATCAATCTGAATGTTGTTATTAAAGGAAAAATGGATGCTGGGCAGACAAAAACAACAGATGTTCATCCCACAGGGAGAACAGTTTCTCTTTAGAGGCAGACCAATGACCATGGCTAATTTTGTGACAATTTCAGCATAAATGGCTGTAAGAAAATTTCCTTCATGGTTCCAAAACATCCAGAATCACAGAAGCTTAGCTTTGGGTGAGACTTTAGACTTCAGAGCACAACATCATCTTAGAGATAAAGAAATGGAAGACCAAGGAGGTTAAAGATTGGCCCAAGGTCAATAAAATAAGTAAATATCAAATTGGGACATTAAATGGAAGAAAACTTAACAGTTGCTTACTTTGTAAAGAGGAGTGAGAGGCAAAAAATATTGAAGAGAAGTATCATAAGAATAGGGAGATCTGGAGAAATTTGTTGGGTGAACACATTTAAGAACTGTTTTTTTTAAACCCCCCGACTGTTAAGTAGTCTTAAGAAGCTTGAATTTGTAATTCTTTTAAAATGTATTCACTTGAGCACATTTTCAGCTTCCATTTAGTTAAAGCTTATTCACAACAGAACTGTTTATTTCGTCAGCTAAGGTCATAACAAATCCAGCTTAATAGCATATACATCTAAATTTCTGTAGTAGATAATTCATGTTCATACAGTATTATCTTAAACTAAAAAACAAACAAACAAAACTGTCATCTTCATGCCAAAAGTCACATTTTCATGTTTTCATATGCCAAACATCAACTCCACTTGTATTTCAAAACTATTTTTATTTTATCTACTCAGAAGGAGAATGCAGCATGCAAAGATCTGAGTTTTAAAGTCATTATTTTCCTGGAAAATCACTCTGGTTTATTCTAGTCATCTTCTATTAGGATATTAATCGTGAGAACTATTATGCATCTCTTCCAATATGTGGAATATGGAACCAGCACGAAGCAGTGGATTTACAAAAGGTACCCTGGAATCTGGAAAATCATTAACAACCAGTACAGACCTTTTAGAAATACCTACTCAATGCTCAGAGATGTATTCACCAAGTGCAATGAATGTCCCATGATGATGGAGGAGGTTGTGGTTATGGGAGGAGTGGGGTGAGGGGGGTGGGGGGGTATATGGGGACATCATATTTTTTAATGTAACATTAAAAATAAATTAATTAATTAAAAAAAATAAATACCTACTCAATTCTCCATCTTTGCAATAGATGCAAAACCTAGTAGACCAGTGCCATTCTCAAAGGATATGTCTATAGACCTTCCCAAGTCTTTTACTCTGTACTGCATTTGACTTCCTCCATAAACACCATAATTACAGTCTGTAACCCTTAATGACTGCTAATGCATGCAAGATGATAACAGAAAGCAACTATGTCAGGTTGAAATGAAAATGCCAGGAAACTGACTAGACACAGGCCCCAGCTCCGTGATGGCAGATTGCACATCAGCCTTACAGCAGAGTAAATTTAATTTTGTTCCACGACATATTTTTTATTATGAAAGATTTAAAACAGTAGATAATAGAAAATAACATACCAGGCACCCATTTATCCTCTGTTCAGATTAATAACTGTGAACACTTTACAATATTCGCCTCCATTTTTAATTGTTTTAAATAATACATTGTCATACAGCCACTGTTCCTTCGTGCTGTGTACGTCAGAAATGTGACAGGGGAGACAACTCAGCTCATGGGCCCTGTCTCTGGAGGCTAAATCCTGGATTTGAATCCCAGCTCTGCCACTCACTGCGAGGCCTCAGGGAAGTTATTTAAACCCTCTGTGGCTCAGTTTACTCTCCTTCTAAAGTGAGATGATGATAATAGACCTTACCACCTAGAATTGTTGTGAGGATTAAACCAGTGCACACATGGAATGCACTCTGAATAGTGCCTGGCATGCAGTGAGGGTGCTTGCTATTCTTCCCATGGAGCCCAAATTACTTACCTTTTCCATTAGTGATAAAGCAAAATGGAAGATTTTTCCCAACATGAGTGTTGGGGCCTGAATCATGTCCCCCACAAAAGGCACATTCAGATCCTAACTGCTGGTCCAATGGATGTGAACTCCTTTGTAGACAGGACCTTTGAAGATGTTATTAGTTAAGTGTGCCCAAAGTGAATGAGGGTGGGCCCTAATCCAGTATCTCTGAAATCATTATAAGCAAAGGAAATTGAACATGGACGAGGAAGCCACAGGGAGGAACTGGGAGTCAACAGATGCCAGAAGAGAAAGGACAGGACATTGCTATGTGGAGTTAAAGTCAAGGAACTCAAGGCTTACTAGCCAGCCAGAAAGCTACCAACCCTGGGAGGAAGCTGCCTCTGAAACTGTGAGACAACCAATTCCCGTTGTTATGCCAACCCATTGAGTGCTATTTGTCATGGCAGGTGGAAAACTAAAACCATGGATTGTGTCAAAGAAAAAACTGGACAGAAAAATGTTAAACAGGCAAGGATAACTTCGTCCAGGGGGCTTCCATGCAAGGGGAGAGAGAAGAGAACAACTCCACCACAAAAAGGACAACCAGCTTTCTAAAGGCTGAAGCTGGGTTGGAGGAAAGCCCTGTAAGAAAGGAGAGGGTGGATTCCTAGAGTGGGTGAGGGCTTTACTGAGGTTGGGATTGGAACCACTTGGTTCAGAACATTTTCCTTGGTGGTAATTAGGACACCTGAAGCCTGTGAGGGCTGAGAGAGGAAGAGAGAGATAAGAAACTGCCCAGGTAGGAGCCTCCCAGGTGCCGAGCACCACACAGGTGGGGAATGAGAGGAGGAGGGGAGGTCGAGATCAAGATTGAAATTGATATTAAAATGCTTAGGGCCTAAAGTTGCCTATTTTCTTTTTTCCCTGCAGTCAAAGTTGTCTTTCTCTGCAGTCCACAGCTACAAGGCTGTTTTCAAGGTAGCCAGGACCTTGGAGGCAGCAGATACGGGGCTCAAGGACCAAGGCTGGCCGCTTCCTTAAGAGAAGGAAAACCGGTCTTGGGTCAGTTATAAGTGTTCCCCTTACTTCATGTGTCTGATTATTCGCAGCCTTATCTCTGAAAGTGAATTAAAACTATGACTTAGAAAAAGTGGACCCAATGACAAAATGTGTCACAATATTTCAAATCAGAAAAGATATCAACTCATAAATGGTGGGAGACTTTGAATAAATTCACGGTAGCAAAAAATCAGACTTGGAGGTGAAATGACATCACAATACAAACACTCCATAATTCTGAGGTTCTAGTGAAAGGCATTATAAAGAAATGCTTAATCTTATGTCAAGTTTTAAATTTGGCACATGGGTAACAAATAAATGAAGTAAATAAAAGTACAAAAAGTTTAAATACCTTTATGGTGAGTTAGAAAAATAGGCCTGGGATTATCATCCATTCCACCAGGGTAGTTTATTATATTCAGAGAGACAAATGCATTTAACATGCTGACAAGCTCAATTTCCCTACAGTTTTATTACCCAAATTACTTATAACCCAGGAAAATGTCAAGTGTCACCTCTGCTAAAGGGTAGGCATAGCTTTTAAGCAAATTTGAAAAGTATTAGAGGAAGGCCTGGTGGCTTTTTCTGATATTCTTTGCACGGCTCTTTAAGAAAATAATTTTTTTAGGGTTGTCATTCCCATGAAGTTCGCTCTCACTCATTTTCTGCTATGGTGGTTTTAAGTTGTATGTACCCCAGAACAGCATGTTCTTAAATTGAATCCATTCCTGTGGGTATGAACCCATTGCAAGTAGGAACGATTGATGAGGTTATTTCAGTGAAGGCATGGCCCATGTCAATAAGGATGGGTCTTAATCCTACTACTGGAGGCCTTTATAAGCAGAGTGAAATTCAGATAGACAGAGAGAAAGCCATGGAAGCCAGAAGTCACAATGCAACCCTGAAGAGAACAGGCCAGGAGAGGCTGCCATGTGCCGTGTGACAAGCTAAGGGCCAAAGATGGCCAGCAGCCTGCCCCAGAACACCACCATCTTCCGGATGAAAGTAACACCTTGATGGCATCTTGATTTGAACTTTTTCCAAGCTTCAAACCATGAATGAATAGCTTCCCATTTCTTAACCCAGCCCATTTCATGGTATTTGCTTGAGCAGCCTAGGAAACTAAAACATCTATCTTCTCTATAATTAATTTGCCTAACTTAGGCTGTTGAAATTGAAGTTTGCTGGTATGTACTTCATTGAAACAAGTTTGTAGTTAAAAAGTGTTATGTAAATATGCCTAATATAACTGTGGAATTAGTGTATATTCTAGGATGATACACTACTTCTTAAATAGATATTGTTTAGACTAGAACATGTATTAGAAAATGCCCGCTAAATAGACTATTGTGAAGCATCTATCAGACACAATTCAGATAGTATAAATGTATATTCAAATATTCAAATTGTACAAATGCAATGTATCAAATAAACTGATGATTTTTGTATGCCTAGGCTAAACTTCTATCTCACACTGATAGCCATAACTATCTTAGGAAACAGAAACCACAATTTAATGATTGGCATACTAAGGCAAAAATAAAGCAAACTGTCCAAATTCACAGGCATTGAGTTTATGCAGAGATGGAATTTGAACACTGCATATCTGAACCAAAAGCTGTTTTCTTAACTGCTCTGAGATAAGTCTGCGTCAAAAATGAACACTTTTGAGAACAATGTACATAGATATGGATTACATTTGCTTATAATATAAATATTTTCACCCATGACAGGACTGTAGACCTTTATACCTGATCAACTCACTTCTGTAACAGTCATTAATCCAGTAGAAACAGCCTAGTATTTAATTTGGTGGCTATGATAGTTTATTACTTTAACTTGATGAATTCTTTTAAACTATGGTTTCTAGTCCTGTCATAAACATACACAAAGTCCTTTGAGGAATCTGGAAAATCATAAATTCTGCAATTTGACTAGAGTTTACCTAGTTAATTCTCTTCAAACAATAGAAATCATTTAAAAAATACACCTTACTGCAGTGTTCTAAACTTGTTTTCCATTTTCCAAATTAAAAATGTCAAACAAAAAATGCCTAGTAAATGGGGAAATAATATTAAGCCTGACACAGATTGAAGAGAGACACCAGGAGGAAGTGCAAAGGGTGGTAAAATAAACAATTTTGGGGCACCTAAAATACAGAGAGATTAGAAAGTGTGATAAAATGCCTTTATCATCGTATCTTACATCATTAGAAAAAACTACTAGAAGATAAATGATAAATTGTTAGCAGTCAATATAGTTATCCTTCAATTATGTAAATTCTACTGAATTTATACTAAATGATAATAAACTAAACAATAAAAGGTGATGGGATACTATAATCCAAGTGATCATCTATTCCTTTATTGTGCTATAAATACATATTTAATTACATATGGAATATGATGCAACAAAACATGGCTTATAGCATAATCTGTGCCTCTTTATAAAGTATGGATGTACATGTATGTGGGGGTAAATAGGCTCCAAATTATTAAAATAAATTATCTATGGATCCCAAATTTCCCAATAAAATGCAAATTGCTACTGTTATATAGAAGTATGCAAGGTATCATCTTTTAATATGCTTTTAACCACAGAGATTCTCCCAATTTATCTACCGGTTGCTTTTTCTAAAGTAAAAGACACTGTAGGTCTCTTGAGGTAAATGGAATAAAAACACTGAGGTCCAAAAATGATTACATCGGTGCCATTACATTCATTATGTTAACTGAAATGTGTCTACTCACGATGCTGGGAAAGAAATCAAATGAATTTTTTAAATACTGTAAGTGCTACTCACAGGTTGGCCTTGAGTAATTTTCAATTTTGGAAGTCCCTGAATACATAAGTCTATGTATTTAACTATCTCTAAGGAAGTCAAAATTCATGAACTTCACCATCTACTAAAGTGTATACATGCATGTATATGTGATTGAGAGAAAAACTAAATGCTGCTCCTTCTTCTTTATACTATTAAGCTGCAAGTTTACTATTTATGCATAGAACTTTTAAAAATACACAACATTGCTCTTAAACATCCAAACTTATTTAGCATTATTACATAGTAGTTAAGTGGATAGGCTCTGGATTCAGACTTCCTGAGACTCTAGCCCAGTTCCATCACTTGAAATCACTGTATTAATGTAAAAAAGTTATTTAGCTTCTATAATTTACATCTCTATAATACAGAACATCATCTTTACATGCATTATCTTGAGTTGATACAAAGAGTTTAGAAAAGTACCTGCCACATAGCAGGTATTCAATTAAATTATTCTCTCTTAATAGAAATACTGAGTTATTGGTGACACCAAAAACACTAAGTAAAAGACTTTACCATAAAAATGACAATTTGGGGAATTCTAACAGCCTATTCAAATTGTTTCCATGTAAAATTACACATTTGCTTTACAACTGCATTAGTCAGTCTTTGCTGTCATAACATTGCATAACAAATAATCCCAAACTATCAGTGTTTACAACAAACTCCTATTTCTTGCTTGCAGATGGGTGAGTGGGCTGTGGTAGCCCTGCTTCAGGCTTGATCAGGTTTGGGTTGTTCTATACTGTCTTATTCCCAAATTCAGCTGAAAAGATAATGACTACCTAAGTCTTGATGTTCTCAACACAGAAACCAGGAGCTCAAGAGGAGGACTAGGAACTCATTGTGCCTTGAAAGCCTCTCCTTGAAATAGATACAAAGTTACTTCTGCCCTCATTCCATTGGCCAAATCAAGTCATTTGAACAAGCCCAAAAATTAGCAGGGAAGAGTCATAAAGGAATAAATTACTTTGAAAAAAAAAATACAACCTATAATAGCAATCTGTTTGTTAATAAATTATGCATTTCAAAATAAAAATATCTTTACACTCAAGATATTTTCATTCTCACAGTCAAACACCAGCCTCCAGGGTCTACAAATGATAGTTAAGAGCATATATATCCAGAGGCTCCCTTTGTTTCAATCCTGCTCTTCCACCTACAAGATGTGAGAACTTAAAGTAGTCAATTCCTCAAAGCCTCCAACCCCTCATCTGTAGAATGAGGATAATAGTAATAATAATTTTGGAGGTTATTAGGAAGATGAATGCATATAAAATGCATATAAAATTTAGCACATTGACTGGCATGCAATACTCAGAAGTTGTTATGCTCATGGCTATAGTTTATTACCAAATATAAGGATAAATAGCAGGATCAAAGAGGAAAAAGGCACATCAGGCTGAGTTCAGAGGACACCAGGCATGAGCATCTACGCACCTTCTCCCAGTGGAGTCACATGGGATACACTTAATCCCCCAGCAATGAACTGCAGCAACACATGTGAAGGTGGTTTTCTAATTGGGGTCGCTCATGCAGGCAGGCACACAGTGCTTTCAGGAACGACTGTAGTTATTGAAACTCCAGACCCATAAAAGGAGAAAGTAGATGTTCACCATAAACCACATAATTTGCACAGATTACCTAGACAGGCTGGTGCAGTGTGATTCAAGACTCCAAGTGTACAAAACACTCTTATCAAATAGCATGGGGAACATTCCAAGAGCTCAATTCCCAGAAGCTGACCAAAGCCTATCACACATGTGCACCCTTTGGAATATGAAGAAGATTGAGTTACTCAAGCCAGCTGTGTTAACTTTTGCTCAATTGGAAAACACATCAAGCTCATTGTTAAACACGTGAGACTTAAAAGAATTTTAAGAAATATTAAATATGCTAGAAGAATTTGCTTTATTACTTCCCTTTTTTGATAAAAGAATTTTAAGAAATATTAAATATGCTAGAAGAATTTGCTTTATTACTTCCCTTTTTTGATGTTTTTCTCCTGGTTCCCTAATGGATATGTCATGATTCATTTCCCCTGCCTGTTGAGCTACTTCTCCCTATCTGCTTTGTACTTAGGTGCTTGTCTCTTTCATTATCCTAAGAGCTCTTAGGGAAAAGAATCACTATTTGCCAGCTCTTTTCTCTCCATCACCTGACTTATTCTTTTATCCATAGACTGTTCTAGCTGAATAACTGTAATTATTTTTTTGTAAGTCTTCTTAGTGGGATCACATCTAAAGTCTTTATGTTTCCCATATTTCATTCTTCTAGGTCCTTTCATAAATGTGGAAAAGTAGAAAGGACACTAGACTTGGGCCCCAATCCCAAGTCAGGTGCACTCCTGTGTAACCTAAATGGATTACCTAAATTTTCATGTCTGTAAAAGTGATCATTGTGGACCAAGGCTATATTATCTAGTTCAAATATTGAAGTACACTGAGGAAGTGACTGTTCACCCTTCCCTTACCAAAGCCTGTCACACAGGCCTGTCAGTCCCCTCATTCTTCATCATAAAAGGCTTGACTTATCATTGGGTACTTACTCCCCTAAAATATAGACTCATGTCCATAAGAATGAGTTATGGACATTAGGATATAAGTGGAAGTATATATCTTTCTAAAATATCTTTAAAGAATAAGTGAATTTGAAGGTGTAGGCTGCTAACAGCAGACATGTAAATGTGATGGCCAGAACTCATGCAGCCATCTTGAATCATGAGGTGGGAAACCAGCCCTGTGGATGGCAGAGCAATGAGGTACAAGTAGCCTCAATGCCTGACATAGCGGAACATTCCACCAGCCCTGTTTTACTATCTTGGAGTATCTTTCAAAGGAAATAAGTAAATAGCCTGTTTAAGTCACCGTGTTTTGTTGTGTTTTTCACTTTTGGTGAGTTAGAGAGGGGACTCATCAGCTTTCAGCTAAATTTAACTATGCAGAATTAAATTAACATGTATAAACTGATGAATCTCCCACCTAGTTCCCTTAGTTGTTCTATGCATCGTCATCTAAAATCACATGCTTAATACCATGTGTAATGACTGACCAGTTGCTACCAGATAAGACTCCATACCCAACTGTGATTTCCAGAAGAGAAAACAAGGAGGGACCACTGTGGAAATGCAGCACAAGCTAATCCTCCTTTCTCAAAATAGAATTGCAGACAAGCATATTCTTCCCATAATGTTGTTTCATGGGGCCTGTTGATGAGTATCATTATTTCCTCAAAGTGCCCACATTTTTCTTAGATGTTGAATTCACAAATTCCTCTAAGTCAAGCTTGTACCCTCTTCTATAAGTCTGTCTTCTTATTTCACCCATTCCCACCCGCAATGAAATATGTATCAATCAAAATGTAGCAATTCATCAAGAAGACCATTCATTTCTGTGACAGGAAAGGAGCTGTTTCTTTTAAACAAAGGAAGCAAAATGTTTGTACTTGCCTTGTTGATATTTAGCTACAACACTCTACTACTTTTCTGGGGATAATTTCCTCAAGAAACTACATGAGCAACTTGAAAGTCAAATATATTTGTGAACAGAGCAGATATGGATATAACTTTTCTTGTTAGTTCTTCTCTGAGAATGTGAAATCTATTTGAATACACATGTCAGTGCATTATAAATGGGCATTTATTTCTGCTCCCAACAGGGAACACACTGTCTCCTCCTGATAGAATTTCTTTTATTTCCAAAATATTCCTCACAAAATCCTCCTGTGAAGCTACTGATGTTTAATGAGCTCTGTAGACTTTATAGCTAAAGCCTGAGTAGCTACCGGGTCTTGGGTAAAGGGTGGAGGTTGTTTTGCCCAGAATTCTTTCCCCTCAGATATCTGTATGGCTTATTTCCTCTCTTCTCTCCTCTCTGAGGCCCAAGTTCAAAGATTCGTATTTTCAATGAGGCATCTCCTGATCATTTTATTTAAAATCACAGCACCCATCTGTGGTGATTTGAAGCTGTATGTATCCCAGAGGAACATGTTCTTAAAGCTAATCTATTCCTTTGGGTGTGAACCCATTGTAAGTAAGACCTTTTAATGAGGCTACTTCAGTTAAGGTAGGATCCACCTCATTCAGGAAAGGTCTTAATTCTCTTACTTGATTCCTTTATGAGACTGAAATTCACTGAGTGAAAGCCATGGAATAAAGAAGCTGAAAGCAAGAAAACCCAGAAGATAAGACAGAGACCAGCAGATGCTGCCATGTGCTTTGTCATGTGGCAGAGGAGCCAAAGATCACTGGCAGCTAATCTTTGGGAAGAAAGCATTCCCCCGATGATGCCCTCATTTGGACATTTTCTCAGCCTCACACTGTAAGCAAATACATTCCTATTATTTAAGTGTAGTAGTTTGAGGATTTTATGGACCCCAGAAAAGATCATGTCCTTAGAACTAATCCATTCCTGTGGGGGTGACCTTTTCATACCCGGGAACCTTTGATTACATTACTTGCATTATTAAATTGTCTTTTTGTAAGGTACATAGATCACAAAAAATGTTACATTAAAAAATACAAAAGGTTCCTTCATATCCCACACCCCAAACCCCCACTCCTCCCACATCAACAACCTCTTTCTTTATTGTGGCACATTCATTGCATTTGGTGAATACATTTTGGACCACTGCTGCACCACATGGATTATAGTTTACATTGTAGTTTACACTCTCCTGCAGTATATTCAGTGGGTTATGGCAGGATATAGAATGTCCAGCATCTGTCCCTGCAATATCAGTTAGGACAACTCCAAGTCCTGAAAATCCCCCACATCTCATCTGTTCTTCCCTCTCCCTGCCCTCAGCAACTACTGTGGCCACTTTCTCCAGATCAATGCTACAGTTTCTTCCATTACTAGTCACAATAGTTCCATAGTAGAGTACCAATAGTTCACTCTAATCCATATTTTATTCCTCCATCCTGTGGACCCTGGGTTGGGGATGTTCACTCCACCTCTATATCAAAGGGGGCTTAGATCCCACATGGTTGATGGATGCAATTCTCTTGCTTGGAGTTGTAGGCATTCTTGGTTCCCAGTTGTGGTGGTTGACCATCTTCACCTCCCTGTTAGCCGACCTGTGAAAGTTCAACAAATCGGAGAGTAGGAGCTGCAACTCTACTGAGGCTCAGGGCCCAGCTGGCACATGGCCAGTCCAGAGATTAAAGTCTCCTGGGTATACACAAACCCCAGCACCAACCATAGGCTCAGTAAAAGTGACAGAAGAGGCATGTGTGGAAAGTTCACGTCTGAGTCCAACTCCATAAAACTCAGGAATACAAATTCCAAAGTTGGGTCCACTAACAAGGAATGAACTCCATAACCAAGTGCCATGATTGTAGAATCTGTGTGTCTCTGTAGCCCTCAGAAGCACCACTACCTGGGGTTGTATCTACTTTGGCTGTCTCTGGGATCCTGCTGAGGTGTGCATAAGTGTGACCCCTCTAATGACCTCCTGACTCTTTTTTGAAGACTCTTAGCCATATATACACATTTGTCTTTATCATTTCCCCCTTTTAGTCAAGGTCTTTTTCTAGTTGCATCACCAATAAGTAATTGGTAATAATCCCTTGGCACCAGGGAGGCTGATCCCCAGGAGTCATGTCCCACAATGGGGGGAAAGTAATGCATTTACATGCTGAGTTTGGCTTAGAGAGTGGCTACATTTGAGTATCTTGGAGGCTCTCAGGAGGTAACTCTTAGGCACCCTGCTGCTCTAGACCTAGTTCAAATTTCAGGCAAACAGGCTCATAAGCATAGTCGTCAGTATCAAGGGCTTATCATTGGAGCATCCTTCTTCACTGGTCATTGCCCTTGCACTTGGGGGATTGTTGCTATTCTATTGGGGAATGTGACAGCGCTCCTGGCTAGGAACTCAGCCTCCCCTCAGTTGTCAGAATGGGTCTTAATCCTCTTCCTGGGGTCCTTTATAAATGGGATGAATAGTGAAAGAGACATGGGAGCACAGCAAGGAACCCACAGAAGCTGAGAGAAGTCACAGAAACCAGGAAGCCTAAAGCAAGAGAGCCTAAAGGAAAAGGCAGAGACAAACAGACATGGCCCTGTGTCTTCCCAAGTGATAGAAGTACAGGATTGCATGCAGCTGGTCTAGTCTAGGAAACAAAAACAGATTTTGGTACCAGCAGATCGGGGTACTACTATTAAAAATACCAAAATGTGGAAATGGCTTTGGAATTGTGTAATGGGTAGAGGCTGGAAGAATTATGTGGTGCTTGATAAAAAAGGCCTCAATTTCTTTGAAGAGACTGTCTGTAGAAATATGAATTCTGTTTTAGTTTGCCAAAGGGCTGCTGATGCAAAGTACCAGAAATGTATTGGCTTTTATAAAGGGAATTTATTAGGGGTAAAAGCTTACAGTTCCAAGGCTGTGAAATCAAAATCAAGGCATCATGAGAGAGGCTTTCTCACTAAAGTCAACTGCCAAAGGGTACAGCATAAGGGCCACCAGTCTTTCCTGAGGTATCCCAAATTCAGCTGTGAGTTATTAGGTCTATGACTCATCTCTTCCTGGGCCTCAGACTCCTTGAGCCTCTTGGGGCTTCTGTTTTCCTACAGTTCTCTTTCTCACCTGGCAGGATCAATGTAATATGGAGGCTCCCTTTTCCTGTGTGTGCATCTCTCTCTATGTTTTCACTTTTATCAGACCCAGCAAGAGGTCAGAGACTCAACCTGAGTCATGTCTCACTGATGTAGTCAAATCAAAGGGGTTTCACACCCACAGGAATTGATTAGTTCAAAACAATCTTTCTATTTGGGGATTCATAAAAGAATTTCAAACTGTCACAGATGCTAAAAGTACTTCTGATTGGGCCTGAGTTAAAAAATGAAGATTGTATTATTGGAATCTGGAAGAAAGGCAATCCTTTTTCTAAAGTGGCAGAATTGACTTCTGATGTTGGATGGAAGGCATAATTTGAAGGCAATGAGTTTGCATATTTAGCTGAAGAGGTTTACAAGCTACCCATGGAAAGCACAAAGTGATTTCTCCTTGCAGCTTATATTAAAATCCAAGAGGAAAGGGATAAGCTGATAAGTGAACTTCTGGGCACTAAGAAACCAGAAATTGGTGGTCTGGAAAATTCTGAGCTTCCCAGAAGTGGGTTGCCAGAGAATAATCCTCCATGGCAGGGTTTAACTCAACTATGGATCTGGTCAGCCATTTCAGTGCAAGTCAGGATTGGAGGTACAATTATCCAGGAAGGATTTGTAGAAAGTCCTACTGTCTGATGGTTTGGACCTCTGTGTACTACATGCAAAACTGACAAGTTTTTTTGTGAAATCTGTATGTTTTGAAACACTGCCAGCTTGGACTAAAAGGACAGAAAAGGGACAGTCAGAAGGAAAAACATCACTTCAAGGGCAGAACAACGGAAGCTGAGGTCTGGACCCAAAGGCATCTTGGGCCAAGAGTGTTCTCATCCATGTGCGTGAAAAAGGCAAGTCTTCCTCAGAGCTTGGAAAGGGCAAGCCTTACACCCATTGTTCAGGAACAGTGCTACCACCCCAGTTTCTCAGAGGTTGGAGCCTATTTACCAGGGAATGTGGAGAGTCTAGTACCACCCTAGTATTCTCAGAGGGTGAAGCCTTCACCCCAGTACTTGGGGAAAGCATGGCCACTGCATGAGCACTTCCATCAGGTCTGGAAGACAAAAACATTGTTCTACATGTGACTCTCAGACCATTAAATCTAATGAAGTATGCATCTTCCACCCAGAACTCCCAGTTCCCTCTACCCTGTACATAATACATACTCCTTTTGATAGAAAACTAATTTAATATCTCCCACATAGGAGCTATGTACTTCAGAGAAAGCCAGTCCTTTTGAAACTGCAGGGATTCACTTGATTTTGTTCAGCATAATGCTTTTTAGATTCATCCATGCTGTTGATTACATCAGGAGTTCATTCTATTTATAATGCTGAGTAGTATCTAATTGTACAGATGAAGCAAAAATTATTTATCTAGTCGCCTTATAGATGGACATTGTTTCCAGTTTGCTGTATTATAAATAAAACTGCTTTGAACAATTACCTACAAGTCTTTGGGTGGTCCTATGTTTTCTTTTCTTTTGGGTAAATAAATAGAATTGAATTGCTTAAGTATATAATTAACTTTATAAGAAACTGCCAAACTGCTTTCCAAAGTAGTTGTACCATTTTTCAGTCCTACCAACCAAATATGAAAGTTCTAGTTGCTCCATTCCTTGTCAACACTTAATAGTATCTATTTTCTTTAATGCTAGCCATTCTAGCAAATATATGGTGGTATCTCATTGTGGTTTTAGTCTCCATTTCTCTGATGTCAACTGACATCATGTCTCACAAAATGTATTTTTAACTATTTTAGCCATTTCTAAAAATTGGGTTGCCTTTTTAAAATTTAATTTTTTTATAACAGATGTTGTGAGCTTATAAAACAATCATGCATAATGTGCAGAATTACCATATACTACTTTTTTTTTTCTTTTTGGGGTTGACTTATTATTAAATTTTAAGAGTTTGTTTATTTATACTGAATTTATGTCTTTTTTCAGACATGGGGAAAAATATTGCAAATATTTTTTTTCCCATACTGTACTGTGGCTTAGCTTTTCATTTTCTTACTGGTCTCTTTCAGAAGAATAAATTTTGAATTTTGATGAAGTCCTTCTTACCAAGTTTTTTTCTTTTGGTGTGTCTTGTCTAAAACTCTACGTATCCTAAGGTCATAAAGATTTATGTTGATAAAATTTTTAGGAGTTTATAAATTTGGCAATATATTTAGGTCTTTGACTACTTATAAACCATAAGCAATATGGCCTCAGCACTTATATCAAATTTGAGTTTAAAATAAGATTTCTTCCTTATTTAGTAACTTCTAAAGTATGCAAAAATACAATTATTATGCATAATCTCTGTGCTTTACTAAAATTGTGTCTTTTGTAAGAAAATTTTATCAAATGACATGTTAGTGCAAAAACACCCTCAATTACCAGAAAATATTACAGGTAAGTTAGCTATGAATGCATATGTTGCTCTTATTCAGAAAACAGCAGCATTGTTTTTTTGTTTGTTTATTTGTTTCCTATTTTGGCCAAATATTTAAGTAATCAGGTACATGTCAAGAGGCAAACAAAGAAAAAAACTACGAAGTATGAAAATTCATGGTACCTGGGATAGTCTAGAAAAGTAGTTGTCTGGCACATAATTATTGAATTATGAGAACTGATAAAATTTGTTTTCTCCTAACTTGAATGTTCTGCTTTTCTTGTCAGAAAAATCTATCAGCTTAATTTTGAGCAGATAATTATTCTACTTTGTGATTCACCATCTCCAACAACATCTCATCTTACCCCTGACCAACATCACATAGTAATTTCATCAAAGGCACATTGGAAAAAAAGGTGTTAAACCATTGAGCATGTGTGGTATTGGCTAATGCAACTCTCAGTGTTCCCTGATCAATTGACTCACCTGCTGTGGTTGTATGTGTGTGGAAGGGTAGGGGCAGAAATTATCTGTAGCATTTCCCAGATGGCTCAAATGAAACAAGCAACTTCACCCAGTATTAATGGAGGTACACAATGCAACAAACTTTCTGTAGGTATTAAAATGTAATATACATTGTTCTCTCTGATCCAAATATTTTACTTCTAGAAATTGTTTCCTAGGCACATAAAAGAATGCCCACTGCACTAATGTGTAAAAAAAACCCCAAAATCCATAAATAAGTTGTTGGAGAAAAAGGGGGGTGCTCACTAGGACACAGAGACTGATTGCAGGCAGAAAACTTTTTGGGAAGCTCTCCCAATGGTGGGGGTATAAAGAATAGACTTCAGCCTCCCCACCAGCATGGCAGGGGTCTGAAGTGAGACTTCAGCCCACTTCTGGAACCGGGTGATTTCAATTTATACAGTACATTCCTAGACGGGGAAATGATAGTCAGTGAGAAGGGGTTGAGAGTCTGAGTGATATGCAGGGGCCAATAGGAAACCTTAGAGGTAAAAATTTTCCCTTCCATGGCTAGAGGGTAGTGGGCTAGGGAGTTATGTTTTCTTGTAATTACTGGAGGAGCAGGTGTTCCTTTGATCTGCAGAGAGTGAAGGTCTCTGTCTCCCTTTACTCCCATTTCCACATGGTTTCTTTGTTCATCCTTTGGGGAAGTGCCATGATTTCAGACACTTAGGTTTACGAGGAGGCTTGTCTTTCCTCAGTGCATGTCAGGGGGAACTGAGTCAAAGCTTGTGAATTACTGCAAACCTATGGAGAGGGAATCTCTAACATAAGTTATAAGTTAAAATAATTATTTTAAATAAATATGACTGACATACAGTCATTAAAGTGGGTTCAGTAGAAAAATTAAGCGCATGTACTGTGAATTGTTTTTAAAAAAGTAAACTAACATATAGACTATATACACTATTATTAATATTTTACATATGTAGATACAGAAATGCATATATTTAAGTATTGCTATAACTCAGAAAGATTTGCAAGACTGTTAAATAAAACATGGTAAATAGTTCCTGTTTCAGGTGATGGTAGATCCAGCGATGTTTTTCCTCATGTTTGTCAAAATTAATTGAATCTTTTATAAGAACATATATTTATTTTCATTGGGAAAGCAATATAGCTTTTTCCTTAAAAAATTAAACACAATAGACTAAAAATAATTGAGTTGAAAAAAACGATATAATTTGAAAATGCTTGTCCACTGAAGACAAAAGTTTCTAGACATAACTATTTTAAAAATCAGAGAGTGATCCTTTGCCAGCAGACTCCAGGTTGCATGGGCTATGTACGGAGTTCTAGCAGGTCAACAAGGCAATAGCCCTCAGAACTACCATTATCCTTGGTGCTGATTTTAAGGGTTAATTCTTAAAAACTGGCAAGAAAGACATTGGTTTTAAATATTGCAATTGCAGAGAGCCTTTACCTTTATCTGAGCTAAGGCAATGTCTGGATTTAAGAAATACAAGCAAAAATCCAGTTTGACAACAAGGCTTCCAATCAAGTACAAACATGTTACAGTCAATAGGGGTTGAACTAGGTCCTACAGAAAATGACTTAGGACAGCTGACTTACCTGAAACCCACAGAAGTGCCTTATGAGGCACTTCAAGTTCATTCAATTTTCTTCATCTGATCTTCCAATGTTCCTTCTGCTTCTCTCATCTCAGGTCTCCACATCTTCATCTTTTCCCTCTTCAACCAATTCATTGAGTGCCTATACATGAAACCTGATTTGAGAAGAAAATGTCTTCCAGCTGTCATGTACCAAAGGCACGTTGGCAGTTGCTTTAAGAGCAACAGATGACTTTCAGCTGATATGAATTTCCTCTGCAGTGTGCCTGGTCTGGAACCCGGAGAAATCAACAAAGCCTCTCTTCTGCAAAGTCTCCTCTATACTTTAATGTCACCTTCAGTATATAGAATGCATCCCATGTGTGTTTTCCTTAGCTTTAAAACTTCATACATTGAGCTACAGATGATATTTCCTTTGACACGTGAGCAGGTCCTCATTGGTGTCCTGATCTATGCCTCACTCATGGGGGCCCCTAGAAAACTGGAGGGAGCTGATGTCGATCATAGGTTTCCTTTTTGCATCTCCAGTTTCCTTGGCATCTTCATTATAATGAACACTGAGAATTTTATTTAGCCAGGAATCACCCTGCCTAGGCCTGCAATCTTTGCTTTAATGCAGAAATTGTTTGCATACCTTGTGGATTGCCTAGTGCATTGCCTAGTGCTCTCAAGCCAGTAAAATGGTAGCTAAGTAATAAGAGAATCAATACATCATTAACTAGTATATGCACTTGTATCCATGCTACAACTCACTTGTCGGGTGTGATGTTCTCTGGTGAAAACTGCTCGCTCTTTTCTAATTCCAACCCCTTCTCTCATCAGTTCCTTTCCTAGATGGTGTAGCAGGCAGAATTCCAAGATGCTCACACTGCATGAGACTTCTTAACATGAAGTCGGGAAAGTTAGTGTCCTACAAAAAATGGCTTCAGGTTTAAGTCATTCCTTTGCAGAAACTGTGGTTAAAAGACAATGCCTAGTCCTTAACAAGGACAAGGAAAAACCAAGACTGGCACTCACTGAATCAGATTGTCTTGTCTCGAGTCACTTACCCATCCTCAAAATAGTCAGTGTGACCAAGATAGTCAAGGTCAGGTATGGATGTTATGTACGCTATTGGGCAGTCCATGTGGCCATTGCCACAAGTGGAAGGGGCCTTACCCATATCTCTTAGGCCTTACTCTTTTGGTGCATGCCTGTCTGAGTTTCAATTTCCAGAACCTGTATATCTTTGCCTACCAACTAATTTGCCCATCACAGCACTCATTCACCACTCCAGGCACAAGATCTGAGAGCAGCTCATCGTGGTCACCCAACCCCCTGTCTCTACAACCCTAATATCCTGTTACAAATGTTATTCCATTTCACAGATAAATAAAGTTATTTACAGCAGTTAAGTTAAATGCTTAATGTTACAAAGCTGGTAATCAACAATACAGGAACTAAAATTTAGCTAACTTCCAACCCCATGTGGTTGAGCAATGCTGCTTCCTTGAGGTCACAAATTGTGTCTGACCTTACCTAACCCAATGTCTTCACATAGTAGGCTCTCAGTAATGAGGGAATTGAATTGGACTTATTAACTGATGTTAATACAGGGAAACAGAGTCCAATATAAGGCATTAAAAAAGTGGATTTTCAATATCAGGAGAGAGTTTCCATTCAAATTTACTATCTGATAAGTAACAAGCAAACAGTACCAGCTTTCTGAGATTTTCATTAGCACTGGCCTTGCCTTATAAAACTTGCCTTATAATTTCAAATACATGCACACAACAAATTCACATGCACAGGCACATCAATTGACAATACCCAGGAGTGGGATGAGGGGAATGTTGATTCCAAGCTATTATTATCACCTGCTGTTCCTTCTAAAACAATGGCTGAAATCATTCATCTTTGGCAATACGTCCAAGAAATCAAATCCCATCCTAATTTTTTTTGCCTTTGTGCAAAATCTTTGCTTGTAATTGATTCAAGTTTCCTTTTGACAATAGTAATGTATCATTTAGTTTTATCTTAAGCTTATTACTTATCCCTCATCTCCACAACCATTGAACCACAGGGCAATTTGGCAATTTGGCAATGTCTGCAGACATCTTTGGTTGTCATCACCAGGGGAGTGGGTATGTTACTGCATCTACTGGGTAGAGGCCAGGGATACTGATGAAAAAGAATTATTTGACCCAAAATGTCAATAGTGCTAAAGGTGAGATACTGGATTAGGCAATGATCTTCTCCTTAATGTACACTCTGCTGTATCTTCCATATCTGTCTTCAAATTAAAATTGGAGACTACTCTCTATCTCTGAGCCTGAAACCTATACTATCAGTTCCTGCTTATTCTCTTGTGTTTTGCCCTCTAATGATAGACATTATTCTGTATTCTACTGACTGGAATTTGAGGTCCTTACTGAAGTAGAAAAATATGTCTTAATCATTGATTTTTCTCTTATTCTTTGATTCAACAAGTATTTATGGAACCTCCAGCTGGGAGAATCTGGTACGCGCACTCTTATTTGTTACATTGCATTCCCTAGCACTTGAGTGGATAAGAAGTAATAAATGATTGTCCAGTGAACCATTATCTAAACCATACTTGGATAAACAAACAGTTATCCAAAACACACATCAGTGATTTGGGGTGAGGGGGGAGCAATCCTTGGAATGACTGGAGGGAGAAGGTCTCAAAAACAGGAGGTGACCACTTATCTGGCAGTAAAGGCAAAGAGCTGAGTGAATTGGTCTAGGCACAAGGAGGTCCATGGTGCAAGTGTCAGATTGTCTCTATTTGACTGTCAACTCCACAGTTTGCTAATACAATGGCACTTAGAGATTCTGAGAATCATTTTCTACACATACAGACTGCACATAATATGAACTCTAATAAAGTATCTGGGGATCAGATGAGATAATGCAATGAAAGCAAAGTCTATGGCCCATAGTAACCTTTCAACAAATTGTGGCAATAATTATTATTTATGAGAGATGGAGAAAATAGACAACTCTTGAGGATAAAAGGAATTGCATCTCTCTCCAATGGACAATCAGGATGAGTTCAGTGACATGCGTTATGTATTTGTTTATTTCAAGACTGTCTCCTTCGCTAAACTGTAAACCCCATGGGTGTGGGCTCAAATCTCTACAGTTAACCACTTATACCCAGCCCCTAACCCAATGCCTGGCACATAATAAGTGATCAATACTTTTGTGATAAGTACTGTCTATGTATTAGAGTTATGGAGCCAAGTGGAAGAGTTGACCTGATGAGTCATTATCACATAAACCAGATCAAAATGGAAATAAAACTGTACTTTCCCAGGAAGCCTCATGAAATAGGCTTACCATTTATTCAGTCACTATAAGCTCATTGGTAACATCCTATAAGTTTAAGAATTATGAAGGAAAGCAGGTATATTCAATTTTAAATTAAAACCACTTTTTATGTTTATTAAACTTATAATTCTATATGCTTTTAGAAATATAAATTTAGGAATATATGAAGAGGGAAAGAATAGGCAAAAGGTAAAAATAATTACTTGTAAAAATTTCTAAAAAAGGATGCCGATGTGAGTGTGTTATAGCAGTCTTGATGTTGCTTCTTCCCTTTATCAGAAAAGTGGGGAAAAAAATCACTTTTTAAAAATAATCCATTTGGAGGTGGGGAAGGCAAAGTTAAAAAAAAAAAAAAGCCTTGCTTGTGGGTAAAAAAAGAGAGATATATTAAAATCAAGAAGTGAGGAATAAAGGAAATTTCCTGTGAGGAACACAAGTACACATTTGTTTTCATGGAGGGTTTGAGGGAAGAATCGTTCATTTTGGGAGCCAAAGGATAAGAAAAATTAATTTTGGGGTATCAATAAAAGAGAAGACAAAATCACTGTTGTGAGAGAGGAAGGAAAAGAAAACTCTCTTATACATATAATGAAAAGAAAGTTAAATAATAAGAAAGGTACCAGTATTTCATTTTAGAGGAGAACAAGGAAAGGGCATTTTCAGAAGGCCCTATGATTTGGGAACAAATTGGTCTCTGATTATACTCTATGATACAACAGGTTCTGAACAGAATGCCAAAACACGGCATTTGTTATAAAAGTCCAATATCTTGACTGAGGAATAGCATCACTTCTTTCACGCTAATCAAAATGAGAAAGGAAAAATGCAAAACTTCAGACCTTCAAAATGGTAACCCCACTCCTTTAAAAGATTGCATTTCAGGTATGTTTGTATTTTAGAGTCCACCAGCCATCTGAGAACCCATTGTTGGTCCTTTGCAATATATTGCAGTAGTATTAAGTGCAACCAAATGTTGAAAACCATATATATACACATATATATAATATATATGCAAATTAATTAGGATAATAGCAGTTTACAGAGATAATGAGTTAGAAATTAGGAGTCAAAGGGTTAAGGTAACAAGATTTTAATTATATTCAAATGTCAATTAAATGTAGCCTCCTCAGAAACTCGTAGCAGAGAAACATGTATTTAGTCAATAATCATGCCCTAACAAGCTCACCCACCTAAGGGTGTCTGCCATGTCATTACTAGCTGCTATCTGAACCTTGTGTTGATATTTAATTCTCCATCATGCCCCCAGCCTCCACCCCCTCGGCCTCCACAACTGTGCCTCTTTTGTGTCTCCTTTAAGGACTCATATAATTGAGTATCCACCCCAGCACTCGGCACAGGACCTTACTTATAACAATATAAAAGTGTTGATTTGATTTTTCTGATCCTGAAAATAAATCCCCAAAGGAATGCTCAGAGATTTAAAATACTTCATGTGGGAAATATATGACATATTATTGATGAGAAGTAAATGAGAGAAATGAAACTATGTAAAGTAAGAAAAATTAGTTAAGTCACCTGCAACTTCTCAGAAAACATCATTTGAAGTTGCTTCTGAAAACTATTAAGGACTTTATAATAAGTTATTTAAAGGAGTGACTTTTCTTAAGTGATCACAAATTAGTCATAAACTCTCAAAATTCCCAAGTGGAAAATGGACTCAGAATAATTTTTCAAATAACAATCTTGTCTGTTCTTACAGTAGTTGCCCTACTCCCCCTAATAGGTAGGTGGGAAAAATACACAAATGTGTTTTTTAAAACTGACTTCCCAAGGGAATGGTGACTATTTTAATGAAAATGTTTTAGTGTCTTTACTAGTTCTACCAAAAAAAAAGATAATTTAAGCTTAAAAGTTCAATAAGATTTTAAATTGATGTATGTTCCCATAAAAATACCATTAACACTAGAGCAACATCATAAAACAAAGGGTCTGTGCAAGTAACTTTTATCTGCATTTCCCTTTGAAAATCTTTCATTCTTTCTTTCTCTCCCTTCCTCCCTTCCTCTCTTCCCTCTTCTTTGCTCCCTGCCTCTGCTGACAAAGAATTGTCCAGTCCAAAATGGCCACAGTGCTGAGGCTGAGACACCTCAGCCAAGTTGCTACTAGTTGCTAGTAATAATAAGACTTTGTTAAAGTCTTATTGTCGATTGTAGCAGATTATTATCCTTCCAAAAAATATATTACCAAAATCTACCACTAATTATTACCTTTTTTTTTACTATACAGTTGGCTCTATATTACCACATAAGATGCAAATGCAGAAGCATTTATTGGGAGTGATTATTTATGTTTCAAGAACTTTGTCTACTGAGTGATACAAACTGATCATTTTGGTTGATTCTTTCCTTATTCTGTGGCCCTGAGACTCGTAAAATATCCTATATCATTTGGACAAATCAAGACCAAATTTCTCAAACTTTCAGTGCCTACAACACTCTTATTAAACACATAAAATTTAAACTTAAATTTGATGGTCATTTTCAAAAAGTTAACCCCATAAATACAAAGGTAATAATAGATACCTGTTTACAATAGCATAACAAGTAAATGCACCACACTAACAAATTCTGATGATAATCTCTCTGGACTCAAGCAGGGGCAGACAAGAAGAAAAGGGGAATATGTGGAATTCATATCAGTGAAAGAAAAAATCTCTACACAGCTCCCCTTCCCCACACAAAAATTGATAACGAAGGTGAACATGACTGACTATGATAATGGTAGGGCAAAGTTTGCAAATGGCTGATGGACTCTTTTAAGCAAAAGAGATTATTGTGTCATAGGAGGTCTGGAAAGGTGGAAATGTGAGATCTACACTGCAAGGAGAAAAGTCAGTTTCCTAGTCAGCCCAGGGCAGTGGAAAGGAAGAGTCTTGTGAAGGGGAACCATACAGAAAGAGGAACTTGAGTAATATGATGTCCAGATAGGGGGGCTGGGGAGAAAGTCTGCAGGGTAAATTGATGGTGGCAAGAGAGGTTGAGTGATCTTCAAAAGAACAAGGTTGTATGATATTCAGTTTTATGCTGTGCTTCAAGGTATCACTGTCCCATTAACCACAAAGAAATAGCTACGTATTACAACTGCTTTTGTGGTCACGATGGTTTAGAGAAATCAAGAAAGAGGGCTGGTCTTCCACTTTGGGGTCATATAAATCAGAGAAGGAGAACAAAACATTGGGGCAAAATACGAGCGAGGTTAAGAATCCAGTGAAAGCAGGAAATGAGAACAGGTGCTGACTGGACTTCCCAGGGACACTGCATTGCAGAGGCGGGAAACATGGTTATTTCAGCTACACCACTATTTATGCACAGGAATGGTTTCTCTGAACAGTTGGACCTCTGTGGAAAAGTGGGTGCTAACAACTGGATTACAGGTAGCTGTAAGTAAATAATTTCACTCTCAATGACTAAATTTGTAAAAGCTTTTGTATAAAAGTGTTACTTAGAGGTATTACAAAAGGATATTCATGGAGGTTGGACTAGCTATAAAGTATACTTTAATTCATGTTTTGAATCATTTGATCATTGTTCTGGCTATGCTAAAAAAAAAATCCTGAAACTACAACAAAAAAAGAAAAGGTTAAACTTACATCGTCATCATCTATGAATTTGTAAGTCATTGCTAATATTTAAATGCATACATACATACATATATATATATATATATATGGTTGTAATTACTTGGAAACAGGCTATCTGAAATGAGCCAGATACTCTTCAGAATTTTTCCTTATCCTCTAATCACTTTCATTTTTTCTTAAAGATTTATTTTATTTATTTCTCACACAAACACACCCATTGTTTGCACTCACTCTCTGCTCTCTGTGTCTGTTCATTGTATACTCTCTGGTCTGCTTGTCTTCTTTTAGGAGGCACAGGAAACCAAACCTGGGACCTCCCATGTGGGAGGGAGACACCCAATTTCTTGAACCACATCCATTCCCTGCTTGTTTCTCTCATTGTGTCTCCTTGTTGTGTCAGGTGTTGTGTCAGTTCATCTTCTTTAGGAGGCACTGGGAACCAAACCCAGGACCTCCCGTGTGGGAGGCAGGTGCCCAACTGCCTGAGCCACATCTGCTCCCCTCTAATCACTTTAAAAGCCTACTCCTTCATAGTGCTCAATGCTTCATGTGTCTGTACTTGAATTAGTTATACATTACATTGCATAGTAGTACCATAAATGCAACACACACCCCTCAATTTGAACCTATGTGTGCATATATACACATATAAATTAATTTTTTGAGTCTGTCTGTGCCCAGAAGCAGTAAAGAATATAAATAAAAGCCATGTCAAAATAGTCTATATGTGGCCATCTGTATTAGTCAGCCAAAGGGGTGCTGGTGCAAAATACCAGAAATTGATTGGTTTCTATAGAGGGCATTTATTTGGGGTAGAAGTTTACAGTTACCAGGCCATAAAGCACAAGTTTCTTCCCTCACCGAAGTCTTTGCCATGTGTTGGAACAAAATGGCTGCCAATGTCTGTGAGGGTTCAGGCTTCCTGGGTTCTTCTCTTCCCAGGGTTTGCTTCTCTTTCAAGATCCTCTGTGTGCTTACATCCCAGGGCTCCAGCTCAAAACTCCAACAGCAAAACTCCAACTCTGCCCTTTGCCATGTCTTTTATCTATGGGTCCCCATTCACTAAGGGGTGGGGACTCAACACCCTACGATATGACCCAATCAAAGCCCTAATCATAATTTAATCACACCCAGGTGCAGACCAGTTTACAAACATAATCCACTATTTCTTTTTGGAATTCATCAGTATATCAAATTGCTACAGCATCCTATTAATATTATCTTACTGTTGGATATGAGATGTTTCTGTAAATACATGACCTAATAATGTTATCTTAATAAATAGCATGTGATCATATTTAAAGCAGCTTTGAATTAAAAAATTTGAAACAGGGCGATATTAAAATATTAATAAGGTATGAAATTAGATTTAAAATTTAAATAATGCAAATATTACAAGAAACTAAAAGCACAGTATGATTTCAGAAGGTGGTTGAATGAATTGCAAATCTGGATTTCACCCTTCATTTCATTGTGGTCCCATTTTCTAGCTGGTAATTAGAAATGACTGTCAACTTTTGGAAGTATTGTATGAACCAAGATACGTTTTAAGTGAATCTGCATGAATGAACTTATGACTCTTTTGTTATAACCTGTTATAATAGAAACTTCAGATGCCATAAAAATACATTTAAAGTGTTCACTAATAAACTATTATCTATGTGGTGCAGCATTGCTCCAGAATGGGTTCACCGAGTGTGATATGTATGCCTCAATGATGGAGGAAGTTGTTGGTGTGGGAGGAGCGGCGTAGGGGGGTGGGGGATATACGGAAACCTCTTATATTTTTTAATGTAACTTTTTTGTGTGTGATGTAGGTATCTTCAAAAAAACACAATTTACAAAAATGATGGGGTGGGGGTGGGGAGCAGGGTATATGGGAACCTCTTAGGTTTTTAATGTTTTTTTTATGTTTTTAAATGTAACATTATTTGTGATTTATTAACTTTAATTTTAAAAAGTGTAAAAAAATAATAATAAAATAAAAATAAAAAAGAGCTTGGAAATAAATAAATAAATAAAGTGTCCACTAAATGGTGGTTTTGTGCTATGACTGGAAACCATACAAGCCGTGTCAAAATAGTCCATTGAAAATCAATGTTGTTAGATGAGATAAAATTCCATGAAGGAGTATAAATAACCACAGTGATATGTTGTGCTATTAATTTAGAGAATATCATTATGTGAAATATTAATAATCATGCTGCTGAAATTTAAAGCAACATTTAGGAAAATATATGCTCTAATGGTTGTACATTTATGTGATCTGAGAATACACCCCCATAATCTTTACTTTTAGTCCTACAGAAAACAATAATCTTGAACTAGGAGCATTTGGGATCATGAAAGGTCTTTAGGAAAACATACTTTGCACAAAATGTCAATGTACTATTTAAGCTAAGAGAATATGATTGAAAAATCAGCAGCATTCATTATTTAATATTTCTCCTTTAAATCACACCATTTTATTTGCAGGGTTGTCCACTGTAATATTGTTTATTTGTGAAAAATTGGCAACCATCTAAATGGGTACCAATAGCAAATCAATTAAATAAACTATGGCACATCTGCACAATGGAATGTGAAGTCATTTAAGAAGCCATTTAAGAAGTGGAGGTAGATATATATGTGTTATTAAAAAATGTGAATAGATGTATTTAACAAGGCAAAAAAACAGTTAAGTAAGACACACCTACTGGAGGACTGGTATTGAGCTGAGTGTAGGAGGTATGGTAGGGAAGCAGATCGGGATGGAGAAACATACATTTTTTTGTATAAAATTTTATTTAAATGGATGTGTATTTCTTTTGTAATCATCACAAACAATCAAACAACCATTTTCTTTGGCAGGTACCAGAAACAGCTAAGGGAGTGTAAACCACTGTGAGTAGCCTACAGTCCTCTTCCCCCTTATATATCCAAGAATAACTTATAGAAAGGAGATATGAAATTCCTCTCTGAGAAAATTGAGCAGCCCAATAAAAATGACTTCCAGAATATAAGTCTGATTCCTCTGACCCAAAAAGCTGGTTTCCTTCAGATCACCCCAAAGTGCTTAACAAATCCCTCTATTTGTACAGGGCTTCAAGTCACCTTGTCAAATGTCACTCTTAAATATGAACAGAAAGCCAGTGATTGACAGATAGCAGGAATAGATTCTAGCATAGAAGGCAAAGACCACGAGAAACAAACAGGAGTTGGGAACAGGGAGTGCTAGTAAAATAAAGGCAGTGCAGAGGAAAGAAGCTTAAAATTATAATTAATAAGCTTGAAGAAGAAATTAATAAAGATATAATAAAACAAGAACAGATTTCTATTTTTAAAAAGGAGATAACACTTAGGGAATTTTGGATATAATGCTATGAGAGCAGAAATTAAAATTTCCTTAGAAGGTAGAAAGATAAAGTTAGAAAATCAGAAATTGTAAATTAAAATAATAGAGATGAAAAGTGAGAGAAAATTTTAGGGAAATTAAAGGATCAGTCTAGGAAGCTCAACATCTAAATAATAAAAATTCAAGAAAAAATAATAAACTAGAGTAAACAGAGGAAAGAGATATCAGAACAACCTTCAGATATAAGGATATATATTTCCAAATTTAAGGAGCCAAATGATTTCCAAAAGAGAGAGAGAAAGCGAGAGAATGAGAGAGAGAAAGAGAGGAGAGAGAGATGGGCGGGGGAAGAAAAAGAGAGATTAAAAGGGAGAGAGAGAGGAAGAAAGAAAAAGACCCACACCAAGACCTATCATCTAATTTCAGAGCACTGGGATGTACAGAAAGATCCTAACAACTTTCAGGGAAAGAAGAACGGAGGAGAAAAGAAAATGAAAAGGGAATAAAGGAGAAAAGAGAAAAACAAAGAAAGGAAACACCAAAAAATAGGCCAAGAACAAAAGATTGGGAACTCTACTAGACTTAGTCACAGCACAAAAGCTAGGACACACAAGAGAAATGACTTCGAAATTTTGAGAGAAAATAATTTTCCTACTGGAAATTAAAGGCAAAACCAAGCCATTAATCAGATAGAAAGGGAAAATAAAGATATTTTCAGATATGTTATGCCATAAGAAATTTGTCTGGCAAGCTGGAAGTTCCTGGAAAATAAAATTTAATATAAAATAGGATATGGGCTCCAAGAAATAAGAAATCCAACCTTTGAGAGAGATGAAGAGAATGCAGGATGACAATGAAGGAACAGCACAGACCACAGCTGTGTGTGTGTATTGCACATAGATTTATAGATATGTGCATGTATAGGTAAGTATTTAAATATATATTTCCTTGCTCTCTCAGCTGAGATGACCTAGAAGAAATGACACACCAGTAGCAATGGTCATCGAGCACACAAATCTTAGTTTTGAAATACCAGTCTCCAATAACAGAAATTCCAGAAAAATTCCTTGGATATATGGCTGATCCTAGGAATAGGGCAGGGAATATACCACATGAGTATGGAGCATCATGTATCTTGAGGGCCAGAAAGTAAGGAAGTGCCCAAAGCACATAATGATGGGGATATGTTAAAGGAACACAGAAGCCAATGAAAAGAGTCCCCAGTGGCAAAGCTGGAACAATCTAAGCAACAAGATAAATACAGGAATATGGATTATAATCTAAAGTATAAAGCAAATATCCCTGAGTCAGCACTGACATAAATGAATGATTATATAAATAAAGAAATAGATAGGGGAAAAGAAAGGAATCCCGGTGCAGAAGAATTCCACATAACTTATATAGATACTGCCCCCTCAAGAAGATGGAACACGCCTCCCACTCCTTGAGCATGGGCTGCATGGTGACTTCCTTCCTAAGAGTCCAGCACAGAAAGGAGTGGGGAGGAAGGGCCTCTACAGTAGAGAAACCTGATGGACGCTGCCTCAGCCAGGCAATGCAGATTACCACGTATCACGTCAGTATGTGCTCTGATGGGTGGAATGGGAATGGCTCTTTACCCACTGTGGTCTCCCTCCCCAAATCTAAACCCCCAGTCTAATCATGAGGAAAACTTCAGACCAACCCAAACTGAATGGCATTCTACAGTATACCTGACCAATAACTCCTCAAAACTGTCAAGGTCATTAAAAATAAGGAAAGTCTGAGAAACCATCCCAGCCAAGAGGAACCTAAGGTGACATGATGACTAAATCGACCCTAGTATAGAATAAGGACATTAGATAAAGCACTAAGGAAACCTGAGAAAAGTACGGACTTTAGTTAATAATAATGTATCCATATTGGTTCATTAATCATGACAAATATGACAATACAAGATGTTAATAAGAGAAGAGAATTTGAGGTCTTGGGAATTCACGTACCATGTTTGCAGTTTTTCCGTAAATCTACAATATTCTAAAATACAATGTTTATTAAAAATATACAAATAAAGAGTCTGGAGATATTCAAAGACTTCTGTACACATATTCAGGACAAAAGAGAAAGGTTGCCCCACTATATAAACTAGTGAATAATTTTGATGTAAGGCAAGTCCAATTTTAATACTGTAAATTTATCATTTTACCAAATAATTTCAAAACTGATTAACTTAAAAATGTGTCATCGATAACCTTTTTAAAAAAATAAAGCCATATTCTTTATCTTGTAGCAACACTTGAACCATAAGAGCAATGAAAGCTAGATAAAGGACAGCATTATCAAAGTTTAAGGATAATGTGCAGCATTACTAATGCCTGAAAGGGTATATACTCTCACCCTAGCCGAAACTCAACATATTAACATATGGTGCAAGTTTAGAGTGTTATTGATGGTCTCAATATTGCGAAAGCCAGGGTTGCTACACTTGATACATCAGACTCAACTTGTCAGCAACATGCCGTGTAGCTTACTACTTCTTCATGCTTCACCCTTCTGACAGTGTAGTGTCATCCTTGACCGGTTGCTATCTACTCTACTGATTCCTCTTCCTCCTATGCCTAAAGCATAGGAGGATCTTTGATAGTCTTTTTCTGAGACAGTCTTTTTTTCTGGGATCTTTGTCTTTCATGTACTGGTTGTGAAGAAGGCTAGTAAGGTAGGGAGTAGATGGATCTGGAACCTGGCAAGGGAGTCCAGGTGGACATCTGGAAACCCCAAGATGGCTGCTGGAGGAACCCTACCCCTGGGATTCTACTACCCAGAACAAAAACTCCTTCCTGAGAACAAGGAAAAGCCCAGATGTTCCCTAAAAACTTTTATCATTGGATCCTCACTAAGGAATTGATGGGTGGGTTAATCAATCCAAACAGCAAACAGCTGGAGCCCCCTCCCCTTCCATTAGCAAGGAAGTGGAATAATTAGCAATTTAAAAGCAAACCTTGAGGCTCGAGCTCGCTCTTTCACCTTACTCTTTTGCCTGCAGGCCTGTCCTGCCCCCTTTTTCCTCTGCCTGGCAGCCAAAAGTAAACCTGGGGATTTATAATCTATAATGGGGAATTGTAGCTTGTAAATCAGCCCTCTTCAACTCCTTTCATCCCCTTCCTCACTACCTGGGATCCCTGCTCTGTTATTTTCTGTTATTTTCTCCCATTTCTCTTCCCTCTCAACCTGAATAAATTACTGGCCTAACTCACCCGACGTGCTCTTGAAATTCATTTCTCCAGCATAGTCAAAGAATCTAGATAAAATCCAGTAAGAGTTGCATGAGCTTATTTGTGGATAACTCCCCCATGAATATCCATAAACTCTCACCCATCCCCACTGAGTCCAGCTTACTTAATGTGTACTTAATAAGCCCACTTGGAAGTATACTAGATACCTCAGCTTTAACACGGCCACAAATTAAGTCATGATCATGACCCTCTTGACAACTCCTTTCCCATCACAGTGAAGGTCCCACAATCCCCCTCTTCAAACCACAACCTGGAAGTCATGCTTGCTTCTCTCTCCTTCACCCCCAAATCTCATTTGTCAGTAGGCCCTGCATATGCTAACCCATATTACATTCCATATCTGTTTAATTATTTCCACTTCAATGGCATCTGTCTAGGCTACTGACATATCTTACCTGGATGACTGAGACAGCCTCCTGTTTGTTCCTTGCCTGTACCTTTTGCTCAACTATTTCTATACTTCATGGATTCTAAGATGTACATTTTTTCCTTATTTTAATATCTCTGAAATCGGAATGCATTTCCCAATCAGTTGATGGCATTTTGAAATTGCACTGGTTCTTCTTTTTCCTCAAATTTTAACATCTCAAAAACTAGAATGGATATAAAATCAACAGTGTCTTAATTTTGATGAAATATGGGAAAAATATTCTCCACAAAACCTAAGCATAAATTCTAAAAAATTCAAATCACATCATGCTATTCTCCTGCCTAAACTATTCCAATGACTTCCCATTGCTCTGAGAAATTTTTTAAAACTATTTAATAAAATAAAATACAACCTTAACTTGCTCTTTAAGGCCTTTTCTTATCTGGCCTCTGCCTACTCCCTCCCTGACTTTATCTTCTTTCAGACACCCATCAGTCTCCATGATTCAACCACTCTGGCCTCCATTCCATTTCATGGAACATGCCAAGCCCATCCCAGCCTGAGTACCTTAGCATTCTCTGCTCTCAAATCAGTCTGCCTGGCTTCTGATCAGCCAAGTTCTAATGCACACACGGCCACCTCAGGGAAGATTTCCTTCGCCGTATGTCTAAAGCAGCCCTCCCATCATTGGCCCTGTATCACATTTTATGTTTCTCACAGTTCTTAATTATCTAATCTCTGAGCTTATTTCCTTACTTTCTCACTTTTTTTTCACTCTATTATTCATGAGATTATAAACATCAAAATTGCAGTGAAATTTTCTGCCTAGAGCTGTGTCTGACAAATAGGTGGAGCTAAATAAATATTTGTGGACTGAGTAAATAGAAAATGTTAATTTTTTGAAAAAACAACTTAGAAGCAAGCCTTTCAAGATGCCTCTTGGGAAAACAGCCTGTTGTGGTAAGAAAGAGACCTGGGAAGCATGCTTCAAATTCTATCACTGCACTCACAAAGTGAGTTAACATACCCATGGGACTTGCCCTTCTGAGTCTCCATGTTCTCAGGCATAAATTAGGGCACTATACTATTTCATCTTTCTCCTCATTGGGCTAGTGGAAGAATAAAATAAGATGCTGTATTAACAAATTATTGAACATCCTCCACAGAGTACATTTCATGCTCTTATCCTGCAACTCTCCACTGAGAATTACTCACATCCATTGTTTTGAAGAACTCTGTTTATAGTCTATAGTCTGTTGGCATTTATATAACTTTACATGCACCCAACACCCAGATTTTGGTTACTGAGTACTATTCTCCAGTAAAAGGAAGCAGGGCTTCTTGGTGAAATGGCTGATTTTAGGTCTGGGGCAGGGAAAATATAAGAGGAGCCAGGAAAATCCTGTAGTGTCATAAAGGAAGGAAGTGCTCAAAAAACAAAAAGACAGGGCATGTCCAAAGGACACAGAAGTCATTCTGATAGCGTTCCCAGTGGCCAAAGTTGGAACAGGTTGAGAAACACAGTAAATAACATGGTGTTAGATTAAAACCCAAAGTATAAAATAAGCATACCTGAGTCCATACTGACCTAAAAAAATAGTGATTAAATAAGTGGGAGAGAAGAAACATCTTTCTTACAGATGAATTACAAATAACACATGTCAGTACTAAAGGTAGAATTTGATGACTCTCCCCCTGCTCCACACAATCCCTACCCCTGGACACACACATGTACCTACTTGAGTAAGACCTGGACTTGGTGATCCACTTCAAACTACGGAGTAGATACAGGGGGAAATGAAGTAAATTTACAGTGGAGAAATGAGAAAAACACCACCTTGCCAAGTGGTCAGTTATTGTCATGGTGATGCCACATGCATATTGTGTACCCTGATGTGATGTGGACAAAAAGGGCTTTTCACATCTAGGGCATTCTTCCCCAATACACATAACCCCAGTCATGAGAAAAACATCAGAAAAACCTCAATAAAGGGACAGTTTAAACATTACCTGACCAGTACTCCTCAAAACTGACAAGGTCATGAAAAGCAAGGAAGGCCAGATACTGTCATGACCAGGGGAGCCTAAGGACACAATAATTCAATAGAGTGTGGTGACTTGGATGGGATCCTGGGTCAGAAAAGGGATATCAGGGAAGCGGGCTTGGCTCAGTGGATAGGGCATCCACATGGGAGGTCCGTGGTTTAAACCCCAGGCCTCCTTGACCCATGTGGAGCTGGCCCACGTGCAGTGCTGATGCGGTTAAGGAGTACTGTGCCACACAGGGGTGCCCCCAGTGTAGGGGAGACCCACACGCAAGGAGTGCGCCCCATAAGGAGAGCCACCCAGCACAAAAGAAAGTGCAGCCTGCCCAGGAAAGGCACTGCACACATGGAGAGCTGACACAACAACAAGAGGACACAACAAAAAGAAACACAGATTCCCGTGCCGCTGACAACAGAAGTGGACAAAAAAGAAGAACACACAGCAAATGGACACAGAGAACAGAAAACTGAGGTGGGGGGAGGGGGAGGAAGGGGAGAGAAATATATACAAATAAATCTTTAAAAAAAAAAAGGGACATCAGTGGAAAAATGGTGATATCTAAATAGAGTCTGGAGTTTAGTAAAGTGTAATGACCAATGTCAGTACCTCAGTTGTGACAAATGAACCATGGTCACATGAGATGATGTCGGGGTTGCTGAGGTGGATAAGGGATACCAGGGAACTCTCTGTGCTACCTTTACAATTTTTCTGTAAATCTAAATTTTCTTCTAAAATTAACATTTTATTTTTTTAAAAATGTGTATACCATTTCTAGAAATGCAACTGACATCTAAAGAAGATACTTCTCCTTACCAAACTCCTACGCTATTGGGGACAGTTGTCCTTAGCTAGAAGACTCTACTTCCCATTCTCCCTTTTGGGGGCTGGCTCTAATAATTCATGGCCATGCAAAAGTTATTTGGAGGTACTTCCAGGAAAATCTTTAAATGAAGGATTCATCGCTGGGTAAAGCTGCTTTTTAGACTTCTTTCTCTTCTCCTTCTAGCTGCCTAGGATGTAAATAAAAAAGCTAGAGATCCAGGACCCATCGAGGATCATAAGATGATATCTGAGGCTGGAGTAGCAGAAAGATAGAAAGAAACTGCATCACAAGCACCTGGGCAGAGCTGCCACACCAGCTATGGAAGGGCATCCCAGGGTTCTTTTAAATGTGTTTTTAAGTCATTGGCATCTTGGATTTCTGGGATATGCAATCGCTCCAAGTCCTAAGTCATACATACATTGCCTCATTTAGTTCTAAAGAAAACAATGAGGTAAGTACTTGTGGTAGTTGAATTTTACAATGGACTTCATGATCCCATACCTTTGGTATAGTCCTTCTCCTAAGTGGGAAAACCTGGAATGTGTTTCTCACCAAAAGAATATGGCAAGAAGGGATTTTGCAGATGTGATGAAAATCCTTAACCAGGTGATTAAGTTAATCAGCTAGGGACCAGGTGATTCCTTTGAGGATGGTCTAGAGGTTGGAGAGCTTCTCCTGCTTCCTGGCTTGGAAGAACTAAGCCACCATGTTGAGAGAGGCCTGTGAGAGGCCATGAGGCAAGGAGCAGAGGGAGACTCCGGGAGCCCAGCGCAAGTCCAACTGACCACAAGAAGTAAAGGGGGCCTCAGTCCTACAGCTGCAAGGAACTGATTCTGCCAACAGCCATTTGACCTTGAAAAGGACCCCAAGTACCAGAAAGAAAGACAGCCCAGTTGGCACCTGGATTCCAACCTTGTGGGAGCCAGAGCACAGGTGTCAGCTAAGCCATTCCCAGACTGCTGACCAAGTGACACTGTGAGATAAGAAATATCTGTAGTTTTCAGACTCCAAGTTTGTGGTCATTTATTATGCAGCTAATATGGTAATAATATTCTTATTTGAAAGGTGGAAAGATTAAGAATTGGTAGAGAGGACTGTAATAATCATATGGCTCAGATGGCAAGTGAAGGGCTGGGATTTGAACCCAGGGATGTCTTACTTCAAAGCCCATGCTCTTTACCACTGCAGTATTCCACCTTTGTGATTTGCATATCAGTGGATTCTGAGACTTTCTTGAAAATTCACCAAGTCTTGTTCAACTTTGTATTGTTCATGGCACCCACACTGTGCTCTCAGTAAATGTTTGCTAAATTTAGCGTACAGTTCTGAAATATTGTGCATCACAGAAACCAGGCTAATTTCCAATGGCCCAATAGTTGAATCTCATTCATTGTATCAGAACCTCATAGAATAAAAGTTTCCTGCTACAGATTTGCTAAGGTTAAGCACTTTCTATCTGTTCCTGGAGTGGGTAGGTGTTTTACGTACAAAATTAGACTATGACATGAGATTTTTACAAAGCCTTTCATTTCTGCTTTACTCTGTTGCCTGACTGCACAATCTGAAATTAGAATTTGTTCCCTTTGTGTGCATCCTAGGCTGTCATTTTCATAACAATTATTCACTGCTTCATTTTTTAAGATCCATCCATTCTATGCATCAGGAGTTGGTTCTATTTTCATTTCTATCCTTCTGAGCAGCATCATTTGGAAATAACCAAATGTGAATACTCAAGATAAACATGAAAACACCATCCTATATGTCATCTCTTCTCATTGGACAGCATAAACACTCACAGGAAAACATGAGGCCATGATCACAGGCAGGCATGTGGATAATTTAGACCAATATGTCTCTAGTCTTAGCTCAATCCCTACTGAAAAGGCACTTAGGCTATTGCAATTATCTCTTTCCTCCTGGCAGTCAATAGCTATTCTATTTCACTTTATTATTTACACTGCCAACATAAGGGCATCTAAAATGCACATCTGACTATTTTCCCAAATCATGTAGGAGGTCACAGAGACCAGGGACCATATCTGGGTTTGCTCACCATTATACTCTGAGCCCCAGCAACATGTTTAGTGCTACATAAACAACATATACTAAATAAATAACTGAATATATGAATGATTATTACTGCTCTCACAGTTCAATCTCCTTAGTAATTTCCATTTATGTTTAAATCTTGTTCAGATATCATCTTCATTTTGGAATCTTCCCAGGTGTCAACAGTTTTCAGTGTCATGTATATACTGTTTGATATTGTTTACTTGCAAGAAAAAAAATAAGGAAAAGGGAAGGAGGAAGTACTGACGGATGGATAGACAGATGGGAGCATTGGCGTGTCTGGTTCTGCTCCTGGAATATAAATTCACTGAGAATCCAAACTGTACCTTTGCCTCAATCCCAACTGTCACAGGACCCAGGTCATTGAAGGTGATCAATAATCATTTATCAAATGGTACAGAAAAGTTCTTCTTCAAAGTCTAAATATTTAGAATACTGACTCAAATGTTTTGGGGGCTAAACTATAAGAAAAATGTTAGTTAATTCTACATGTATGCATGCAATTTAGGTCATTGGAAATTAGCCTGGCTTCTGTGATGCACAATATTTCCTAGAAATTATCCCCATTTCTAAGAATCTAATCACTACTACAATAGACATACCATAAGCACATAACATCCATGAACTACCACAGACTAACATGATAATAATAGGGTGGTTCTAATGATGAGGACTGCAGCATTACTTACCAACATTTACAGACTATGATGGTTAGGTTCGTATGTCAACTTGGCTGGGTTATTGTGCTTGGGCAAGCAAGCACTGGCTTGATTGTTGCTGTGAAGATATTTCCTGGAATTAAATCACAAAGGCAGTTGATTGCATTCATGGTTGATTTCACCATACCACTTCTATCATGGAAGGGGCATTGTTTTGTTCTTAGTGGAATAGATACATTCCAGATATGGAATTGCCTTCCCTGCATGCAACGTTTCTGCCAAAACTACTATCTGTGCAACTACACAATCCCTTACCCATTGTCATGTCCACATGGCATTGCTTCTGATCAAGCAACCCACTTTGTAGCAAATGAAGTGTGGAAATGGGCACATGGCCATGGAATTCATTGTTCCTACCATGTTCCCCATCATGCTGTAGCAACTAGATTGATAGAATGGTGGTATGGCCTTTTGAAGTCTCAATTATGGTGTCAACTGGGTAACAACACGTTGCAGGGTTGGGCAATCTTTGCCACAAGGCTGTATATGCTCTAAATCAGCATCTACTCTATGGTGCTGTTTTCCCCATAGCTGGGAATTAAGGGGTGAAAATGGGAGTGGCACAACTCACTATTACCCCTAGTGATCCAAACTAATATTTGCTCCCTATTGCCATAACATTAAGCTCTGCTGGTCTACAGGTCCTAGTTCCAACAGGAGAAGTACTTCCACTAGGAGACACAGCAATGATGCCATTGAACTGAAAGTTAAGACTGCCACCTGGCCACTTTGGGCTCCTCATGCTTCTCAATCAACAGGGAAAGAAGGGAATTACTGTACTGGCTGGTGTGATTGATCCTGATTGTCAGTAAGGAGAAATAGGATTACTACTACACAAGGGAGGTAAAGAAGAGTTTGCCTGGAATAAAGGAGATTCCTTAGGATGTCTCTTAGTATCATGCCCTATGATTAAAGTCAATGGAAAACTGCAATAACCCAATCCAGGCAGGACTACTAATGGGCCAGAAACTTCAGAAATAAAGATTTGGGTCTTTCCACACAGCAAAGAACCATAAGCAGTTGAAGTGCTTGATGAGGGTCAAGGGGATATGGAATAGATAGGAGGAGAAGGAAGTTGTAAATATGAGCTATGACCACATGATCAGTTACAGAAATAAGGATTATAATGATTCCAAGTATTTCCTCCTTATTTTGTTATTAATAAATTTATATATATATATTCATAAAGCAAATGTCTTTGTTTTCTTCCCTATCTTATCCTCTTATCATATAGCTTGAGTTGTACTAACTTTAAGTCATAGTATATAAGTTACAGGATATCACGTTTAAGAGTGAATGATACTTAAGGACTTGCATCTTCCTCCGGGGAAAGTGTTAGTGCATTTCCATTTGCACATAAAACAGTTGAATTATATTAGGTGAAAGTATGACACTTACTGTTTTAATTTAGACATTAAATATGGTTTCAGTGCATGCATATGGATACCAAGTTGACAAGGGGTGGAATGTGATTGTGAAGTTCATGTGTCAACTTGGCTAGGTTATGTTGTCCAGTTGTTTGGTCAAACAAGCACTGGCTTGATTGATACCGTAAGGATATTTTATGGATTTAAATCTTTATTTAGTTGATTGTTTCTGTGGCTGATGACAACTACAATCAACAAAGAAGGTTGTCTTTGTCTGTAAAAGCAGTCTCATCCAATAAGTTGAAGATCTTAAAGGCAGAGCTGAAGATTTCACCAGTCAGAAAGAATTTCTCTCTCTACTTAGCCTGCCACCTTCTCCTGGGGAATTCATCACAGTTACCAACTTGTGGGCTACCCTACAAAATTCTGACTTAGCAGTCCCATGGTTGAGACTATATGTAATATATATATTACATATATATATATATATATATATATATATATATATCTGGTAAGTGCTGGTTCTCTGGAGAACCCTGATTAATGCAGAACCCTTTGGCATGTTTTTTGGATTTTGTGTTTTTTTCTGCAAACATCTCATTGAAATTCTCTTAGCAACCCTATAAAGTGATGGTAAATATGTACATATTGGAGATGGAGAAACTGAGGCTGAGAAAGGTTACATCATTTGTTCGGGTTTACATAGCAGTTACCAAGGTCACATAAGAGAGACAAGCTTTTATTCCAAGCAGTCTGCCGCGATTCCTTGTCTTTACCATAATGCTGACTTGCACCAATAAATGAGACAATGCGTGGGAAAAATGGTGAGCAGGTTGGAACAGAGACTAATGACATACACATCAATAATTCTTTTTCTGTTTTTTGAAAAAAGAAGAATTTTCACAACTCTGTGGTGTAATGATTGCCACCTCCCCTCACAACTACACCAACCTGCTTCCTGCCTAAGTGGATGCTGGTGGCATTTGCATCTCAGAACCTGGCCTCTTTCTGCTCCACTCCATCCTCATACTAGAGGAAAGAGCATGTCATAGCATCTACTGTAAATAAAAGGCAGCCTAGCATATTGGTTAATAGTGTGGATCCTAGAGTCAGATTCCTGAGATAAAATCCCAGCTCTGGTAGGTTGGTCAAGTCATTTGAACAGGAACAGTAATCATATCTAAATTAAAATGTTATTAATGAGGATTAAATGTATTTATGCATAGGAAATACTTAGCACAGTGCCTGGCATTCAAAATGATTCAATCAAATTGAATTATTCATTTTTAAAGACAGATGACCTCACTGATACTATCTATTTATGTACAGTTCTACTTCATTTTTCCTTCAAGCCATTTGCATAAAGTAATACATTTGTCAACAATATCCATTTGAAATTTTCTTGGCTACAGATGAAAGAAGATGGAGTTAGACAATTACCTGTGCAAGTGAGTTCCTCTGTTGACAGATTCTCAAATTTATTGCTCATTGCAGACCATGTGTGCCCTGGCAACCATCCTCTTTCCCAATGCCGTGCTCCTAGAATTAAAGCAATGAACATGATAAACGGAAGTGCAGTTTGTTTGTATAATGACGAAAAGATCCAAATGAGCCTTTGTCTCTTATTAAAGCCAGCAGATTTTGCCCCAGAGTATTAAAAGTTTTAATCCAACATTCTGTTTGCCTGCAGGCAAGGCATTCTGTTAGGTAAAATGAAAACACAACATTTCAAGTTCTGCTCAGAATGTGATAAATCAAGATTAAAAACAAAAAACAAAAAAACAAATGTTGGTTCTTTTCATAAAAGTAATTTTGAAGCCCAACTCCATAATTGCCTCTGGATATCATTTTTCTCCATGTACACTTCATAAGAAACTTGAGAATGTTTGTCCCATCGCTAATAAGTTCTAAATGTGAATTCTCTAAAATATAGTCATCTGTCTTGGGTCAATGGGTCCATCCATGAGAGCTTGATGATTTCTAAAACCCACAAGAGAGAAACTTCAACATGCTAACTCCAAATTTCAGTAAGGTACCTTTTCAATTTTTTTCTTAAAATTCTTCCATGAGAATTCAGAATCTTCCAGATGATTGGTGATTGGTCAGTTGTGAATTCTAGGAAACAGCATGGAAATAGGATTACTGGAGTTCAACTATCAACAGAGTAACTCAGAAAACATCTCCATCTTATAATACATTATGTGTTTTCTTCTGAAAATGGGCATTTCTGAAGTCTTAGGAATTCATTAAAAACATGATAACGAAGCCAGCTGGCAAGTATCTGATGGAAGACAATGGGAAAATGTCTAGACTCCCCATTTTAAAATCACCCTAAGTAGTCATTCCCTCCCTACCCCTGGGATAGCTACGTTTGACTCCTCCCCAAAAGACACTCTTTGGTGACAATAAGCAGCTGTCTTTGACTACAGCATTAGATAGAGTCACCCTCAATCCTGGAGACTTGAACGATCATCTCTACAACCTAATAAAGTGAATGAATATAGATCATGAAAGCAAAGAAATTATTGGCATTAATAGCTTTCCCTCTTTAACACTGGGTTCTCTGTGTGGCCATGGGTAGTTCTCTTCCATTTAAGACAATAACATAATGAGGCTGTTGCTAAACCATGAAATCTTTTGAATTTTCCAAGGTTTTGCCAATTCTCTTTGTATATCTGTTTTCCCTAACAAAGAAGTAATTTGTTGGTGTGGGGGGAGTGGGGGGTGGGGAACATACAGGAACCTCTTATATTTTTAATGTAATATTTCTTTTATGATGTATGTATCTTTAAAAATATATAATTTACAAAAATGATGTGGTGGAGGGTGGGGAGTGGGTTATATGGGAACCTCATGTTTTTTGTTTTTCTCTTACGTTTTTTACTGTAACGTTCTTTGTGATCTATTAACTTTAATTTTTTGAAAAGTACAAGCAATAGAAAAACATATATGTTTTTGCCTATTCAGGTTCCTTATCCTTCCAAATAAATTTGATAATTGGCTTTTCCGTTTCCGAAAAAAAATTAATTTTTGAAACGGGTTTAATGAAAACTTATCAGAAAATAATTTTTCCTTCCAAGTCTCTTTCTAGGATGCTATAATGTTTATTTCAAGCAATGCATTATTGTAGTATTAATAATCATAAGAAAATACATGAAGCAAGAAGAAAATGTAAAACTCACCCTTAATTTCACCATTCACAGATAACCACTATTGTTCTTGTGTGTGTGTGTGTGTGTGTGTGTAGATGAATGCACAACATTGCACTTATACTAAAAGCCATTGATTATTCATTTCAGGTAGATTGTATGGTATGTGAACATATCTCAATAAAACAGCTAAAAAAATAAATAGCAAGAATAGCCAGAAATAGCTGCTATGTACAGCAGGGAAACAGAGAGTTTGAGAGGTGAGGAATTTTCTTGTTTGTCTGGTTTTTGTTTATTATTATCATTGAAATAATGGAAATGCTCTAATAATGATTAAAACATTAAATGCACAACTATGTGATTATGCCAAAAACTACTGGTTGTATACTTTGGATGAATTGTATGCTTTATTACTATGTATCAATAAAATGGATTTGTTTGAAAGTATTTAAAAAAATAAAACACTACTCCATGTATCAAGATGAATGATTCTCTCAGACAGAACAAGCAAGTTAAGCCAGGGATAAGAAAGTACATGATGATGATTTAATTTATATGAACTTCAAAAATAGGTTTATCTATGGTAATAAAAGTCAGAATAGTAGCTAACTCTGATTGTACTATGTTAATATTTTCAAAAGTTCCAATTCAGTTTTCCAAAAGCAACACTGAGGTACATATTAACCTTTTTTTGCAAAAGTAGCTGGACCATTCAATCATGGATCACCTCAGAAGATATTGTAGGCATTCCCTGGTGGGTATGTGAAGTGCTGATTTTTAGAACTGACTCACTGATGAAAGTTTAAGGCAGTGAGACTTCTGCTGTCATTAAGCATATCAGAGGAGGTGCCTCTGATCCACAGGAAGCAGAGAATGTGGAAAATAAATTAGAAAGGAAATAATCTGACCACGTATGGCAGAGGGATATTGGAGCAGTCTCATTCCCTGGGATATTGAAGAAAGGAATTAAGTGACAGAATGGAAATAGTAAGACCATTAAAAATGAATGGAGTTGGATAAAATTGATTGTTTTGTTTAAATTAAAAGTATACCTGCTTACTTATTGAAAATATATAGTCTTTGGTTTCACTCAGAAATCACTGAAACAAAATATCCTGGATATCCAGAGTGTAGTGTGTATGCATTCACAGGCGTGTGTTTGTCAGCATGCAAGTGTAAGGCTATGTTTTTTTTTTGTTTCCCACCCCAAAAACCTACTGGTTCTGAAGTGGTCAGCAGGACATGGGCATTCTTGACTTTCAGAACCACTGATTTAGATTTTCTCCTCCGTTTCTTTGATACACATGCATCTTCATACGTGAAACAGCCAGTGTGAGAAGAAATTAAAATGTGTTCTGATTGCTTTCTGTCCTATAATTTTTGAGGACACCAGAGAAGGTTTCAGGTGGCAGGAATTGTTAGAGCCCTAGAGTGAGAACGACTAATTTTTTATTTAAAAATATTCCCAATGAACCATTGACTACATGTTCTTGACTCAATTTGCCCATCTGGAAAATGGGACAATATTGGAAGAGCTAAAATTAATGTTCAGAAAGCACCTAGTATACTGTAAGTACTCATGAAAAGTCAGCTATTAATATTTTATCTTTACACATTCCACCTATGGATACTCCGGCACTTTTGTTCAGATAATACCAGAGGGAAATAGGATGTCAGTAAGTTTCTGATGGAAATTTTCATGTCAGAAGTATCATGTCTTATTTCTGTAACTTTCTATGAACAGTCTTCAAATTTCCATTTCATGTTGCTTGTGTTGATGCTGTATTTTAGTGAGTTTAAAAGGGAAGATTCACAATAGAAAGAGCTATATTCCGTATAAGGGATTGATCTCAGGACTTTACCCCAGTGCCAGCTGAGTCTAGCACAATGAAAGGGCTCAATATATATTGTTAAATGCACAGAAAAATAAAACAATCTATCAAGATAAATATCTTCAATTAATATGAGATGTGGGCCACTTTATTTTCCCTTAGAAGTCTAATAAGACAAACAAAACTCTTCTCAAGAACAGTGAGGAAGGGCAGGTTATTCATAGAAATGGTCAGAAGAACACCATAGAGTGCCCTAGGTCTTGTTTAATTACACACCTGAGTCATGAACACTATCACATTTTGCCTATTTTCACAAATGAATGATGACTTAAAGTACAGCTGATCTGAAACTCTCTGTTATAAGATTTGTCAATACCAAAATTAAAGATTAAAAACCTTCAATAAAAGCATCTAATAAGTATTCCATAAACAGAACTCTCATTGCTAAATTAAATATTTAATAGTGTCTATTGTCTGGAAAAATACCTTCAAAGGCAATAAAATTAAGCAAATGGATACAATTTATGGTCCATTAATCAGTACAATGAACTGAGATGCACAATGCCACACTCCCAAATTTGTTACTGTGCACTCACAGGATGAAGTCACATCTGACAAACAGTTTATGTCACAGGCTCCAACTCCCTCTCACAAATATACCTCTGCAAAAGTGTGGGAGAAAGCCTCAACAGGTAAGGTAACCTTGAAGTGACAGAGGAAATTTCATGTACAGCTTTGACTGGAGTCCCTACCAGTCTCTCAATATCCAGAAGCATTTTAAGTACGTAACTCAGGAAAGCAATGGAGAAATACACCTCCTAAGAAGTGACTGAGTCTAACATCACCACAAACAGAAACACAAAGACCCTGGTAACCCCAGTGCAATACCAACTGTGGTCAGGGCACAAATATTACTACCCTTGACATCCAGGATGGCTCACATCCTAGTGCCTGGGCTCACATTTTAGTCCATTCAGTCAACACTCAATAAGGGTATAACATGAGTCAGGCTCTTCAGGCCCCTGCAATAAGGAAGAGAAAGAGACAGACACAATCTCCATGCTTACAGAACTTACATTCTGGTAGGGAGAAAAAAGTAAACAAACAAGAAAACCATGTAATTTCAGATATGGTAGAGAAGTGGATGGGTAGGGAGATGGTGGGCTCAAGAGCTCATTGAGATTGTGTTGTCCAAGACGTTAAGAGGCCCCTTGAGGAAACCTTGAGAAGGTGACGTGGAAGCTCAGACCTGGAAGGCAAGAGGACCCACAAGCTGAGTGAAGATCTCTCAGACCCTGTTATACAAACCAGGAAGAGCAGGACTTAATTAAACCCCTTGGGTTGGAGCAAGCCTGTGACTCAATTCCAGAGGTCAAAAAACTCTTTGTAAAGGACCACTTAGTAAATATTATTGACTTTTGTGGGTCATGCATAAACTCGACTCTGATATTGTAGTGCAAAAGCAGCGATAGGTAATATGTAAATGAATGGGTATGATTGTTTTCCAATAGAATTTTACTTACAAAGACAGGCAGCCAGCTCAATGTGGCCCTCAGGTCACAGTTTGCCAAGTCCTGTTCTATTGTTAATGACAAAACATTTTTCATTCTTCTCTCACCTACAGGTTTCCATCATAAGTGTCCACTTGTCTTATGTTTTATTAAGCTCCAAATTCCCACATTTTCCAAACTTCCCTGATATATTAATTTTAATTCAGTCTTGTTTTAGAGTTTCTCTTTTGCACTAACACCAGAAACTAAGATTTTATATCATGCATTAATAGTAAAATCCACACTTATTTATATGAAAAATATCACCATCCATGGATAATAAATAGAACAATAATTTAAAAGCATGAAACTACATTATTCATTATGAACCAGTAATAAAATAATCTGTAGTGATGTTACAGCTCAGAAGAAAATTTTTGAAAAGCTACATGGCTACAGTTTTCTAAGTGATATGTTTGCCTCTTAAAAGCAATTCACTGATACACACTTTAATTGTTACATAAATCAGCCTATTTTCCTTCTCAGTTTCTTCTTAGAAGGATATAAGGACAATCCAAAAAGAAAAATAGAAATAGAGATACTTGAAGATCAGCAAAAGCACACAAAATCTAGTTATGAGATTATTCAATACATTGGCAGTTTTTCTGAAATATATAGTCTTTTTTTATTCACTGAGGTTGGCCTACATTTTAGAAATTTATGCCACTATTACTATCATCTTTCTTGAGTAGAACTGCCAAATTTAGCATTGACATTTATTTTCTATCATGGACTATAAGCAACTTGAGAACAGAGAATCCTGTCTCATTCTTCCCTATATCAGCCCCAGAATGTATGCGTGTATTACTTAGCCAAAGGGATGCTGATGCAAAATACCAGAAATCTGTTGGATTTTATAAGGGATATTTATTTGGGGTAGAAGCTTACAGTTTAACAGACCATAAAGCATAAGTTACTTCCCTCACCAAAGTCTGTCGTCATGTATTAGAGCAAGATACCAATGTCTGCAAGGGTCCAGCCTTCCTCTTCCTCTTAGGGTTCCATGGTCCCAGCTTTTTCCAATATCAGCTGTAGGCTGGGATAAGTCTGGTCTCTTGCCTGGGGCTCACTTCTCTCCAGGCTCAGCTGCTCTGTTCTCTCCACAAGGTCAGCTGTAGAATCTCAGGCTCTCTCTCTTCCTGGGGCCTCTGCCGTGTCTATGCGCTGTCTCTATTCCTCTGTGTTCTTCTCCTGCCTGTTTACTTTCTGGAGCTTCAGCTCAAAAAGTCTGTCTCCACTGCCTTGTTAGTTTCTCTGTGAGTCCCCACCCACCAAGGGGGCAGGGACGCCACTTCCTACTGATATGGTCCAATCAAAGCCCTAGTCATAATTTAATTAAATAAAAGTGAAATCTCTGAATCCAATCCAATCTAATATACCAAGAGGAACAGGCCAGTTCACAAACATAATCCAATGTCTATTCTGGAATTCATAAACAGTATCAAACTGCTACAATGAGAATATTTTCCTTGTAGGCCAGTAAAGGCTTCTAAGATTGATGAATCTTGGAGCTTTGGAATATTTACCATGTTTTAATTCTTTCATTCAAACTGCAAAACTAATGCCAGGTGGGACGGATGTGGCTCAAGGTTGAATGACTGTTTCCCACATTGGAGTTCCTGGGTTTGGTCCCAGTGCCTCCTAAAAACAGAAAAATAAGCGAGCAAGTGGAAAAACCAACTCAAGGAAGCCAATGTGGTCCCGGGGTTGAGCACCAGCTTCCCACACATAAGATCCAGGGTTCAATCCCTGGCCCCAGTACCTCAAAACACAAAAACAAAAACAAACTAATGCCCTGGTGTGGAACAGTCACAAAAGAAACTTCCTTTGAATCTGAAATGAGCTGGATGATGATAATTATCACAGTCAATTGATAGTATTTGCCAGTTTACAAACTTTATATATATATAATTATATACATTATTTTTATATGTATAAATTATTTTGCAAAGTGACCAGGGAGGTAAATATTTTTATTAAAATATTAATATTATTACTATTAATAGCAATAATTCTGCTGTGGCAAATGTAATTGGGACTTGAAAAATTGTGTCCTAAATTAATTTTTCACTAATACCAGTTACAGTTTTTAATTCCAATCATAGACATTCAGGGATATTTGTAAAGACAAATTCACAGAAAAAAAATGACATTAAAATTATTACAAACTGCTTTAATATCTTGCCAAAATAATACTAGATAAAATAATCATCAGACTTCAAATAAAAGCTCTGACAGCTTTGAAGTTAAGGGCACAAGATAGAGAGTCATTTATGAGTCAAAAGTTGGATGTATCTTTGGGAGCATTCCCCGAATGGTTATTGATTTTCTCAGCACTCAGTCTTGACTAGGGACCTGATTTTGGCTTAAGGTGTGAGGGTTCTCAGCTGGGCAGGAGACCTGGTGAGAAGCTGAGCAAGTTTACAAGGATGACGGCTGTTCCAGTAGCTCCTTCAGAGGGCAGCACACATGGACTTCCACCTCCCCTTCAGACCTCATCTCTTAGCACTCTTTCCTATTTTTCACTATCCACCAGCTTCAACGATCTCCTTACTTAAACACTCCAGGCTTATTCAGACTTCCCAAGGCTTTATATTTGTGGTTTTCTTTGCCCAGGATAATCTTTCCCTGAATCTTTACAAGATGGGTTCCTTCATATCATTCAGGACTCAACTCAAATATCAATTCTTCAAAAATGCCTTCCTTGACCTTGGGAGAATTGAGTCACTCCCCCTCAGTCCCTTTCTGTGCCGTCATCCCATTTTGTTTTCATGTAGTGCCTACAAGCTTCTGACTGTATCTTTTCCTTGAACTCTGTGGATTGTCCACATCTGTCTGATTTATGTGGTATCCTCAGACCCTTGTACAGTATCTGGCACATGGAAAGTTACAAATCAATCAATCAATAAATCATTTTCCTTTGATTTCTTCAGTGTTTTAATGCTATGTGCCTATTTTTATAATCTAGAAAAATCTGACAGTATGAAAACGAGAGGGACAATTATCAGGAATCCTACTCTCACTTCATCAATGTCACTTGTATTCATTGTAGAAGTGTTATAAAGCAATGGCAAATTAAATACAGTTCACCTTTTTATGTCAGTTCCTTCTAAGACTGCCTTCAGGTACCACTGACATCTTCCCTACTTGGCTGGGTCTTTCTAAACAATTTCACTCTTTATCTTGGATTCTGAGAATGTATCCATATTCTCCCATATCCTTTCTGTTACTGGCAAACAGAGAACCTTAGATGATGTATCACCTGGCATCAAGCCAAAGAAACAATGACAAGCAAGTGGCAGAATCTCCTTCTGGATTCTGCATATCAGGACCTCTCAATTTTGACAGCCCATAGTTAACATTTGGACAGCTACAAACTTTAATGATTTATTCACAAAGTAAATAACCATAAAACCCCATAACAACTTTCAAGATCTTTGAGACTCATACTGAAACTGTAAGTACTACAATGTGAAAGGTGGAATACTCATTAATATTGAAAAGAACTTCATCTTGCATGCTTGCCTAATTTATCTGGCCTGAAAGCTTTTAACTTTTAAACTGAATCCAAGTGTGAACACTTGCAATTTAGTGCCTCTTTTAAAACTTATCTGTTCAGAATGCATGAATATTCCTCCAGTGGAAGGGATAATAGGAAAGTAAATTAATTATATTTTAACTTTCCAATCTCATTTTCACTTTGCAAGAACTGTGCAGGATAACTATTAACCTTTCATTTTAAATGAAAAATTTAAAGAATTACCGTGAGATAATTTCAAACTACAACAAGAAGCTACGACATATCATGGATGCCTTCTTGCCAAAAATATCACCCTGAAAGATAGACTGACTAAGCATCATCCAGGAATATTTTTAATAGCCCTTTTCAATTTTATTCATAAGTACGCAAGCAGGGACACTTATAAAATTGTCAGCTATCAAGTGTAGAGGAGCATCAAAAATAAAGCTTGTTTGAATCAACTTTCATTTCTTCCAGCTAATGTTGAACAGAAATACATCTATGCATATTTGATCTCAAAATCCCTTCATTTGAAAAATATCTACATCTATCGTCTATCTTTATTTATTTATTTTAAACTCCTTGCTATTTTGGGATTCCAAAGAACTTTTTTTTTTTACCAAGTATGGTTTAGAATCTACAGATTTGAAATTCTGATTTATAAGCCACCAAGGATCAGATCATGCCATTTTCCTGCTTAAAATCCTTCAAGGATCTCTTTTGTTTTGGGGATAAATCTTATCATCTTCAACAGGGTTTATAAGACCCTGACTGATCAAACAGTGGCTTCTCTCTCCCGTTTCATCTCTCTGCATTCACTGCTTTGCAATCCTCATCACAGGCAGATCCCAGTCATGGATCTCCCCCGCACTAGGTGTGGAAACGTAGCTCTTTTGTTTTTTTCCCTTTAGTGCTACACTGGGAAAGAGCGGAAACGGCTCTTCCACTCCAGGGCCAGGATTAGTGTAAGACCAGCAACAGCATAAACTAACAATGGGAGATCAGGACTGATTTTTCCTTTTTTTCTTTGGCTCTAGTAGAGCTTGGCACAAAATTATGATATTTTGCCCATAATGGGTTTTTTGTACCAGTTCTGATTTTTTTAAATATTGCATTCAAGTATTATTTATTTTGATTTAGGTGTACCCTTAAATTTTGGCACTGAGGTGAGTGGGGCACCCTGGTTTTGGCCTTCCCACTCCTAACATTTACCCTACACCCAGCCTGGAAGAGAATGCCAATAGTCTCCCTCACCTCCCAAGAGGGTTGGAAGAATTAGAACTTCTTGACCTCTAGGAAAGGAGAATTAGGTTTTTAGTCAATGGCAATGAGAAACATATTTATACACACTTATATTATCACATGTGTATAGTTAGGTTCTAAGTACATTAATATCATTTTTCCTCAGAACATCTCAATGAGGAAGGTAATGTGCACAATGGTAAACCACGAGGTAGTGAAAAGTTAAGTGACTTGCCCAAAATCACACAGCTTGTAGATTGAACTTGGAGAATCTAGCATCATAATTCATACCTGTAATCCCATTCTTCTATTAATGGTTATAGCTGAATTTTAAAAAGGAGAAGGAATATGGATTTGATGTGTGCCAATAAAGCTTTGGGAGGGACTGGATCCTGGATGCTTTCTCAGGGAAGCAGCACACACTACCTAAGAAGTGGTACAGGTGGGCTTTTGGAGACAGTCTGCTGGAATACCCAAGAGCCTCGCTGAAGCAAGAGCCTCCCATCACCCGCATTCCAGCTAGGCCCAGCTCACCCCTCTCTTAGCTCAGGTGGAGACTCTTTGTGGGTACCACATCCTCCCCAGCCTTCTCAATACCAGTCTGACTGCTCCTGTGGATACTTAACCTTAGAAGGCCCCTGGACAACTGAAAGTCCAAAATGGGGTTTACTTTGGATGCTTGGGTTTAGTGATGATGGGGAATCCCCACATCTATATTCAGAAGAAACTGAAAAACCTCGATTCCTGAGCCAGGACATTGGGTATACATATCCTATTTATACTGAATATTTCAGGTCCTCAAAAGCACCACTCTATTTCAAACTGGGAGATTTCACAGAAGTTTCTGAAGCTTAATACATTATATCCCTTGACCACCACCCCATTCTACCCTTGTTGTTTCTGGAAAATTCCTATCAATATGAGGTGAGAGCTCAGATGCTATTTCCTCCAGAAAGCACTAATTACCCCTGAATGCCTGGCTACCAGTCTAAACCAGGTGAGCAAATATTTACAGCTTTTCAGGCCATTTGGTTTCTGTCAAAATTTCTCAACTCTGCTGTTATAGTGCAAAAGCAGCCAGACACTCAGTGAATGAACTGATGTGGCTATGTGCCAATAAAACTTTATTTACAAACACAGGTAGCAGACTCAGTTTGTCTTGGGGAAACAGTTTGTCCACCCCTGTTCTAGACTATAAGTTCTGTGAATATAGAAACAATGTCTTTTTATCTACCATTGTATTCCAGAATCTAACATCATATTAAGTACTAGAAATGCAATGGTACTCACTAAATTTATGTAGAGTTAGTTAATGAATGTTAAATCTAAATTGTGGTTTTCCCTCCAATTCAGGGGACCAATGAAACGTTGTTTAAAAACTCTTGCCTAGGACAACTAGCAAGATGGTGGCAGAGTAAGGAGCTCCTAGAGTCAGCTTGAGCTATAGGGCAGTTAGTAAACACCCAGGGCTATCTGGAGCAAGCTGAAGCACCTGTTTGGGGGCTTCAGGAGGCCAAAAGAGCATCCTGCAACATCCTGCAGAGAAAACTCTTAAGTAGAGCACTCCATGACCCAGAGGCCAGTGCCCATCCTCCACCAGAGGCACAAGCTGCCTCAGGAGCTGTTCTGCAGCTGGAATTGAAAGCTCCACTTCCCAAAAACAGGGGAGAAAGAAATGGTTGGGCACCAACTGCAGCTACTAATGAGTAAATTCAGCAGGCTAAAGTATAATCCTGAGTACAGCTGAAGTTTGAGCCTGTCCAAGTCAGAGAGAGGATGGGAGCTGCCATCTTAACTCTGCAGCTGGCATGTGGGGAAACTGGGCAGACTGAAAATCCCAGGGCTGGCGGGGACTGGCTTCTTTCCATCCAGGTCAGATTACAGCTCTAGCCAAGGCCCCAGCCCCACATCTGTCAGGGAGGAAGCTGGAGGGACCTGATCCAGCCTTTCTAGGAAATTACCAGCAAAGCTGCAGAGGCCAGTGATCATCCTACTCTGGCGGCATGAGCCACCCAGGAGCTGTTGTGTGGCTGGAATTGGAAGCTCCATTTCCCAAAAACAGGGGAGGGGGTGACGGTTGGCTGCTGATTTCAGCTACTGATTGGTGGACTCGGTTGGCTAAGGTATAACTCTGGGAACAGCTGAGTGTGAATCTGTCCAAGTCAGAAAGAGGCTGGTGGCTGCCATTTTGACTCCACCCCCAGCCTGAGGGGAAGCCAGGACTGAAAATCACAATGATGGTAGGAACTGGTTTCTTTCACCCAGATCAGCCTGCAGCCCTACACAAGGCTTCAGCCCCACCTCTGGCAGGGAGAAGGCTGTCTAGCCCTGCACCAGCCTATCCAGGTAACTGCAGGTACATTTGGCTGGCACAAACTGAATAATCGGAATTCTACCAGGGCAACTGTGATCAACTTGGACCCGCACTGCATTGATTGCTCCCCATACCTGCAGCTCCATCCCTGCCCTTGCATGGGAGAAAGAGGCATGAAACTTCATCAGTCTCTCTGGGCAACTACAGTCTAGGCCTGCATGACTTGGAAAATTCCACACAGCTGTGACTCTTTCCCTATCCTGGGCAAAGGAGAAGTTGGGAGAAGCTTCATCAGTCCCTGGGGCAATGAGGGCAGCTTGAGCCTCCACAGTTTATAGCACCAATTATATCCTTGGCTGCTACTGCATAACCAACAAGGTATAAAGGTCAGGAAGCCCTAAACTAAAGAGAAAAAACTATACCCAGAATAAATATTCTTGCATCTATGTCAAAGATGTACTGTGTTGATAATGGGGCAGTATGGAAAATATGACCCGAAGGTACACTATGGTCATGGTAACAATCAGATGATATTATCTTATCTGTAACAAATGTTCCACCACAGTCTGGTGTGTTGATGGAGGGGTGTTGTTTGGGCATTCTGCACATGTGCATGATTGTTTTATAAGTTTACAACTTCTGTCATAAAAAATATATTTAAAAAGTAATTTTAGGGTGGGTTGGGGGAAAAACGCACCAAATATAAGATAAGGACTATAATTAGTAGTAAGACTTTGACAATATTCTTTCACAATTTGTAATAAACATCTCACGACAATGAGAGGTGTTAGTGGAGCATTGATGTATGGCACCCCTGTCTGATGTTATGTATGTTTGCTTTGTAAGTTCACAACTTTTACTATACCCTTACTTGTTTATGTATGTTCATATATAAATGACATAAAGATAATAATAATAGGGAGGGTTGGGGTAAAAATACTTTGGTTAGTAGTAATATTTTGACAATGCTCTTTAATCATTAGTTTAAAAGGTTTAACAACAATGTAAGGTGTTGGTGGTAGGGTGAGTTATGAGAGTCCTGTATGATGTTATATATTTTTGCTTTGTAATTCACAACTATTACTATATACTTATCGTTTATGTATGCTTTTGTGTGGGTGATATATTTCAATAAATTAATTTTTTTTAAAACTCTTGCCTACTATTTAATATCCAGTTCAGTGTCTTCAAACAAAAAGGTATTTTATAAATAGTATTTGGAATTTTGTTACAGTAACTGAAGCATAGACTCTGAGATCACAGATCAGTTTTCACACTGTGTGTCTTTAGGAAAATCACTTAACTTTTCTGAACCTTGGTTTGCTCATTTATAAAGTGTGAGCAATATTACATTCCTTTTAAGATTGTTGAGTATTAAGTGACATCGTTTATATAAAGTTCTTATTATATGTAAGTAATCCACTATTTCAAATTGTCCACAATAGAAGTTACCTGTGCCTCTCCAAATTCAACAAAGAAGAAGACAGCGAAGATGATGACAACTATGACACTGAATAAGCAGTGGCGGTGAGGAGGAGGAGGAGGAGGAGGAAGGACGGAAAATGCTATTTTTTAATTTGACTGAATTTATTTGAGTGCATGCTCAGTTGTAGTGATGCTGACAGACTTCTTCCTTGGGAGAGTTGCTCCTCTGAATCACCATGGTAAACACTTCACTGCTGGGAAAAATCAACACTCACTTTGAGTTTAAGCATAAATAGAGGACACTCCTTCTCATGGCTTCTTTCTCTTAAAAACTTCAGAGTCAATTGATCAGTTTGAGAACTTTTTTCCCATCATAAACACACTTCATCTTTAATGCTGGAGACAATGAAAATGAACACCAATATGAAGAGCCATTTAAGAAGAAAAGGCACCTCTGGAAATGTGGAGGCAATACAAACTAAACTCCTTACATTTGAAAATCATAGGAAAGTGTTTATGGAATTGACCTAGGGAGTAAAAGGTAAAACAAAATATTTCTATTTTTGTTTTTTAAGAAAAACAATAATTTGTATTATTACAAAATTGAAAAGGTAAAATGTAGGCAAGAGTTTTTAAGTAGCATTCCATTTATGTTTTTATCATTTTGTTATTTTGCTCACATATTTAATGGAAGGAGAGAGAAGCGCAACACAAAGGAAGAGAAGTGGAGGCTAAAGATGTATGTTTGCATGTGTGAACGCTTGTGTTTAAAAACGTGTATGTGAAAAAATAGAATGTGATGATGTGCGGTCACCCCTCGGGCTGAAGTGTGGCCCGGCGGGGGAGCGGCCGCGGCAGGCCAAGCCGCTGCCCCCATAATAGGGTGGCTGGTCGGACTCACCGCCACCCCTGAAGGGAGCTCGGCATGGGCACAGAGTGCCCTCTGGTCTCCCCTTCTCGGCTGCCATGCTTCCACGGCCGCCCCTCCTCCCGGGTGGCGCCACACGATGCCTGTGGGGCGGCACCCTTCTTCTTCTTTCTCCCTGCGCAGGCGCAGGGCGGAAAATTCCAGTCTGCCCTTTTCCCCTCCCCCGATAGCAGCAACAGCCAGGCGTGGGCGGAGAAATCCAGTCTGCCCTTTTCCCCTCCCCCGACAGCAGCAACGGCCAGGCGTGGGCGGGAAACTCAAGTCTGCCCTCCACCCCAGCAACAGCAGCCACCAATCCCTAAACCCTGCCCCTTCCCCCAGCAACAGCGACAGCCAATCCCTAACCACCACCCCTCCCCCGTCCAGTACAGCCCACTGACCTTTCACCGGCAACCAATCAGAACAGGGCGTGGCTTCAACCAATCAGCCTTCCCCAGCCCCTATAAAACTGTTGCCTCTCCCTCAATAAAGTGGACTTGCGTGTTTACCTTGTCTCCGCGGTAGTTCTTCTGCCGTGCGCCCTCCAGTCCTGAGAGCCCCCGACAAGGGCCTGGCCTCCCTTGTCCCCAGTTCGTCGCCTGCTTCTCCGGGCGACCCCTTCGTCGCCAGCTTCTCCGGGCGACCCCTTCGTCGCCAGCTTCGCCGGGCGACCCCGTCAGCCAAACCGCGCAACCCCTTGTGAGACTGATCCCTCGTCTGCTGCCGGACCGACCCCTCGTCCCAAGTGGGACCGACCCTTCGTCCCAAGCGGGACCGACCCCTCGTCCGCAGCCAGACCCCACCTCTACCGACCGAGCAAACCGTCGCAATGATGTAATGATGATAGTGCCATTGTTTGAGCCCCTGAATTCAACAGGTCCTAAAGATGAACCAAACTTTGCACTTCCTGCTACATAAACAAATAGATGTCATGATTTGAAGATTCCGTTTTAATTTGGTTCCTATTGTTTGCTTCAGAAAGGGTTCTGAATGATACATGGATTAAATTAATCTGAAGGATTTGTCCAAATTAAGGGGAAACTGAATGTTAGGTGATGGATTAGCAAGTTTACTGATGAGAAATGAACCTCAAAAGAATGAGAAACTCTTGATGCTTTTATAGAAGAGTGATGCCAAGAAGTCAATATCTTAGAGGACTAAAATGGAGGAAATAGGCAGAGTAGATTTCATGGGAGCATCTTTTAAAAAAGTAGCTAAAGAACTGTAGATACAGGTAACAAGGCTGAGGGTTATGGTGGAATAGAACAAATGTGGATAGAAAGTGGAAACTGAAAGAAAGGTTCAACTTAATGCTATTAGAAAACATATCAGAGGATCTCATGGATGAATGGAATGTAGGAAACTAAGCAAAGCAATGACTCAGGCATGATTCTGAGGTTTTGACTTAAGTTTATTAAAAGTGATTTTTAAATTACCATTTTATATGCTTTTTTCAGACATAGATTTTATCTTGTAAACAAGAACCCTGATGAAACTTCTATTTAGAAAGCTTTATGTTGAGATTATGTTAAGTGCATTTTCATTTCAAATAATTTATTAAACATTTGATAAAATAATTTCAGTGCTGAAAAATTGTGAAGGGCACCATCCAAAAATCCAAAATATTCAAGGAATTTCTGATAAACCTGCTAAGAGTACTTGAAGAAGTCATATGTGCTAGCATGCCCTTTTGAGGCATGTTGATACTTGATGTAGCCTCAGAAATACTATCTCAGTCTGAGAGGCAAGCCAGGGAGAAGGTGCAGAAAGGAATCTGAACATGTATCATACTGATACCCAAAAGATAATTCAGGAAGAACATTTTTTAAGGGAAAAGATGATGAATTGAAGTGATCCCAAAAGTATAGGAATTTCTATTTGTTATTGCTACTGCTATTGAAGAGTAGCAACATGTTATATACAATACAAATTAATTTTAGTATTCCAACGATTTTGCATTTAGCTTAATTCTAGCATTCCTTGTACTATATTCATCTGCTCATCCAGCTCTCCATTCATCCATCCACCCACCCAATTACCCCCTACAGGAATGCACCTTGGGGGAATCAATGTAGTTCAAGTGGTTGAACACCTGCTTCCAAAGTATGAGCTCCTAGGTTCAATCCCTGGTACTTCTTTAAAAAAAAAAAAAAAAAAAAAGAATGTAGCTTGCATTTTAATTGTGTCAACTGAGTCCTGAGATCATTTAAAGACAAGGATTTGTATGGTGAATTGGGAGATTATAATTCTCATAAACAGAAAAGTTTTTATGAAAAACAGACAATGCAATGACTTCTACCTTATCTCAGACTTACCAATAAGTTCATGATTCCCAAAAAAATTATTCCCCTAAGATAATAGTGTACAATAATTTCCCAATTCCAGCTTCCTTCCAAAAACATTGCAGCAACCTAAAACATTTGGGAGGGAGGAGAAGGACTACTAAAGGGACAGTTATCAGAAGGTGTAGGATCAACCTGTTTGGATTATCTGGCTGTGGTGGGGCTGCAGGAGAGTTAACTGATGCTGTCTTTCACAAGGGTTCCTGAGCTCAGACTCATCAATCCCAAAACAAACTGGAAAGTTCTCCCTCTCAAGGAAAACTTTTTCACAAAACTGAATGGTCTGTTCTTTCAAGGGAATTTGACACAGACCTAAGATAAAACAGACTTGAACTTAACTCACTCTCTTCTGAGAGCAGCTTGATCATCATGTTTATTATTTCCTTTGTTTATTGTGGTGATGTGATATTCTTAGCTTCCTTTCCTGGAACTAAAATTCCTGAGTGTCACCCAAGAAGCTAAAAGTATTGTACACTTTCTACTTCATTCACTCAAGTTATTCTTCATTCCTGCTTTGATTTTACAGATGTGGAACCTGAGGTTTGAAGAAGATAGATAATTTACATAAAGTCACACAGCTAATGGAAAGATAACATTTATGGAAGCTAAGCCCATGTCTATCTTTAAAATCAGAACTTTGAAAATAATACCCTACTCCATGGCGCCACTTGGGTTCCTTAGAAACCCCTCCGTGACCTACTGACAGGTAATGTGGGGTGCCATTAGAGCTCTTGACCCCTCATGTCTGCTGCAACCATGTGCCATCTATTTTATATATTGCTTAAGATATAAGAGCCCTTCATGAAGATGGTCTGTGCCTAAAATATGTTTGGGGTCCATGGTTCATCCTCCTCACTCTCTACACGGGGAAACTGAGAGCCGGAGAAATAAAAATCAATAATGTCAAGAATGATAGGAATGAGTATAATGTTAATAATATCTAACACTTTTTGAGTACTTATTTGGTGGCAAGTATTATCCTAAGAGTTTTAAATATATTAACTCACTCAAATTCATAAATACCCAATGAGATATTTATTTTTCAAGAGTAGAGTAATAGAACTATCATCATTTCCATTTCATAGTCCAAGAGATGGAAGCTCAGAAATTTTAGGTAGCTTGATCAAGATCACATAGTCATAGAAAAGCTGAGTTTAGTTTTGAATTGCTTCTGTTTGCTCATTAAAATTATGTTGATTGATGAAAGATGCCCATGGAAGTCAGCTGATCAAGATACCACTCTTTCCCATGCAGAAAAATCCTGCTTTCCTGCTATTTTGGACTTATGAATATCTTTTGGATTTCTTGAATGCATGTAATCATTTCCTTATTTAAAGTTACTCAACGAATAAGAACACAGGCAAATCAATCATTCATGACTTCAGAGCATGGCTCTTTCTGTACTTGAAGGCCACCATGATACCCATAATTTTCTTAAGTCACCCTTAAAAAAAAATGTAGCTAGCCGTTCATCAGTTGAAGCACTCTAGACATGATCCCTATGAGGCCTGTTAGTCAAAGATTATTTGTACCTAGCAATGCAAGTTTAATAGTCAGTAGTTTGAAAAGCAACTGTTTTACATGCAAAGACTGGATCAAATGAACGCCAGTAAACTCCCCAATCACATAATTTATGTACAGTATTTAGAAGTGAAAAGTTTCAGATCAGCAAGCAAGTTCCCCCTGACAAAAAGCTAGGAAGGATTTTATGTTAGCATAAAAAAACCCAAAGGGTATTTTAAAGAAAAGTTTACCTTGCCTTTCATCTTTGCTCAAGAATTCTGGCCTGTTTGCTAATGGGAAAAAGGTTCCTATGTATCCTGTATTTCAGCCTCTTTTGATAATATAGATAAATTGAATCAAGTGGACCCAATCAAGTCAGCATCTATTCACAAATGAAAGAAGCATGAAATATATATATATATATGTATATATATATATATATATATATATATAAAATCACTGACTGATTGTGAACCAGTGTGAAATCACTAGCTTTTTATCAGATTTGCAAGTGGTGACACCATAATTTTTTTTAGCAAAACTCGAATTCTTTAATAAAGGTATTATTTTGCATTAGTTGTCTGCAAAATTCCCAAGACATGACCAGGTGAATCAACTCAGTGAGATAAGTTAAATTTTGACTCCTCCTACCTCACTTTCAATTGGCAAATTGTTCAACTGAGTTGGAGAATCTTTTCTGGTAAAATACTTGACCCTTCCAGTTTATAGGATTCTTTTCTATTTCCTTAGTGACATTTTTAGGAGCCAGTGTTTATATTTAAAATGTACATTTGCCTAAGTCTTTTCTGAAAAGAAAGGCTTATTTTACATATTTCAAAAGCAAATGAGATTCCATTTTCTTTTTTTAAATTTTCCAAGATTTACTGCATACTTTCCCAGAACTAACTATCCTTTCCTCTATGATATGTTTCCTAATATCAAAGAAACAATTTTTTGAGTACTGCGTCTTGTACATTACCTGCAGGGTATCTTCCTGTCACCCTAGTAGTCCTGACCTTCAGAATCCAATTAATGTAATATTTCTGATTTCTGAATCTACAGGCATGGGCAAGAGCATTTTTAGGGCATTGGGATTGTTCTGCATGATCTTGCAATGACAGATAGAGGCCATTATGCATTTTGTTAGAACTTATAAAAGTATATGGTACAGAATGTGAACCATAATGTAAACCACCAACAATGGTTAGTGGCAATGCTTTAATATTTTTTCATCTATTGTAACAAATGTACCGTACTCATGCAAGATGTTATTAATAGGGAAACATGTGAGAGGGGTAGGGGTGGGGTATGTGAGAATCCCTTATATTTTCGATGCGACTTTTCTGTTACCTAAAGCTACTTTGAAAATACAGTGAAAAAAATATGACACTGCGGGAACATACAGAAGAAATTGTCACTGTACATAAAAGATAACAGATTTTATGGGAATGAAAAACAATGCAAAATTTTCTTTTTAATTTTAATATATTCTGTTATTTTATTTTTCATTTTTTCATTTTTTATTTTTTATTTATTTTATTTATTTTTTAGCTTTGTTTTGGGGGAGGTTTTAGATTGCAGAAGAGTCACAACTGTGGCAAGGGAGGCTCCCTGTTGCAGGGTGTCGGTGGTAGGGGGATATGTGGGGAGGGGTGCACCTGGGGCATGCCTCTATAGAATATGAATGTGTTCAAGGGGTCATGGGGTGTTGTCTTAGTGGGTAGAGACCCACATAATAACCAAAAGAATACTGAATTGCTATCCTGGGAAGTCCTACTACATTCTCTAACAGAGTGACAAGAATTGCTAGAGTGCATGGGTAGTGCCTAGCAAAGGAGGGCAGATCGATATGCCAGGACCTTGATATCAATGCTTGTAATTATGAACCTTGTTCTTGTGAAACTGAAACTTAGCCTAGTATTATATTTTGCCTGAATTACCTCCTAAAAGCCTCCTTGTTGCTCAAATGATGGCTCTCTCTAAGTCAAACTCAGCATATAAATGCACTACCTTACGCCTGGCATGGGCAATGACTCCCAGGGATGAGCCTCCCTGCAACGAGGGATTATTACCAAGTGACAACTAGTGATGCATTTGGAAAAAGACCATGACCAAAAGGGAGAAATATAAATAATTAAATACAAATAAGTTCTTATGGCTAAGAGATTTCAAAGTGAGTCAGGGGGTCATTCCAGAGGTTACGCTTATGCACATCTTATAAGGGTCTCACTGACTGCTGTGGTAAACAGTGCCTCAAGTGGCAGGGGAAGGGGAAGCTCATGAGAGTTCTAGAGACATCTGGATACCATAAGCAGGGCAGACAACCCCAGGAATTTGGCACCCTGTCAGTGGCCTTTACCTTGGAATATATGATAGCCTATCTGTACAATGTAGCATAGTTGGACTCATTTGTGAGTTTCCTAAATAAGATTCTTATGCCAATTTTATTTGAACCTAAAAAATTAGCACTATATCCATTAAATAAGTATCCCAGAGGTTTAAATCTTCCAGCTGTTCATACACTGGTTGAGCCCTAAATCTCAGCAGAGTTGTAGCCAACACGTACCCTCCAATTCATCTGACTCACCATGGTGAGTAGCAATATTTCAATACATGTTCATCAGTTGGAAAAGATGTACCACACTAATGAAAGATGTTGTTAATGGGGAAAAGTGTAGGAGGGGAAGGGAGTGAGGTATATGGGAATTTCCTATATTTTTGATGTAACATTTCTAAAGCTTCTTTTAAAAAATAATAGAAATTTAAAAATGTAATTAAATCCCAGAACATATAGATAGCATGTCAACTTTACAATGTCTCAAATTAAGTTCATTTCATACTAATTAAGGGTAAAATACTCCACTTAGACCCACACTAATGCATTTTAATACATAGTTTCAACAATTATGCTTGTGGAAATCAGTAAGAATGCTACATGCACTGCCAACTTAAAATGAAATTTACGATGAGCTCTCGCATGTGAGAATTTGCGAATTCCTTTATAGTTTAGAGGGCAAGACAGTTTCTTCACAGTTTAGAGTCATCCACTATGAATTGCATTCCTACCTCTCACATTATCTAGTTTAATATGTCCAATAATTTTCTAAAGATAAGAGAAATGGTGAATATTTCAAGTATAAATTTGGTATATTGTCAGTTTCATGATGATAAATTAACTTACATAAATTGATTAACTGCAGGTAATATAAAGTTAAGCATAAGAAATGAAACATTCAAACAGTAATTGGATCTTTATATTCTTAATCAGTGAGAATTTTTGGCATTTGATCTTACCTGAAAGAAGTAACTGTTTATTTGGGAGGTATTGAGAAATATGATTTTCTTAACATTCCAATTACTACTAAACAAACAAAAAAGTGACAATTACAAATCATTTAATAAGAAACAAAAATGTGTATGTAGGACTTGATAGAAGCCAAGCTCATCTTAAATAATTTTTGTGTACTTTCTCTCCAAATTCCAGGAGATATCATAATTATACCTATTTTATATGTGGGGAAACAAGCAGGTAGAAGTTATTTAGAAGTTGCTCAAGATAAAATATCCAGTGGCTGAGTTTGGATTGGAATATAATTTTTTGATTCCTGAGGCTACACTCTAAAGTTTTGTTTTACTGTCATTATCACCTGCTAAAATACAAATTGCTTTAAATAGTGATTTCCTGTCTACCAGAGAGTAGATTAGAGCTGGCAGACAAAGCTCTGGAGAAAAAAGCACATTTGTGGAATTCTTGCAGAGCTCAGGGAAAAATTAAGATGGAATATCTATCTAATTAGCAATGATAAAAACATCAGTATTTTCCAGGAATTCAGTGAAGGAGAGGACATGGACCTTGAATAGTTGAAGTATAAGAATGATTAAACTATTCTGAATAATGTGGAAATGCTAGATAATTGATTCTGCACATTTTTCAAAATTTAGAGAATCTACCACAACAAGGGTGAAACAATGCATTTGATTAAGAAATCATTAAGGAGAGGAGGAAATTCAAGGTGAAATGCCGAATGTGGAAAAGATTCTGTTACAAATGTATGAAACAATTTCACTGAAGTGAATGGGGGAAAAAGACAGTGACCTAGGTAACTTTGGAAATGAGCGGAGTCTATAAGCCTAAAAGCAAAAGGGACTGTACATAAGCGCCATACTCTAGTTGATAAAGTTCTTGTCCATGAGGTACAGGCTAACAATTCTGAGACTACTAAACATGTCTACTGGAATTGAACAATCAAGTAAATGGATGACAAATAATGGGAGTCAGGTTTCTCACTGTTGGAATGGGATGCTACATATAAGCAAGGAGAGAAGGCTAAAATTATCTATGTGCTAATAGAGTAGAATTGGAGACATCAATATGAGTTCATATTTAGCTTAATATATATAGAGATGGACACGTGTGTGTGTATATATAAAAATATATGTGTTAGTATATATGCATACATTTCTTTGCTATCTCAGTTCAGACAGTATAGAAGCAAGGACACCCAGTAGCAATGGGCACATCTAGCACAGATATATTGTTTTCTAATGTTATTCTCCAATAAAAGGAACCAGTTTTCTTTTGAGAAATGGTTGCTCCTAGTACTGGGGCAGATTTATAAGATGAGCCTGTAGCATCTTGTGGTACCAAAAAGATTAGGAAATGCTAAACACACACATACACACCAATAGTGATGGAAATATGTCAAAGGGACACAGGAGCTAATTGACAGAGCTTCCAATGACCAAAGCTGGCAGATTTGAGTAACAAAATAAAGTAGTATTGGAATATAACTCATAATATAAAACAAATATTAATAAATCTATATAAGCAAATGATTGGATGAATAAAAAGAGGACCTGTATATTCTGTATAGGATAATTTCACATAACATATAGATACTCTACCCTCAAGGAGGTGGAACATAATTCACTATCCTTACATGTAGGCTTCAAATAGTGACTTCCTTTCATAAAGTACAGTATGAAAAGGGGGAAAAAAGAGTATATTTGTAATGAAAAACCCTGACAAACACTCCTTACCCAGGTGATCAAGGCCAACATCAACAGTGTTAGGTTTTGTTTAGAGTAGGCACTTTATCTCCGCGGTCTTCCTCCAAAACTTATGACCCAAGTCTGATGATGAGAAACGTATCAGACAAATCCCATAAGAAATAGTCCACAAATACCTGACCAGCATATCTCAAAATGATCAAGGTCATTGAAATACAAGGAAAGTCTGAGAAATTGTCATAGTCAAAGAGGAGCCAAAGGAGACATGATGCCTTAATGTGACATGGTGTCCTGGATGAAATTCTGGGACAGGAAAAAAGGCATTAGGTAAAAACTAAGGAAATCTGAATAAAGTATAGACATTAATTAATAATACTATATTAAATTTGTCCATTAATTATACTGAATATATATTCTAATACAAGATATTAATAAGAGGGAAAGTGGGCATCGTGTATATGGAACTCTGTACTATCTTCACAATGATAAAGTAAATCTAAAACTATTCTAAAATGTAGAGTTTATTTTCAAAAAGCTTCAATCCAAAATGCCAGAAACTTGGAAATCAAAAACTTTTCTCTAAGAAATAGTAATTTTAAAGAGAAAATCAAAGCTGGAATTGTATACCATTCAGAATATAATGCCATAAAAAAATAAGCACATGAAAATGCCTGACTTTAAGGCCAAACCTAAAATCAGATAAAAGCCATGGCTCTAAATGTTATTAATAACCATGAATATAGATGAACTGACAAGCCATCTCACAAAATTAGAAAGTAACAATAAAACAAACCTAAGAAAAGGAGGGAAAAATACATAAACGTAAGAACAAAATGAATTAACTGGAAACACACTGGATTTAATAAGTCCATGAAAGAAGAAACAATTGGCAAGTCATTTACAAAGGATGGAATAGACAATCTACCTTATTATACATTAGGAATGCATATATGAACATGCACATGCATTTGCACATGTGTATGTATCCTGTTTCTTATACACAGAAGTCAGGCAGAAAGGAAATGCATCCAGTTGTTAAAAACGATTATCTATGGGTGAAAAGGGTTACAGATGATTATTTTTTATTTCTTATTTATGTCTTTTTATATTTTCCAAATAGTCTTCAATGCCTATGTTTGCTTTTCACAAACAAAAACAAGAGACATTTTTTTAAAGAAAAAAAATAAGAATCTGTGCAACCCACGGAATGTTGGCCATGAAGCAATTTAACAGTAATAATACAGGTAACCGTTGCCTAGGAGATATTTAAAAGCAAGACACAGAAAGAATGCCCATAGTGCTGATTTTCAATGAAATCATTTTCATCTTGGCATCCTAAGTAGAAATAGATTTTTTTCCACCATAGGAATGATGCCGTTCCTTCTCTCCTATCAGCACATAGTGGAAAGCAGTCATTGCCACGTTGAAGACCCTCAACAAGGGAGCCAAGGGTCATGTTTGAGACACAGTCCCTCCCACAGGTTCAAGATAGACACATGGGGCAGCAACAATAGGCAGCTGTTCCCAGAATTATGAATTGAAAACCAGATCTTCACTGACGATGACTTGTGTCCGCATCAAGGTCACAAGAGAAGAATAAACCTTATTCCAGAAAGCCTTGAAGGAAAAAGCGGCAAGGCAGCACAGATCCAGCAAGGCTAAACAAGCCCAAGAAACACAGAAATAAGTCAATGTGGGTCTGGAATCATGCCTTGGACACATGCTTTCAAACAGTGGTGTCCAAAGTGGGTCGCCCCTAATCCAGAGCAAAAACCGCACATACTGCAGAGTGCGGTGGGAAGAGAAATGAAAGAACTTCTTGCAAAGGTCATTATTTTTTTTTGTCTTTATTTTTTTAATGTTACATTCAAAAAATATGAGGTCCCCATATACCCTCCACCCCCCTCACCCCACTCCTCCCCCCATAACAACAACCTTCCCCATCATCATGAGACATTCATTGCATTTGGTGAATACATCTCTGAGCACCGCTGCGCCTCATGGTCAACGGTCCACACCATAGCCCACACTTTCCCACAGTCCACCCAGTGGGCCATGGGAGGACATACAATGTCTGGTAACTGTCCCTGCAGCATCACCCAAAACAACTCCAACCCCTGAAAATGCCCCCACATCCCATCTCTTCCTCCCACTCCCTACCCCAGCAGCCACAATGGCCACTTTCTCCACACCAATGCCACATTTTCTTCAATTACTAATCACAATAGTTCATGAATAGCGTATCAGTAAGTCCACTCTAATCAATACTCTATTCATTATTAAGAGCATGTGATCAGGGCACAGGCTATTTGGGATTAAAACTGCCTCTCACTTAACTAACTGTGACCTTAGACAAGGCACTCAGTGTTTCTTGTCTCAATTTCCTCATCTGTGAAAAGGGAACAAGAACACTTCTGACATCAAGGTTTTCTGTTAGGATCAAGTTTGTTAAACCTGCAAGAGCATCTAGGACAAAGCTGGAAACACACCAAGCACTCAATAAATATCAGCAATTATTATTACACTATTTTTAATTAGGCTTTCAGTACATCCCTTTAAATATAGTTTTATAAGTTTGCTAGCATATATAACACACAATTCGGTAATGCATGGATAGACATAAACATAAACAGAAACTTTTTTACTGGGTTGCAATCAAAATAGTATAAGGACTACAGACTGTGGAAGTTAAAGGATTTTTTTCATGAGGCGTTTCACAAGGAGAATATAGAAACTTATATCGACCCACTGTAATATCTTATGGTTTCTGTTACTTCATTTTAGAAGTATTTCTAAATTTATTTTTAGGAATAAATGCTCTTGTCCTTATTTCTAAAATGAATTAGCATCTGTATATTGTGGATCGTTTAATTACTAAGTGTGGATTTAACCCCTTTTAACCAGTTAACAGCTGACTTCTTAAAATTGTACTTTTTCCAATTCCTCCAGAGAATTCCCTCTCCAAAATGAGAAGAAACAAATCTCCAGGAGACAGCTTAATTCCATCCCCCAACCACCACATCCTCAAGTTTGGGCTGGACTTACAGACTCACTCCCAAAAACAGAATATGGAAAGAGAAATATAGTGACTTGACACTGCAGAAACCTAACCAAGCAGTCAAGTTTAACGTCACCAGCACTGAGTCATGAGGTTGACATCATGTATACCCAGATACGGTGGATGACGGCACTTCACATATACAGAATTCACTCCAAAAGCCATAACCTCAGTCTAGCGTGAGGGAAATAGAGAAATGCAAATCCAGGAACATTCTAGTCCAGTGCTCCCCAGAATTGTCAAGGTCACAGAACACCAAGAGCGAGAATCTGTGACAGCCCAGAGAAGATTTAAGGAGACATATCAATTAAATGCAAAGTGGTATCCTAAACATGAGTAGAAAAATTGGTGAAATCTGAATAAATTCTGGGGTTTAGTTACTACAATTATGCCAATAAATTTGAAGTCTGTCATTTTTGTCAAAGTTACACTAGCTATATAACCTGTTAACATTAGGGGAAGCTGTGTGACAGATTTTATGAGAACTCTGTGCTATCTTGCACCTTCACAGAGAATCTAAAATTATTCCCAAACAACAATGTTTATTTTTTTTTAATAAGCGAATTAAAATAGGGAGAAAGCCCTCTAGTTCTGGGCATTATTGCAATATCTAGATAAGGCTTTGACAATATCCAAGGTCAGGATAAACTATCAAACATACTGCATCTAAATTGGGCAAAACGAGATAATTAAATTTAAGTCAGCTGATGTATGCCTGAATTCACCTCAGGTGCATATTTCAAATGGTTTGAATAAATGACTTTTTTTTGGTATTTTAAAAAATTTATTGAAATTTGGGTCACATAAACATAAACATACATAAACAATTAGTATATAGTAATAGTTATGAACTTATAATACAAACATACTTGACAACATACAGGGGCATCATACCTCACCCTACCAACAATACCTTGCATTGTTATGAAACATTTTTAACTAATGATTAAAGAGCATCCTCAAAATTTTACTACCAACCAAAGTATCTTACATTTGGTATATTTTCCTCCCAAACCACCCTATTATTATGATTATTATTATATCATTTATATGTGAATATAAAGGAACAATAAGTATATAGTAAAAGTTGTGAACTTAACAAAGCAGACATGCATAACATCAGACAGGAGTCCCATACATCAAACCACTACCAACACCTTACATTGTTGTGAGACATTTATTACAAATGATGAAGGAACATCATCAAAATCTTACTACTAACTATAGTCCTTACCTTACATTTGGTATATTTTCCCAAAAATCATCCTATTATTATTTTTTAATATATTTTTATAACAGAAGTTGTACACTTATAAAACAGTCATGCACATGTGCAGGATTCCCATACAACAGCCCTCTATCAACATGCCACATAATATCACATAATGATATTATGAGATAATATCATCAGACTATTACCAGGTCCATAGCATACATCCGGCACACTTTTTCCATACTCGTCATTATCAACACAGTATATTTTTGGCTTACATGCATGAATATTACAGTATTACTGTTAACCACAGTCCATAGGTCACTTTGTTGTATTTTCCCCATGCTTCTCCACATTCTCACCACCCTGCAATAGTGATGTATCTCTGCTCTAGCTCACAAAAGAAACTCTTGCATCTGTACCATGAACCACAATTCTCATCCACCTCTGCACTTACTGTGTTCTTAAGTCTCTAGATTATTCTCTAGCTTTCTCTCGGTTGGCATTTACATCTCTAGACTACTGTTTTCAGCCACATTCTGATTTATAAAGTAGTTGTTACTCACTATAATGTGTTACCATCAACTCTATACATTTCCACACTTTTACAATAAAGTTAATTAAAACTTCTACATACATTAAACACCATCTCAATTCTCCTCTTATCTCCTTTAAAAATTCATCACCTACCACCAGATCTTGAAGATATTTTCCTGCATTTTCCTCTAGAAGCTTTAGGGTTTTGCTTTTATATTTAGGTTTTTGATCCATTTTGAGTTAATTTTTGTATAAGGTATGAGATAGGGGTCCTTTTTCCTTCTTTTGACCATGGATTTCAAGTTCTCTCAGTACCATTTGTTGAATGGACACTTCTGCCCAAGCTGGGTGGGTCTGATAGGCTTGTCAAATATCACTTTACCACAGATGTGGGGGTCTTTTTTCTTAACCAACAGCTCAGTTCCACTGGTCTATGTGTCTATTTTTATGCGAGTACCATGCTGTTTTTATCACTGTAGCTAGGTAATATAATTTAAAATCTGGAAGTGAGAGTCCTCCAATTTCACTTTTCCTTTTTAAGATGTTTCTGGCTATTCAGGACCTCTTACCTTTCCAAATAAATTTGATAACACTCTTTCCATTTATTTTTAGAAATACTTGTAGAAATTTTTATCAGGATTGCATTGAATCTGTGTATCAATTTGGGTAGAATTGACATCTTAATGATATTTAGGCTTCGAATCCATGGACTGTTCTTCCAATTATTTACGTCTTTCTAAATTTCTTTTAACAACGAGTTGTAGTTTTCTGAATACAAGTACTTTATGTTGTTGGGTAAGTTTATTCCTAAATATTTGGTTCTTTTAGTCGCTATTGTAGATGGAATTTTTTAAAGATAAATAGATCACACAAAATGTTACATTAAAAACATAAGAGAGTCCCATATACCACACACCCTCCCCTGCTCCTCCCACTTCAACATCCCCTTTCATCAGTAAGGCACATTCATTGCATTTGGTGAATACACCCTGGAGCACTGCCAAACTGCATAGACCATAGTTTATGTTGTAGTTCACACTCTCCCCCATTCCATCCAGTGGATACTAGTATCTTTTAAAGTCTATTTCATCTAATACATGTATAGGTGCTCTGGTACTCTGGTTTTTTGGGTTTTGGAGTTGTTTTTTTTTTACTGAATATGTAGATTTTTCCAGACTTTCAATCTATTGGTATACTTGGGTCTAAGGCAAGTCCCTTGCAGAGAGCACATAGTGACTCATATTTTCTTATCCATTCTGTCAGTCTGTGTCTTTTGATTGGGGAGTTTAATTAATTAACATTCAATGTTATTACTATAAAGGCAGTTTTTATTCCATCATTTTCTGATCTTTTGGTTTCATTGGTCATATTTTATTTTCACTACTCCTTTCAGACTTTTAGTTACTTTTACTGATATAATCTTCATTTCTAGACTCTCTTCCAAGCCTCGCTCACCTGTCTTTTCTTTTCAGACTGTAGCACACCCTTTAGCATGTCCCACAAAGCTGGTCTCTTGGTTACAAACTCTCTCCGTTTCTGTTTATCTGTGAATATTCTAAACTCACTCTCATTTTTTAAAAACCATCTTGCTGGATATAAGATTCTTGGCTGGAAGTTTTCCCCTTGTATTATCTTAAATATATCATACCATTGTCTTCTTGCCTCCATGAAGTCCGATGAGAAATCAGCACTTAATTTTATTGGGTATCCCTTCTATGTTATGCATTGCTTTTCTCTTGCTGCTCTCAGAATTTTTTCTTTGTCTTTGGCATTTGGCATTTTGATTAGTATGTGTCTCAGAGTTGGTCTCTTTGGATTTATTTGGATGGGAGTATGTTGTGTTTCTTGGACATGGATATCCATTGGGAAATTTTCTACCATTATTTCTTCAAATATTCCTTCTACCCCTTTTCCCTTCTTTTCTCCTTCTAGACACCCATGACATGTATGTTTGCATGCCTTTTGCTGTCATTTAGTTCCCTTTGAGACGTTGTTCAATTCCTTCCATTCTTTTCTTCATCTGTTCTTGTGTATGTTTGCTTTCAGAGGCTGTTTCTTCAAGCTTACCAATCCTTTCTTCTGCCTCCTTAAATCTACTATTATATGATTCCAGTGTATTTTTAATTTCATTTATTGCACCTTTCCTTCCTGTAAGATCTACTATTTTTCTATGTATGCTTTCAAATTCTTCCTTGTGCTCATCCATTGTCTTCTTAACATCTTTAATCTTTTTAGCCACCTCATTGAATTTATTAAGGAGATTTGTTTGAACATCTCTGATTAGTTATCTCAATGCCTTTATGCCATCTGGAGGCTTATCTTGTTCCTTTAACTGTACCATATCTTCCTGTTTCTTGGTATGGATTGTAAGTTTTTGTTGGCCTATTGAAATCTGGATTACTGGATTCTGGGTGCAGTTTCTCTCTTTAGTTTAGAGCTTTCTTGCCCTTTCTCCCATGCTGGTTGTGTTGTAGGAACCAAGGATGTAGTTAGTGCTGTAAACTATGGAGGCTCAAGCTGCCCCACATTGCCTAAGGGACAGATAAAGCTTCTCCCAACTTTATCCTTTGCCAGGTAGGGACAGAACCACAGCCATGTGTAATAATCCAAGCCATGCAGGCCTAGACTATAGTTGCCCAGAGAGACTGATGAAGCTTCATGCCCCTTCCTTCTCTACCCAGGGCAGGGATAAGCTGCAGGTGTGGGCAGCAGTCTATGCCAGGCAGGTCCAAAATGACCACAGTTACCCCAGGAGACTTCCAACTATTCAGTCTGTGCCAGTTGAATGTACCTGCAATACCAAGGATAGGCTGGTGCAGGGCCCGCCAATGTCTTCCCTGCTAGAGGTGGGGCTGAAGCCTAGACTAGGGCTGCAGGCTGATCTGGGTGAAAGAAGATGGTCCCTATCTTCACTGTGATTTTCAGTCAGCCTGGCCTCCCCTCATTTAGAGGTGGAGTCAACATGGCAGCTATCAGCCTTCCTCTTATCTGGACAGGCCCAAACCCCAGCTGTTCCTAGGGTTATACTCCAGCCAGCCAAACCCACCAATCAGTAGCTGAAGTAGGCAGCAACCGTCTCTTCCTCCCCTGTTTTTGGGAAACGGAGCTTCCAACTCCAGTCACAGAACAGCACCCAAGGCAACTGTTGACAGAATAAAATGATCACCAACCTCTGTGTCATGGCCTGTATTTTCCTGGAAAGTCTGGTGCAGATCCCCCAGGTTCTTTCCTGCAGGAGGTGGGGCTGGGCTTAGGCTAGAGCTGCAATCTGATCTGGATGGAAAGAAGCCAGTCCCCACAAGCACTGTGATTTTCATTCCACCCCATTTCCCCTCCTTCCAGGGATGGAGTTAAGATGGTGGCTACCTGCTTCTTTCTGGCTTGGACAAGTTCAAACTTCAGCTCTTCTCAGGATTATACTTTAACCAGCCAAATTTACTCATCAGTAGCTGAAGTTGGTGCCCAACCTTTTCTTCCTCCCCCATTTTTGAGAAATAGAGCCTCTAATTCCAGCCATGGAATAGCTCCCAAGGCAGCTTGTGCCTCCAGTGGACGATGGGCACTGGCCTTCGTGGCGTTGAGTGCTCTAGTCAGGAATCTTCTCAGCAGATGGGCAGTCTCCTCCTTCCATTCCTTCAAGAATGTTGCAGGCTGCTCTTCTGGTCTCCTGGAGCCTCCAAACAGCATTTTGCTTAATCTTTCAACTTATTTTCGCATTACATTATGAGTCTCTATAGTCTTTATGCTCCTCTGATTTTAGTATTGAATTGCCTCTGAATTTTAAGGTGTGCCTTAATAAAATGGTTAGTCATTTAAGAGTTGGTGAAAAAGTGCCTATGTCCAGCAGTGCCAACATCCAGTAGAAATGCAGAGTCCTGAGAGTCACTGAAAAATTTTTTATGACATTAGAAGGACTCTTAGAATATTGTCTATTAATAGTTACATTTAAAGACATGGTATACTGGAATGCCTCAGATAACTTTAAGGAAAAAAAACTGACATTTTTGACTAGAAAATTTGAAATGTTTGAGGGGAAATAAATTCTTCAGTGTGATTCAATCTGTCTGCTGAGATTGAGAGAAACATATCCTATTAAAAGGTAATAATAACCATTTTCCTTTTACATTTCTCCCTTTCTGCCACCTATTACCTTCCTAATCAATTGTATTTCAATGTAGCTTTAGGGTTTTGTTCTTCTTATCTGCTGGCAGGTATATGCAGGGCATAAAAACAATATTACAACTTCAGTGAAATCTTTTTATAGTCAACTTAGCTGAAATCGTTTACAGTTGGGTAGAGGAAACTGAAATCTCGGTTGATTTATTTAATGCCTGTGATACTGTGCTTCCTTTATCTGAGCATGCTTTTTTATTTAATGTCTTTTCTCATCCTAAAGCACAGCAGTAGATTTAGGGTTTAGTAGCTTTGAAGTCTACTCTCCTATACTTTATTTATAAAATAAAGATCACATTATTTTTATTTTTTTTAATGGAATTCATTTAATTCCATTAAATGAATCTTTGGGCTGGTAAATATTTCAATGAAAGTTGCTACTGGAGCACCCCCATCAACAAAGAAGTCCAGTGATTATTCAGGCTGGGAGGTGACGGGCTATAGATAGTCCAAATTCAGGACTGGGAAGATGTTTTCATCTACCCTGGTCAGTGCTGTTTATGCTCTTTTCCCAACCTACTCTGCTATGTTGTAGCAGACATCTCTGCACAGAGGACTTCACCTAAATTTGGAATCAATCCCCTTGGCCAAGGGGACAGATTCCCTGGATGTTCTGCTCAGCCATTCTTGATGAAGTCCCCTGCAAGTCCACGGAGTAAACAGAACAGGGGTCTGAGCAGCCATGAGCCAGAGCTGGCTGGCACCATCTTAACAGAGCTCATTGTTAAATGTTCAGGAATTTTGCAAGCTGGTTGCTAAATATGGCCTTTATTTGTAAAACTTTTTAAATAAACTTACAATGTAACAGCAAATATAATAAATATGCTAAGCTTATCTTTTTATAATTATTTTACTATATTCCGATATTTTCTATGCTCTTGAGATTATTTACATCTGTTTTATTGCAACAATGGAAATACAATGGTATACTCTTTTACATCTCTTTCTGTGTTCATCGACATCACTTTGGAAACTTGATGTCAGACATGGTGGGAATATTTATAAAATGGAGATTAGCAAATGCAACAAGTTGGGGCTTCATTTACTGTTTTGTGGATTTTTATGCTAAGAAAGTGATGGGAAAATGTTGATTAAACTTAAAGGCGTGTTGTGACTATAGCCGTTTCATTGTCAAGAGCACATCAGAGAAGATTTGGCCTTCCAGTATTCAACACTATTATGCAATTCAACAAGGAAGTTTCTCACATCATTGATGAAAGAAGAGATACAAGGCATTTTACATATTATACAGTTGTACGGACATGTAGTAATACATGTAATGGTAAAACTATACCTGTAATGATATATATGTAATCTTATACATGTTACACCATATGTCTTCATTGTAGAACTTCCACCTTAGGAAAACATGAACTGCCATTCACTTTGAAACATCCTTCCTGGTCACTTACAACCAGAAGTTGGCTATGGATACAAGAGTTTAGCAAAAATTGATGAAAACATTCTGTGAGAATCCATTGGCTATATGGAATTTTTAAAATTGTATATTTTCTTGTCCTTTTTATATTATGTGAAGCACATAGTTTATATGAGCAAACTGTTGAATAAACTTATATATTCATATATTTACATACATGGTTTTTCAAATAACCGGGTGTTAAACATTTTCCAGCACGCCATTGGGAATAGGACCCCAAACCTGTAAAATCAGTCAACTCCCTCCTGCCCTCCCCTGGCTTCAGTCATCCTCTTCCCCACCCCCCACGGAGGGCCATCCTGCATAATTTTCCCTCAGTAGAACTTTAGACACTATAACCCAGATCTTTCTCCTTGGAAGTGGAGATGGGGACATGGATGCGAAAGCTTGTCGGGTTGATTTGACTTTTCTTCATGAAATTTTTTTAGGTTTAGTTTTACTAGTCCTAAGCACCCCTATCATACAGGAAAGTAAAAGGCATTTCTAATCAAAATTCCAACCTTCAACTAAGTCAGCTTATTTGAACAATTTTAGAAGCTGCAGTTTAATTTATCACTCCTCCTCTATCCCCATCCCCTCCTTCCATGGACCCATATGCTTACAGCATCTGAATTAAATTGTTCAAAGTGTAATGCATGTTTCTTTGGTGCCTAAGCAGTGTGGGTTAGATTTTCTATCATAATGGATTGAATGAACTGGGCCCTGGCCGCTGAAATATTCCATCTGGGTGAACTTCATTATCTGCCCTAAGAGAGCCATCTCATAATGAGCTACTTTTTAAAATAGTGTTGTTGCTGTGTAGATTGAAATTAAGCTCACATTTACATTTAACGACAGAACAATGCAGTGGTTCTCAGCAGGAGGTGGTTTTCTCCCCAGGGGATATTTGGTAATAAGGGTGGCATTTTTGGTCACCATAACGGGGGGGGGGGGCAGGTTCTCCTGGCATCTGCAATGCACATAGCACCCCCACAATAAAGCATTATTACTTGGCCCAAAGCACCAACAGGGCCATGATTGAGAGATACCGGAGAAGAGAATTACATGCATGCACTTATGTAAATGACAGTGTCTATTTGATGACATTTTCCCATGAATTGTCCCTTTGTTTTCCTCCTCTCTCCACTTCTCTGACCTGTGCAGCATCATACAAAATTCTAGGTTCCGGAAACAGCCTTTTAGATACAGGCCCCCTTAGATCACTTTGGCAGGAGGACTGATGCCTCCTAGACACCAGGACCTTAACTCTGGAACTCTCTTCATAGACACTACTATCATTGACATTTGTTAAAAATTACAAATCTGTGCTTTTGAAAAACTTTACTGGTCACCCTATTTCAAAACAGCAGATGAAACCATCAATAAAGGTTGATGTTAATGCCATTCCCTTTATAGGCATGTACTAGGTGTAATCAAAGCAACTAACTCTTTGTGGATGCTGGTAAAACACCTGAACAATTGCAATGTCACACATGAGAGAACACTGACAATGTTAAAAATGACCTCAGAATGTGTGCGTAACAGCCCCTAGATCCAAACATTATTCTGAAATATGATTCAGGTAACACAAACAGGAACTAAATTTCTCCATGCTGCCAATAAGTCATTCATTGAAAATTTAAATCAACCCAGTATTTTGATGGTCTTATGTATGAAATCAACCAAAACTGATTTTTTTTACATTGTTCAAAACGTTATATCATGTACGTCTGATTTGCATAGGATGTTAATATTTATGTGGAAATTTCTAAATTCCAGTTTTCTGAAGATGGATATTTCATGACGTTACCAATGCAATGTGTTTATTCTTTTTTAAAAATACATTAAACTAATTGTATACATAATTTTAAAAACTTAGCTGTGTTGGCAACATGGAACTACAATATTAGGCTTTTACTTCTTAGAAGTGAATTAAAACTTTAAAAAGCAGGCTCATGTGAATTAAATATAACTGGGTATATAGCTTCATTTTGTCTTTTGATGGTGACTAAGAAAGTAGAGGTGGGTGGGGTTATAAGTTTGTGTGTATGCATTATTTGTGTGTGTTTCCTGCCACACAAGCAGTTGCATTTTCTCCACATGATTCCAAGCCTCATTAACTCTGATTTCCTCATTCATCTCAAATTGCTATATTTATTATAATGGCTTAGCCCAGCTGAGGTATTCTCCTTAGGAGAAAACAAGCCCTGATCTTTGTCACTGCCATGTGGCAAAATATAAGATGCAGGCAGTAAAATTCAATTTCTGAGTGTGCATATCATAAGATGGTTCGGATACATAAACACTGCTGATTGGGACAACACTAGTTATGCACCCAAACTGTTTATGTAGACAGTACTGGAAGAGATGCATTGTGCATTAAGAATGGTTAGACAATTATTACTTCCCCAAAGTCTCCATTTAGCAACAAAAGAATTACCCAGTCAGAGCAGAGACTATTTCTCAGCACCAAATTTTATCCATATGCATTAGCAGTACACCACAGCTGAGTAACTGGTTCTGGTTTCTGCCACGGCTGAATTATTTTTTTTTAATATTCAAATTTCATTTTTCATTACATAGAGACAGGCTTCACAATGGAGACTCTGCCCTCTCGAACATACTCATATTAATTCCTCTGAAATAACTTAGCTACCTGTAACTTTGGAGAGGCAGTTTCAAGTTTAATTTCCTTGGAAAATTACCTGAATGAAAAAAAAAAAAAAGACTGGCCACTAATTTCATTCTAAAAGTGCTGAATTTGGGAGCAACCTTTAGTTTGTAGGTATTTACATCCTCAATTCGCCAAACAGATCATTCGAGGGTACAACAAAAGTCCAGCTTCTTTGCTCTACTTTCTTGCTATTTATCTTGAATATGGATGCCTGCAGAGGATGGGTTTTCTCATGAGGGCTTTTAAGGCAAGGTGCAAATGACACTATTTTAAAAATTCTTCAATCATCTGAGTTTCACAGAAGATATGAGGATGTGGGGAAGAAGGAACCTTTTGCCAAATCCCATTCATATGCATTGCTTCTGGACTTGAAAGCAGGGACGTTATCAGGTATCAACCAGCAGATATTTATCAAGTTCCTAATATGTGCCTACAACCCTGCTAGATTCTGTGCAAAATTCAGGAGAAAAAAAAAAATGGTATCTACTCACAAAGAGCATATAAGTTGATGATAAAAATAAAATAACCAATAAATAAAACTGCATATTTTGAGTCTATCAGCCCCAGAGCTCATTGACCTGGTGGCTATAGCTCATGAGGGTCCTGAGAGATCACAGAACAGATGGCCACAGGAAAACCCTAGGAAGATTTTATCAAAACTTGGTACCAACCAAATCACGAAACTAGGCAGTGCCTGGTTAAAACCTGATTTGAGAGGGCAATTCATAACGATTGTCTAAGCCCCACTATTTGAGTATCTTCTCCTGTCTTCTCTCAGGGCACGATCCTTTCCATGGTAACAAGAAAATGGGGATGCAAGCATTTCATCTAAGAACCTTGCCCGTTTCTCACTTGATGAGTAATTTCAGACATGCCTTGGAATCCTAACTTTTCTCAATTTTCCATGGACTTAAGACTGAATTCTTATAAAAGAAATTAGGGGGTAGAGAGAAAATATTTTGAATGCATTTAGTTGAGGCAACAGGAATAACAAAAGATAAAACAGGAACATCAGAAAGTGGACTTGGCCCAGTGGATAGGGCGTCCATCTACCACATGGGAGGTGGTTCAAACCCCGGGCCTCCTTGACCCGTGTGGTGCTGGTCCATGTGCAGTGCTGATGCATGCAAGGAGTGCCGCACCTTGCAGGGATGCCCCCCGCGTAGGGGAGCCCCCCACGCAAGGAGTGCACCCCGTAAGGAGAGCTGCCCAGCGCGAAAGAAATTTCAGCCTGCCAAGGAATGGTGCTGCACACACAGAGAGCTGACGCAACAAGATGACGTAACAGAAGAGAGACACAGATTCCCGTGCCGCTGACAACAACAGAAGCAGACAAAGAACACACAGCAAATGGACACAGAGAACAGACAACTGGGGTGGGGGGTGGGGGGGGAAGGGGAGAGAAATAAATTTTAAAAAATAAAATAAAATACTTTTTTAAAAAAAGGAACATTATTATGCAAATGTATGGATATCAGAAGCTCTTCTACATGTAGGGAAATTGCTATTTAATAAGGAAGGAGGTAGATTCACAGGTTGCCTGCCCTTCACTCCAAATCTCTTTGAATATAAGACACTTTTAAGAGTAATATTACGCTTTGGTAACATTAGAACCCCTGCATCTTTAAACCCTTAAAATTCTACAACAGCGCTAAATATTATAGAACAGACAGATGAGAGAATTATGTAACAGAAGAAGGGAGAGAGGCAGGAGAGATGAGCAAGAAACACTTTTACTGATCAATAAGTTTATCATGTACAAAGCTTTGAGCTAGACACATTCATAATTTGACTTAATCCTCCCATTGCCCGTATGAGGTATCAGTATCATTTCCATTTACTGAAGACAGAAATGACCCTCAGAAAGATTAAGTCATATGGTGAAGTTCAGCCAGTTCAGACTCCAACCTAGGAACCAGAGGAGTTATACAAGATGAGGGATCTGGGGGCAGCCTTGCAACAAAAATATGCTGGAGGGCTCTAGGGGCATGAAGACAGTCTGGAGCTCATGAGTTGCCCTCTAGACACTTCTGCTGATGCTAATCACTAACAGGAAACTCCATGTGCATGGATTTTATGCCATAGTTTATAATATTCAGACAGCTAGGTTAGAGGGGTAGGGCATTCTTGGTTTGGTTTGGTTTGGTTTGGTTCGGTTCGGTTCGGTTTGATTTGGTTTGGTTTGGTTCAAAGGACAACTGGGTTTATTCTCTTCCGATGGGAATTGTTGAGTGCTTTCTGAAGTCCTGAGTTGCCTCAGTAAAGTGTTCTGCTTCTTTCTGGGTCTGTCAGTTTCTCTGTGTCCTCACCCAGCAGATGCTTCTCTCTTCTTCTAGCCTTTGCTCTCCCACCCTGGGCATCTCACTCTCCTTTTCACTCCCTCTTCCTTTTCCTCTGTCACTCACCACCTCAACTGCCCCTTCTTATACCCTCCACCCCTTCTCCTTTTCTCCCTCTGTTTCTCCCTCTCTCTCCCTCCCTAACTTCCAGTTATGCTCCATCCTTCCTCCTCCTCTCCCTCCCCCCCACCCCCATCTTTTCTTTCCCCTCTTTTCTGTGTCTCTGTTTTCCTCCTTTGGTCTTGCTCTACACAACCCGGTGTATTGTTGTGTGTCTGCACACATCCCTCTTCTAAGTTAGCCAGAATCATCTCCTTCCAGGCATCATTAAACACAGAGGAGAAAAACAGGGAAAGGGGGCCAATGTGAACGTTGACCATATGCTTGGGCTGAGTCTACCACGTACCTAACATTAACAGTTTGTTCTTCCTGTGGCCATTGTCAGACAGCAGCCTTGAGCTCCACTGTCTTGTCATCCACATCACATAGGAAAAAACAACAGCAACAACAATTTGAAAGAAGACCACTGACATGACTATCACTTAGAAAATAAATGGTGAAAATGTTCACCACTTTCTAAATGAAAGGAATAACTAATAAAGCAAAGTGTGGGTTTTAACCAAGCTTGTAGCCCTTCCTGTGTGTGCCATGAGAATTTTCAATCAAATGTTAAGGAACCGAGAAAAATGCACAACTTCTATTTTAAACTTTTCAGTCCAAATATTTCAAGCTAATACACACATTTGCAATTCATTAAGAGGAAACAATTTGGAAAGATAGGATAGTTTTACATAATTTGCTTAATTACATATGCGAATTTTATTTGGTTGCACCATGATAAAAATCCTTTTTCAAAGAAACAAATGAAAAAGGAATCATCATTTGCATTATAACAAATTTCTGATTTTGAATCTATTGTTATCCAGGACTAATATTTCTATTTCTTGAATTTAATTCAAACAGATAGACAGTGTCTTTGCTACAAAGCATCCTCAAAGGTTAAGAAAAGTCCCTGCAAATATCAGATCAATTATGATTAGAACAGTATGATTAGGTATTTGTATTTCATTATTATTCACTATAGGTATTTTGGGCAAGCATTTGTAGGAGGGTAGGAAATGAAATGGAATTGCTAAAGATCGACACCCCTTGCAAACAAAGGCATTTGTTCTTGGAAGCCAGGGTGAGACCTTTTATTCTTGGAGTTCATGTGCAGCCTACTCTGGAGGGATGAGAGCCTGTATTTACAGGGATAATCTTAGAAGGTCAACATGACAACCATTTTGGATAATAATTAAGATCAATACATTTTAGGATGTAATTAAGAAATCTTTCTGAACAGGTAATGAGTCCTTATGAAAAAGTTCTACCTATAGGCCCAAGTCTTTAAAAAATAATGGAAAAAATGGCACCTTTGCAGTCCTTTGAAGTTTATAGCCTGATTTTGGGGTCATTTTCCAAGGATGTACATTTCCTGTGTATTCTACATTTATTAGAGAATTTACCATGAGTATTTTCTCCTCCATTCTGGCTTGGTTCCCTCCTTTCCATTCTTCCTTTTTCCTTTTCTCCATTATTGGTTTTCTTCTTTTCACAAATATTTATTAAGCCCCCCAAAGAAAAACATTATAGAGCATCAGTTAAAAACATAAGCTTTGGAGAACAGAGCAAATTCTTGATAAGGAAATTACCCCTAGAGAAAAGGAGAGGGAAAGATGGAGAAGACAGAATGGAGAAAAGAAAGGAAATTCCACCAAGATGAAATTATGTGAGCCCCTGCATAGAACTGAGCCTGGCCTTTTAAAGTCACCTGTACCCATGGATTCCTCTCTTAAGCCACTTAAGTTGTGTTTCTATCATTTCTATCACTAGCAAATGAGTCCTAATTAGTAAAGTATTTTTTTTCTATCAGAAAAAGTTGCTGTAACTTTATAATTTGGTCGATAATTTCTTACAATCAACTGCCTCATTTACTTATCTTAAATGCATGATTCCTTGAAAGTGTTTAAGTGTGTGATCCCCCCCTTCCCTACACTTAATCGTCTAAACATATAAACACCACACATTAGTGAACCAATTGTAAAAACATCTAGAGTCCTGTTTGCAGTGGGGTGGTGGGATGCTGAAAGCTAAAAACTAAAAGCCAAAAACAAGGGGTATCCTTGATCCTTTCCTTTCCATTCACTCCAAGTCCAACAACCATTATAGCTCTACAGTACTGTAAGAAAATAACAACAATATCAACCAAATCAAACTTCAGGCAATAGCCCACTTCTTGCAAGCCTTTTGTCACAATCAAATTCCAGAAGAACTGAAGAATTCATGCCTTTTTTTCAGCAGGTTGCCGTGGGATCTGACTTGCATTTGGCTTTAACTTCAAGCAAAGCTTTGGGAGCAAACACATCATTTCTCTAAGCAGGAGCAGAAAGGTGGCTTAGTAAACTAAAGACTGGACTTAATGGATTAAGCATCTGGCTTAAGGAGACTTAAATCTGACTTAATAATATTGCAAGTCCCTGGAGCTGCTGGTTCAAATCCTGACTAAAGCTTTCATTCTTCATCAGAAAATGCCAGAAATTTTGTGTTTTTTCTATATATTAGAGGTAAACCTCAGAAACTTATTTCCATGCCTCCTCTTAACAGACTGAAGATGAATTTTCTAATGGCAAGCCAGTTTCTAGTCCCTGAACTTCCACACAGTGGCGTTTATAAATTCTACACAGGCCAGATTCTGGCTCCAGGGCCCATTTACTAAGAAACAATGTTAGTAGCACTAGATCATGGGTCCATAATTCTCCATCTTACTCATTTGGTTCCTTAGTTCTTTGTTCAAATGTCATCTTCATAGCATAGCCTTTCCTTAAAAGCTTTTTAAAATATGCTTCCATCCCCATCCCCCTACTTATTTGTCTTCACCGCTTTTTTCCACTTAATATGTTTTATATTATGTATTTTAGGGTATGCCTGCCTCCCCATCTAGAATAAAAACTCCATAAGGATCAAGGCTTTATACATTTAGTTCTGTCCCATGCAACTGGAGACCAGAACAAGATCTGACACACAAAAAAGTCTCAAGATCTTCTTGCTAAACTAATGGATGAATCTCAGAAACTGGCTCCATCCAGGGCCTGATTACTCAAGACTAAATACTAAGTGCCTTGATTCTTCCCTTTTCTACCACTTCATCCCCTCCATCAGCTAATGCTGTTGGATTGTATATCTAAACCTTATCTCATTCAAAAAACTTCTTAACATATCCACCAGCATCAACTAATTTCAAGCCAACATCATTTATGTCCCAGACCACTGTGGTAATCTCGTTTCCTCCACCAACTCAATCCCTTCTCCACAAGTATCCTTATTGGTCTTTATATTATTTGATTATAACAAGGAGGCCATAGGCCTATTCTTAGGCTTAAAACCCTAAAGCTTTCAAATAAAATGTAAACTCCCTAATGTGGCATCCATGGTCCGCATGACCCAGTTCAGTCTACCTCTCCCTTTCCTTACTCGGCACCAACCACATTGACCTTCTCTCAGCTCTTCCAACTGGCAATGCTCTATCTGCATTTGTCCTTTGCATATCCTGTGTTCTTGGCCTAGAAAGTTCCTGGAGACCTGACACCTTCTAATTCTTCAAATCTTGATTTAGATGTTACTTCCTCAGAGAGGGCTTCCCCAAAATTCCTATTCAAAATACCTACCTGCCCCAGCAGAGTTTATTCTCTCTCAATTCTCTGTTTTCTTCTAGCATACACCACAGTTTGTATTGACTTACTTTTTTTCTGTTTATCTTCCTCTTTAGAATGTAAGCTCCATGAGGTCAAGACCAGGTTTCTCTCACCTCCAGTATATATCCTCAGGTCCTATTGCCCTGCCTAACACACAGCAGGAGCTTAGTGTATATCTGCTGAATCCTTAAGTAAACCAGCAGCTCAGGGACTAGGGTAAGGGTTGACCTGGGGATAAGTAGTGTTCACCTCAGGGTCATGGAAGTATAGAGGCAGTACCTTAGAAGTGGGGAGTCTTACATTTTGTGCCCTATGCACCTTGCTGGCCTCATTCTTTTCACTGCCCTGAATCAGCATCATGTCAGCCTCATCACTGACCCAACTTTGAATCTCATCTCATTTCCTTCCTCATGACCAAATGTGAATCCCTATCTTTTTTGCCAGGGCAGAGAGCTGGTATAGGTACCCTAGTCCAGCAGCCAAGTTCTTTCAAGATAGAGTTGTTCTAATTAAGGGTCTTTTGTTTGCAGGTAATAAAAATCCCCTTGAGGGAAGTGGATGTGGCCCAATGAATAGGGCATCCGCCTACCATGTGGGAGGTCTGCAGTTCAAACCCTGGGCCTCCTTGACCTGTGTGGAGCTGGCCCATGCACAGTGCTGATGCATGCAAGGAGTGCTGTGCCATGGAGGAGTGTCCCCAGTGTAGGGGAGCCCCATGTGCAAGGCGTGCGCCCTGTAAGGAGAGCCGCCCAGCAGGAAAGAAAGTGCAGCCTGCCCAAGAATGGTGCCACAAATACAGAGAGCTGACACAAGATGACGCAACAAAAAGAAACACAGATTTCCAGGGCCACTGATAAGGATAGAAGCGGTCACAGAAGAGCATACAGCGAATGGACAGAGAGCAGACAACTGGGGGACGGGGGGGGGGGAGGGAAGATTAAAAAATAAATTTTAAAAAAATCCCCTGAACAAGCTTTATTAACTTTGGGGTAACTGTAAGTACACAATAACCCAGTGGATATCCAAAAATGTAAATAAATTACCACAGTCTTGTCAAGGAACTGGAATAATGGAAATTAATGCTAACTTCTCCATCTTTCTAGTGCTCATATGATGTCTGTCTTCTCTGCTCCTATCCATTTATCTAGCTCTTTCCTGTCTCTCCTCTGGTATTCTCTGATTACACATTTTGTATGTGGTCCTACACAACCATACCACTGCCTCTGTTCAACCTCTTGATTGAACTACTGATTCCCTTGCTTATTTACTGATTCAGAGTATCTCAGTTCAAATTTTCAAACAGAGGAATCTGATTAGTCACTGTCCATCCAGTGGACTGACTAGCTTTGAGTTATGTGTCTATCCCCTATAAGCCTAACAATATGGAGCAGATGGCACATGCTGTATCTGTTACAAGGGAGCTACTGGGCTTTCACCATTGTTCCCAGACAGTTAGTTTCATTGATCATTACTGACCGCCAGACCTGGGTCTGTCCACTAGTTAACCAGGACTTCCCACCAGTGGCCTGCTTTCAACAAGACCTGTTGCTCTTCCTATTGCTTTCTGTGTTCTTAATATATTCATTCATATATTTACTCAATAAATACTTATTGAGGTTTCATTATCTGCTAAAACCTTCTGTTAGCTGCAGGTGGTTTCTGTGCTTATGACGCTCACTGCCTACAGAAAGGTAAACAAGTAACCATCCATTTACATCCCAGAAACAAATCAGTGAGCTATGAAAAATCATACATTCGTAACCTAAACCATCTGAAGGGTAAAGAGAGTGGGACATTTGAGATAGAGGTCTTACCCAAAAAAAATGAAATTGAATTGGAGACCCAAACAAAAAATGTAAGCTCGCCAAGAAAAATAGTGGATAGGGAAGGTTTCAGTCAAAAAGAACTGCATGGTCAGAGTCCAGAGATGAACTGTGCATTGTGCCACTTGGGGAATGGAAAGATCTAAATTGGCTGCCGTGACGATAGCATGGGATAAAGGGTTGAAGAAGCCCGTTGATATCACAGGGCAGCTGGACATACAAGCCAATTTAAGGAAGCTGGGTTTTATTGTGAGGGACAGAAAGGTTTTTTAATTAGGTTAGAATAGTACCCTACCACTTGTTAAATCTGCCTTGAAGCTTCAGTTCCATGCCTGGTCTCTGAATTCTTAACCTGTTTTTAGAGCCAGTGTGTGCTTGGTGCTCTCCAGCAGAAGCTAACATTTCTACACCCTTCCTTCTCACAGAGAAAGCCCTAAATCTTAGCTGAAACAAAATAACTTGGCATTTGGGCAGACATGAATTTCAATTCTACTTTCAGTATAAACTTGGAATATTACCTTACCTCTTTCTGCGCTTCTGTTTCCTAATTGGTAAAATGAGGATAAATAATCCTTGCTCCTTGTGTTACCATGGTGATTAAATTAGACAATGTATATAAAGAACTAGAATGGTACCTGGCACATAAGAGGTTCTCAAATGGCAATTTCAGTCAGCCTACATTATGTCTGATGGCTGTTACTGTTATTCTCATATACTAATAGAATCAAAACAACTAATGGTATCCACACTTCAGTTGCAGAGGAGAATAAAATAAACAAGGTTATCTCAATGGATTCACTTGGTCTTAGTTTAAAGCACAAAACAAAAAAGTAAAACAAACAGTAAATAAATGTGATTCATTAATATATGCAATTCTTGAGTCTTTTAAAATATAATTCAAAGAAATCAAAATATATTATTACATGTTGCTTTATTTCAATTATCTGTCATTTCATGCAAAAGTCTTACTATATCTTGCATAAGTGCATTAATACTTGCTAACATGAGTGTACAGATAATCGTGGCTGGAAGGTATCTCTAGCCAATGTTCAGCAGGAGTTCAATAGCACTCAAATTATGTTAAACTAACCCAGACCCTTCCAATGATTGTTTTGCATTTAGCTAATTTATTCTTCCCTGTGTCTCTACTTAAGCGTAACTCCCTATTGCTTCATTAACAACTGCAGCTATATTACTGCCCAAGTACATTAACTTAATGGAAGAATCTATGAAAAATTGAACGGTTTCTGGTTGGCCTGGAAGAGTGAGGTACCTCTGAAATTTGTTCATTCTTTTGTTCATTCAGGCCACAAAAATTATATGAGCAAGAGTGGCTTACTTTGATATCTTCAAAAGTAGACCCTGAGACAAAAACTTGAGGGCAGTTAAAGTATTTTGAAGGTCATCCAAGGAAGTACAAGTGAGGGAGTGAGGAAACTGAAGAAAATGAATCAGAGAAGAGGGAAAAAAAACACAACAAAGCAGGGGTTCTTAACCTGTTTTGTTCCATGGACTCCTTTGCCAGTCAGGTGAAACCCATGGACCCCTTACTAAGTCCGTTCTATACTGTGTATTATTTAATAAATACATCACACCTGCACTAACACGTCTCCACAAAAATAATGTTATTTTGAATTTCAATTCAAGCTCACAGATCCCTGGTTAAGGACCCCTGCAATAAACCTGAGACAGTTAACAAGTTCCAGCTGTGGGCATGTGAGACTTGACTCTCCAGAGTCCCTCTGAGAAACCATATAGAACACACTTTAGAAGGCTGGGAGCCTATGCCACTTATCTACTGTCCTCCATCCCATTGGTCGAGGGCTGCCTGCAGGGATATTAACTCCACTGCAACTGCTGACTGGGCCTGCTGCTGGACCAGCATGCTCCTGCGGTGCTGGGGAAACCAAGGAAACAGAGAAGAGTTGCAGGTACCAGTGGTTGAGCTAGAAGCTGATTATTGTGGCTGCAACTGAATTCAGGTAGGCAGCCACAGTTGTAGGGTATCTACTACAAAGCAGGAACAATGCATTACAATGAGTAAATGCATGGATAGAGTTAAATGTTTACAACAAGGCACGACATAAAATAAGTACCAAGGAAGTCTTGGCACATGTTATCTTGTGTGCTAGGCCCTGCTCTAAGCACTCAGGATCTGTGAGGGGAATGTGGCCTCTCAGAGAACAGCATCCATGTGTTTGCATATTCATTGTAATTCTACAACCACACTCCATAATGTTTGATTCTTTGGATGTCCAAATAATATTGGTTTTTATTATATCCTTGTTGCACAATAGAGCCAAAGTTCAAATGAAGAATAAAAGGAACAGAGCTTGCATAGTCTTCTTTCTTGTACATCAAGGAAAAAAAGAAAGAAAACCCAACTTTCAGACCTTATGTTCCTCACGCACAGTACCTCAGGCTGCAGCAATTCATCCTTCGGCCCTAGACATGAATGCATCTGAATCCCTTAAAAATATGCTCTGAATTTCTCCTATAGGAACCTATTTCCGTAATTCCATTGTGCATTATCTTTAGACTCGTAACCCTGGAAATATGATGGGGAAGAGAAAAGCATAACAAACACACAAAACATTTGCTTCTATCTCACACTTGCTGTCTATTCAGAGGATTCATATCTGATCAGAATTAATGTGGCAGGTGAAGCCAAATGAATAGCGACTACTACCTTCCTGGAATTATTTCAGGCTATTTTGCATCTCCAAGCATATATCAAGAAGAATAAAATGAGGAACACACACAAGCACAGTAATCATTTATGGGGAAAACAAAACAAAACACAACATTGTGAAATCGTGACTACAGACGGAGGAGGTCCAGGCCTTTACTTCACTCTCTGTGGTGTCTGGTTAAAACATAACTCCCAAATGCTTTGTAAATATCCATCCTAATATCATTGCCCATGTGCATTAGCTTTCAATGCCCTTCAAACTCATTTTTTTTTTTTTCTGAGAAATTTGAAGTAATCTCTTCAAGTCTCTGAGTCACATTTAATGGTCTTCTCTGCAGCGAGAAAACTGTGTCTGTGTAGCTTGGGCAAGCTTTGTGCATTAGAGACATGATTCAGGCATGTTGATAAAGACTTAAAAGTGGATAGGCTGAATTGTCCATTCTCTGGAAGATCCTTCAATAGGCATTTTATTGTGATTTTCAGATGTTCATCAGGTATGATCTTGATTTTGAAAACTTTGTTGCTATTTGGGTATTTTTAAGTTGCTACTAAAACCCTATAGGTTTCCCTTTAGAATCAAAGCTGGTATTTAAATTACCTATGAATTACCCCCTTTGAAAGTGGTAACAGACATTAACTTTTTTGAAATAGCTGAAAAGAGTGAGGTAGCCAAGGGGAGGCTTATAAGGGCATGGATTGTGTTGATGAGCCAAAAGGTTCAAGTACTTTAATTGAGGGAAGGCCAATATTAAGATTTTTAAATGAGGTCCTTAGAGCAGGAGCTAAAATGCAAATTTGATGTTGAGAATGTTCTAGTTTAAAATTAAGGAAAATTTCCCCATATAACTTTACCAATATGAAAAAAGAAAGAAACCTCACTTGTAGTTTATAATGAGCAAATCTTACTGTCTCCTTTGTTGATATTTTGAGTTGATTTTTTTAAGTCAGGAAAAATAAAAACATGAACTAGTCAAAATGACATCCATTGACATTAGAATTTTTGTGATTCATCTATTCCAGAGTCATTCTTCAAGAATTTTCAACCCCTACTCCATCCTTACTCCTCTGCCCCCAGCTACAGAAAAATCCAATTCAACTGGGAGAAAAGAGTTCTGTTTCCAACTGGGCCTTCTTTTGCTGAAAAATTACTGCTATGTGGGGCTAACTCTCTTGTAACAAAGCCATTTTAGTGTAGTTCACTGGATCCTTTTGCTATTTGAACAATCAAAGGACAATAAATTGGTATCTCCATGTCATAGTCCTTAGTCCCCTGTATATTTCCTTTATAGCACTTATCTCCACAAATTACAAACAATGTATATTTAGATATAGGATATCTCTGTGCCTGGTCCCTTGATCCTATGTGCCACGGAGATACAGGGAGTATTTTCGTGATCCCCAATGCCTGGTAAAGTGTCTAGACTGAAGTTGGTATTGAAAAAATATTTGCTGAATGAATTCTAGTTGAAAAGTCACCAGGTTTTAAGATGCCATGGTTTCCAAATCATGACCTCAGATAACTAATCACTCTGTGACTTTGTTTCTTCAACTATACAGAGGAAGTAGTATTTACACCTACCTCATATTGATGTTTTGAGAATTAAAATAGTTATTAGATATTAGAAGAGTATCAATAACTATTAAATATTGGCTTTATCATTACTATTATTCTTCTTATTCTAGCAATAGCTGCACCCTTATTTTCTTTTGGGGGAAACACTTCTTACACTCTTGCAAGTCTAGGTGAGGCCCCCAGCCCAACTCTTCCCCCATTCTAGGGGAGGTAAAAAGGGAGAAGAGCAGAGTGGGCTGGATCTGCATGCTCTTGTCCTAAGGGCATCAAGCTAGCTTGGGTCAGTTTGGCCAAAGTTATTCCAATGAAAATGAGGTCAACAGAGAGTAAAGCTGAACTGAAGATGGTGGGTTATGTAGAGAGACAGAGAGAAGGGAGAGTAGAGAAAGGGAGGGAAGAGGAGGAAAGGAAACCAATGACATCATTTGAGACCCTGAATCTACCACCTGAACTTACATAAGCCAATGACTTTCACAAATTTCCTTTTTCTGGCCAGTTTGAGTTAGATTTCTGTTCACTGCAACCAGTAAAATGCCCTGAAGGATGCAGCCAATGATTTTTCTGTCAGTAAAAGAAAGGAGTGCAGTAGGAAGATAAGAGGTCAAGAAGATAATGCAAAAGGCCTAATATGTCACAGGATTTCCTAAGGGGAAACCCTTTACAAAAACAGTTAGGGAAAAGGAAGTATTTGTGAGCTAGAAATATAACAAGTAAAAGACTTTCAAAAATTTTCTAAATTCACAAAATGGATCAATCAGCACTGTGGTCATCAAAAAAGCATTGGAGTTAAAACGACCTGGGTGCTAAATTTGGCACAATCACTAAGAGTAAGTTTCAGTTAAATCACTTCAAGCTTGGACCTCCATTTCCTCACCTGAGATACATGAGGACTAAAAATTTGATTTCTAAGATCCTTGCTAACTCTCAAATTCCTTAACTCTATGGGATCATAGCAGATTATAGGAATATGCAGACATACCCAGAACCTCATCATAAAGAAGAAATCTTTTAAGAAGAAATAAGAGCTATAAGAAGGAAAAAATATGCTTTTCATTCTACATGTTAACACTAAACCAAGATATGACAAGTAATCAGGGATTGGCAAACAAGAACTGTCAAGGAGAGATAGCGGATAAGTTTTAAAGAAGAGTTATTTAAAGACGTTAGTAGAAAAATGCCCCATAAGAGCCTTGATATGGAAACTTTTCATATCCTTGAGAGTGGATCATTTTATTTTTTAATTGTTTCTACATGAGGGGCATAGAAAAATTATAAACAGCTTTCTTCAGGCTACCATCTCGTCAGGTTTTTTGTTTTTGTTTTTTTTTTAATCTTCTCTGATTGCGGAAGTTGTAGTGGAAAGTAAAAAGGTGCTGAAAGGTCTTTTTTCAGTTAGAATCTTTATCAGGAACTCTAGCCACATTTAATTGTAGTAATGTTCCTTGACCCTAATGTAGCAGACACAGCAGGGAGAAAAGAATTCCAGTTAATGACTCTGAGTCAGGTTCTGCTCATATCTCCAAACTCCAGCCACACCCTGTCATTCTCTGTCCTAAAGATTCAAACACCTAGTCTTAGTATTTGCTCTTTACAGAGGCTGATGTTAATCTAAAAGCACTTGATAAATTTTTATTCATTCCATACTTCCCAAGAGTCAGCCCCCTTAGCTCACTTGGTTGGGGTTGGGGAAGTTACTAAGTAAGTCCCACGGAAATGGAGACTGGGAAATGTGCTGTAAAAGCCAAAAATGTCAATATACATTATACTGCCTTAGTAGAAAGGAATTTTTCATCAGTTGCCACTATGATCCACCTTAACAAACACAGCATCAAAGAAAAATTTAAGTAGAGTAATTAACATATTTAGTCAATAAATTGGGGAGAAACAAAAAGGAAGGCCTTCTTTCTGTCTTTTCATAAATCAATTCTCCCTGGAGAATTAACTGAAAGGACTTTGAAAAGTTGTCAACTGTCCCTTACCAAGGACTCTAAAGGGCCTCTGCAGAAATTAAGCCAACCCATTTCTAAGTTAATAATGTTCCAGGTTTATTTAAGCCTAAAAGCAAATTCAGCCTTGCTTTCACTGCATGTCCTGAATCCATATTTGCATCCCTTTACTTCAGCATATAAAATATATATTCAACTCTCTTTGACTTAAAAATACACTTGTGTGATTGTTTATCATTTCAGAAGCTGACAATATCTAAAAAAATTATAGTTTCCTAGACAGCCTAAGAGGACCTATGAAGACCCATCACAAGAAATGAAATTCATCATCTACAAAACCTCCTAAAAGTCAGGGGAACCACCCTTCCTATCCCATAAGGTGAAATGATTACATGCAATAAAAGAGATCAGCAATTTGTTCATCTTCAGTGATGTGAGCCTATCATTTTGTGGCTGGTGAAACATTTTGAGGTACCTCTAAATGTATGTTGACATCCACAGTTATTTTCTTAGAGGTGCCAATTGCTTGATTGATTAGAATCTCAGCTACTGATACATCCTTTTACTTTTAATATGCACCCAGTGACATATAAAAGAGATATAAAACACAAAATGTAGGTAGCCCTCACTATCCAAATGGTTGGGGACAAAGAACAGTTGTACTTGAATAGTGACTGGTCTGGATTGAATCAAAATAATGGTTTCTAGAAGCTAAAACTCTTGAATTCATTTGTAGACAATAGTTTCAATCTCTTTTGATGACTCTCAAGTCACATTTTTCCATCATGGTAGTATTAGTAGTAGATTAGCAATAATAATAGCAACATGAATGAAAGTGGAATATTTCCTATATATCACTGCATTTGATTTTTACTATGACCCTGAGAGGCATGCATGGTTATTATCATTTTAGAAAGGCAGAAATTGAGACTCAGAAAGACAAAGCATTTTGCCTAAAGATGTTCCTGTGTTTTTTGATCCCCATGGGCATCTACTTTTTCTGATATCAAGCGCAGCAGTACTTGGGTCATAGTCATTTGCTTGCCTGAAGCACAGACAGGAATGAAGTGAAGCAGAGGATGAGGGTAAAAGCAGGGGCTTAGGTATTTCAAAGGCCTCTGTTGAGGCTCAGCTCTGCCACTTTTCAGCTGAGTGACTTTGAGGAACACTTAACTGTGCTGAGCCACTGTCCATCTCTAAAATGGCTGCTAGCATTAAGTGAAATAATGCATACAAGAGTTTGGCCTAGCAATTAGTCTATTCTAATATGTTATCACCTCCTTATCATTCTTCTTCTTTAGACTAAGGGCTTTCCAAAGGCAGGGATCAAGTCTAATTCATCAGCATATCCCCCAAAGTCCAGCATCATACTTGCCATGAGAAAGATACTTAATTAATGGCTATTTTTTCAAATTAAATTAATTAGCAAAGGCTGCATGGCATCAATTATAGTTGCTGTCCATACAAGTGACCTGATCACAGTTTAAGTATTTACAGGACGGTTGATAAAGAGAAGAGAAACTAGAAAAGCATCAAGCACAGTTAGCAAGGGAGATGCTACAATTGGCAAAGGGATATGGAATACAGAAGTAGTGTAATGGGCAAGGAAGTCAATGTACCAAAGCAAAGGTAAAATTGAACTGGACAATAGAATGGGCTATGGTGACGAAGGTGATGAGGAGAGTGGTAACATAAAAATGTTAAACACAATGGGGGTTAGGAGAAGTTTGCAATGGGTAATGGATTTTTACAATTTTGAACATTCCATTATTTCTCAAACTATATTAATAATGCTACACCCTATTTTTCAGATCACTGAAATTTAACATATACTTAAGTATGGCCATTTAAGTCATAAGAACAAATGATTACCCCATCCAAAAAACATGCATTGTACAAAAAGGTCCATTTTTCAAACATTTTAGATTTTCCTCAAAACCACCATATGCATTCTCACCCAACACTTCCTTGAAAGTTGAAAAAATATTCAAATTCTTCAACAATTTTTCCATTAAAATTATTCTCCTCTTGAACCAACCCACAGAAGTAACAAAATGGAGAAATAGTACTCTTCCAATGTCATGGAATGAAACAGTAAGGCAATTATCTAGACAGTGTGAATATTGCTTTCTATTTCAACTCTCAACCCCTCAAATCATATTGATTGAAACAATAAGGAAGTGATTCAAAGGTGCTACTTGGCAATATAATTATATAGGTTTTAGTGTGCCTCAAGGAACCTGTATAGCTTTAAAACATTATCTAACATCAACTATGTTGGAAAAATAGTTTTAACACTGCCAAAAACTAACATACTAAGAAAAAAGCACATTCATATGACCCATCGTTGTTTTGTTTAAAGTGTCATGAAAAACCTGTGAAGCTCTTAAAGTCATTCATAATTTAAATGTTATGGACAGACATATTGTTAAGCAACAGAGAAGTCATCCAGTGTATATTCATCACGTGATATTGCAAAGAAAGTAGTTTCAAATTCAAAAAAGGGAAATTTATTATGAGTTTGAAAAAGCCATATGGAAAATTGACCAATCTCTTTTACCAGCATCCATGAACCAAGGGTAGGGAAAAGATAGCTTTAGCTGCTTTTCCTTTCTGCTGTTGCTTGTTCTCAGTGAAAAGGTACATTTCACAGCTGCTTAATAACATGTTTCCACAAAGTTTCTGAGTAATGAGACTATGTGAGAAAGGAAAAAAGAACATCATGCTCTAGCAAGAAAAATTGACCAAGTAATCACAACCATCTCTAATTCTGCTCCTTCCTACTTGAAGCAGGGCTTGGCAAAAGTAAGACGTACTGTCCATAATCAAACTCTGGTCCCCATTTTCTAACTAACACAATAAAAGTGGTCTTGGCAGTTAAGACTTAAAACACCAAAAAAAATTTTTTTTTAAATTTCCACTCACATGTGATTGGAAGTTAATGGTGGAAAAGAATCACCTAAGCAACTTCAGTCTTAGGGAAGTGGTCTCCAGGAGAGAGTTCACCAAGACTTTCTTTAAAAGCTTACTGTCCCAGAAAGCGGATGTGGTTCAAGCAAATGAGCTCCCGTTCTACCACATGGGAGGTCCCTGGTTCCATTCCTGGTGTCTCCTAAAGACAGTGAGCTGGCACTACAGGCAGGCACAGCAATCTCATGCAATAAGATGATACAACAAGAGGCACAAGAAGAAAACCATAATGAGACATAACAAAGCAGGGAGAGGAGGTTCCCAGTGCTTTCTAAAGAAGACGAGCAAGATAGTGAGCTGATGTGACAGGCAGGCACAGCAAGCTGATGCAACAAGATGACTCAAAAAGAGGGACACAAGAAAGAAAAACATAATGAGAGAAGCAACAAAGCAGAGAATGGAGGTGGCTCAAGTGATTAGGCATCTCCCTCCCAGGTTGGAGGCCACAGGGTTGGTTCCCGATGCCTCCCAGAGAAACAAACCAGACAAACAGACACAGCAAACAACAAGGGGGGTGGGGAGAAATAAGTAAATACTAAATCTTTTTTTTTTAAAGTTTACTGCCTTTTACTTACCTCTTTTTCAGGCTTGTTCAGAAAAAGGAAGATGGGTCTTTTCTTAGAACATCTTGGCCCATCTCCTTAGATTTCTGCAGATTGACACCAATGCTCAGTTGGCAACCACAAAGCACTGGCTTAAAAATAAATAAATAAAAATAAATAAGAAATAAGAACATACTAATAAATGAATACAAAACCACACATATCCTGCATGTATACATACATATGCATATATATGCACAGACATGCATATATGCACACATCTGTGTATTCATACTACATACATATGCATGTTTAAACACTTACATGAATATCTGTATACATATACAAAGTTATATTTGCATATCCAGATATAGAGATATATATGCATGCATACACATAAACGTATCTGTAAACACATATGCACACATACTCTATGCATAGAGATATGCACCTGTTAATGTATGCACACACACATATATGTAGACAAATACACATATATTTATGTGTAGGCATTTATGCATATGTATATACGCATACATATATGTATACATAGACACAGGCAATATCTAGGATGGTTTACACAATCCATGAAAGAGAAGCATTTGCCTTCTCTTAGAATCACAAGCTATATATCTCTCTTCAAACGTATACTCTCCTGAGTGGTGCACAGAATGGAATTAGGACATGGAAAACAAACATGGAAGTCAGCTTTGGGTATGGTTCTCAAATTTTCAAAGAAAATGGGGTCTAGATACTTAAGAATTGGGAATTATTTCAGCAGAAACTATTGCTTTTTAACATGGATTCCCTTTGCAATCAAATGAAGCTTTGATTCATTTGATTCGTTAAGGACCTTTTGCCCAGGGGGAAAAAAGTGGATGAACTCGGATCCCCCAAGGTTAAGAACCCTTGGGTTAGAGACATTGTAAGTAGAACCCTCTAATCAGAATGTCCCTTCCCCAAAAAGCACAAATTCCCTAGAAAGCTATTGCTAAAAGTGCAAACCCTTCCCTCACTGGTATTTTGGAAAGTGTCTGTGCATTTTATTTGTTATAACTCTCTCATGTGGAAATATATCAAATGTACTCAGAAATATCATATGGGCTACCCTTTCTATAAACTCTGAAACAAACTATGATAGTATTTCTAACATTTCTTATGAACTTCATGGAAAAGACAGAAGTCAAATATTACAAATGAACAGCTTACATGGGATCTAAACATTAGAAGAATTTTATAACCCCAATATTAAATTACAGCTGCAAAACATGTTAGACTGATATATTTGGGCAAATCGTAAGTCTTGGAATTCCTTTCTTTAGATGAGTAAAACACATCTCTTTACTTCTGAAATTTGGATCTGATTCCACTTCAAAGCCTTCCTCTAGGAGACTACTAACTTGAAAAAAATATATATCAAACCATTCAGACACAGGAGAAAAAGATTTTGAGATGAGAATTGAACAGAATCACAAGGCAGAACCACATTTTTGAGGAAAAAATAACTGAAGGGTACCTATATCTGACTTTACTACCAATACCATCCATGATGGCCAATTTCAGAAGGCAAAAACAAAAGTCTCTAACCTTCAGAGCAACAATCACTCTTGTGTCCACCTAAGCAGTAATCTACACGAGTAAATGGAACAAGAGAGACAGAAGGTCCCCGACCTGACTGAGAAAGAACGTTCAGGGAGATAAGGGGAAACACTGTGTCCTGAGAAGCATGGGGTGAAACTCATATGGGTTAGCTGGACTGTGGAAATCTCTGGAATATGTTAGTTCGATGTTCCTGTATCAGTCAATTTCCCATTCTCTGCCATTCTTGACAGACAGGTATCTGAAAAGCAAATATGTATCTGCAACCCAGATGTAGTGAAATGCAATTAAGAATTTATCTTTCTCTGACAATTATAAGAGCAATCTTCAGAGGAAACCATCTAAACTACAAGGATCTTACTTTATCTTAGAGTTCCACTTTAACTAATGGCTTCTAAATTACTTAAGTGGAAAATTAAGAATGCAAAACTTCGCTTAAGGATGCATTAGGAACAAAGTGCTTTTGCAGTATAACTTTCATTAAGGAAGCTACGTATACATGCATTTAAAAATACCCATCTAGTTCTTTAGACTATAAGTGAAGAGATAAAGTAGTCTGCTTGAATTATGAAATCTGGAGACCATGACTGTGGTTCGACTTTTAAAAATGACAAATTTAGGATCATTTAAAATAATGGTTATCCAGCATGGAACTCCAAATGCAATCATATTTCCCCTCACTTTCCCATGTATGCTCTAAACAATTTCTGCCTCAAACACTATTTTGAATTGGGGGTGGGGGGAAGGTACTACATTGTTATTAAAACTGCATTGGAAAATTGGCAAATAGAAGGTAAAGTGGAAAAAACATAAAATGGCTTCTACCCCAGTGTTTCTCTAAATTTAATGTGTATATAAATCATGTGGGGATCTTGTTAAACTGGAGATTCCATTTCAATAGGTTTGGGATGGGCCCCAAGATTCTGCATTTCTAACAGGCTCCCATAGGATACTAACACTGCCCGTCCTCCCAGGAACAAGAAGACAGAATGCCAGCTCTTAGCCTGTCTTCTGTCATGCCACACACAATGCTAAGTACATGGGATGTCCTTTCTGAAACATGTCCCCAAATTCTTTGGGTATCTGCTGAAATTTCACTCTATCCACTCAAGAGAGCCCACCACACAGGAAATAGTGACAGTACTGTAGTTAGAAGTAGAACATTGAGTTGGTGCTAGTTTTTATCTATTTTCACCAAACTGGCTATTTCTATTGCTCAGGAGAATTAAGAACCACTATTTATTAAAAGCATACTTACCCACTGCCATTTATCCATGGGCAGTTATTTAGAATGCCCACATCAGAAACAGCTCAATAATAATTCTGTACTTAAAGTGTAATGCGGGAAGAGGACTTGGCCCAATGGATAGGGCATCTGCCTACCACATGGGAAGTCCGTGGTTCAAACCCCAGGCCTCCTTGACTCGTGCGGCGCTGACCCATGCGCAGCGCTGATGCACGCAAGGTGTGCCCTGCCATGCAGGAGTGTGCTCCGCATAGGGGAGCCCCAAGCGCAAGGAGCATGCCCCATAAGGAGAGCCACCCAGCAGGAAAGAAAGTGCAGCCTGCCCAAGAATGGTGCTGCACACATGGAGAGCTGACGCAACAAGATGATGCAAAAAACGAAACACAGATTCCCGGTGCCGCTGATAAGAATAGAAGTGGTCACAGAAGAACACACAGCGAATGGACACAGAGAGCAGACAACTGGCAGGGTGGGAGAGAAATAAATATTAAAAAAAAAAAGTTAGGAGCAACCATGTGACTATTGATTTGAGTCCAATATAAATGTTAACAATCCATTTCCTCTTCTGGAGTAACTTAATAAGCATGGCCTACCTCTCCTTCCTGGAATTCATCTGGCTCTTTCCCATTTTGGAAGATGACTGCTGCATCAAGGAATCTGCAGTATATTGTAACTTTACCACTTACACTATTTAAAATCCATCCTTAACACATCCGCAAAAATTGGTAAAATTTCCTTCATCCATCTATATGGTAGCAGACATAGACATTTAATTTCATGTATCCTCCACTCATCTCCTGATTATTTTTCAGTGATTTTATGAAACTGCATAAGAACCATAAGAAATTAAGATGTCCCATCATGATTATGTTTACTGGATGAAGTTGGACAACAGAATTGCAGTCACATATTAATATGCCCATATCTGGCACACAGTAGACCTGCAAAAAATTATTGCTTGTTAATAAAGCTGAAGACTTGATGTACAGTATTACCATAGAAAGCATCAGCACATTAAGACACTCTCTCATGACAGGTACACATCAGTTATAAGTCACTGAATTAATCAGGCTTTTTCACTTGGATGCATTATTCTTAAAGCAAAGATGAGGAGTGTGGAATTAAAATAGCCTCCTCCAGATGCTTTGTTCCAACATTTGATTATTTTTTTAAAAATGGTCCAACATGTCTTTCAAGATATATTTATCCACATCACAACATCTCATACCATGGCTTATGTCAGTGGTTACATTCCATTCCTCATTGTAAATCCATGGTTGAATTATATTGTATTTAAATATAAAATAAGACAGACTGAATTTTGAGAAAATAAGGGTGCCACGAGCGTATCTTCCTTCGTTGCACAGCAAAGACACAGTGCTAAAAACTTTCAAGCAAAAATTCTTCTGTGATATAATCAACTAAGAGTTCCAAGAGTTCCAGAGAAAGTAACTCAAGGGCCACTGGCTGGTAGGGACCATTATGGAGAAAAATTATAAAGGTAAAAGGAGAAAAAATAAAATCCAGAAATGGAAATTTTAAAGAGAAAGAGGCCATTTTAAATGTAGGAAACTAGACTGATATTTAATCATGCTGAACATTTTTTGTTCTGTATCCACATGAAACCAAAATGACTAGTCAGTTTCAAGTGCCAACTACGATGGTAACAAAATAGAAGCAGTCATGACCCTTTCCTCCACATCTAAAAATGGATTCGTATCCCCACTAGTTGTGCTAATATAGTAGAGGCACAGCTCATGCTACCTATTCAAGCAATCATACAAATAAAATGAACGCTGGGAAAGGTACTTGACATTAGGTTGACCCTGAAACATCTCTTGTTCTCTCTAGTGCTTTCCATTTCCACTACTGACACACTTTCAAACAAACCATTGCCCCTGCTCCTTTCCTTCTTCTGGAGCTTCTAGAGGAAAGAAGAATTATGACCTGTGCTTCTCCCTAAAGAATCCAGGTGGCTCTCAAGGTAAAACTGATGTGGCAAATTCATTTCCCTGAATGGGCCAATACTCGTTCAAGGTCAGGAATTACATAAGGAGGGGGCAAATACATCTACTTGCTGCATTGTCAGGTTAGTCTTGGGCTAGAAGAAATAAAAAGTCCACTCTGATGAAACAATTCAGAGCATACCCTGTTCAGGAGAGGATTTCTTTTCCTTTTTTCAACTTTGTATTTGTTTTATCCACAGATCCATCAGTTTTTTTTAAATGTCTGAATGCAAAATAATGGCACAACCTTTTAAATTTGGGACTGGAAAGAAATGTGATTAGAGCATTGAAAACAGATGATAATTTTGTGTAAAAGTTTATGCACTGAGGTATTTTATTAAATTTAATGAATGGATAGGTTGAAATTTAGTACTTTTTAATTGTTAAGTAGCTAAATATTTTTTTCCCTCTCACTAAATGGCTGTAATGACTCCATGTCCCAGACAGGAGCAGACGAATGCTCAGGCCGATGGCAAGATAGGTGGGGAGCTCCTAAAAGTGGAGGTCGCTATGGCTGTGGGACTTTTCCATTTCCACTTGCACTTCCTAAAGTGACGAGTTGACCCACAAGGGGAACTGCTCTTAGCATCAAGCATCACCGGTGTGATATTTGACAAGCGGGCTATTTCCTTTACACGATTAGCTCATTTACTGCAGGCAGGCCAGGTAAGAGAAATGGATTTAAGAATTGCTGAGACTGGTACAGGTCCACCCGTAAAGGGACAGCATAAAGGGCTCAGAAAATATACCTTGTGACTTAGAATAAAATCTCGTCTATGACCAAAAGGAAGACAAAACAGCAACAACAACAAAACAATTCCCAATTTGCTTAAGTATTTTAGCAGTAATTGGAGATATATTGAAAATGTCCCCAAAGATAACCAGATGCAATAATCATTAAACAACATGGATGCAGTCGGGTCCACATTTTAAGCCCTATGCTCTTTTGCAGATTAATGTAATACAGTTTGAGAAATAGATATTGATAGTATAACTTCTTGAGACAAGCAAGGCAGAAACTTGGGGACTGACCTCAGCATCTTCCTTTCCCTCGCCTTCCTATATTCAATCAAACGCCCTGTCCCATGAATTTCTCTCATATCTGTATTCTCCTTTCTTTCTACACACCTCTGCCTGGATTCAGGCTTTCATCTCTCCTTGCCCAAGGGGAGTGCAACAGATTCCTTCCCACCCTTCCCTTTGCATCCTGCAGCCTCCTACCCACATTCCACATTGCACCTGTCAGCCTTCTAGCAGCCTCCCCCACTGTACCCCTGGGCCTCCTATCCACACCCCCACTGCACCCCCTAAACCCCCTATCTATACCCTCATTGCATACCATGGCCTCCTACTCACTTTTCTCATTGCACCCCTTGGCCTTCTACACATCTTCCTCATTGCATGGCTTCGTGACTCAGCTCACAATTCTCCCTCCACTTGCACTGCCATGAGTATCCATCAGTGCACCTACAGGGTGGGCAGCACCACACTGAGTCCATATCGGGCCTGCTATTGTCTGGCACAGACTTTGGTGTCCAATCAACATTCAATTAATAGTTACTAACGTGTTTTAATTGAACATCAAAAGTTAAAAATATATTCCTCTGCCAATGTTCCCAACCCCTCCAAAGTGCTGGAGTGGAAAGAGTTGACTAGAGATGGTGGAATGGATTTTAAATATTAAAAATCTGTCAGTGAGAGGGAATGAGGAGCTGATTAGTTGCATTTACTCCACTGTGCTTTTAAATGATACTCTTGTCAAGGAAAAGCATGTGGTGAATTGCTTAGCATTAAACTATAAAAATGAGTCAACCATCAGCAAGAAGCTAATTTTGCTTTCGAATACTTGGTTAACTTTTGAGTTCAATTAGATATGTTCATATGCATCTCTCTTCTGCAGAAATCTTCGAAAGAAATATGAGAGGTGTGAAAACGATCAAGGAAATGTCTCTGAGGTGGCATCTGGTGGTCCTGGTGGGTGCAAGCATGTACACAGATAGATAAAAATTCACTGCCAGGTCATTTGGTCTTCTAGATCTGATGGTCTTGGCATCAACATCACTAGCCTAGCATACTACAGGCTTTCACATGAATGAAGATGATGTTCCACTTGTGCTTAAAATCCTATGACTCATCACAAACTGCTGAGCATGGCTTGCCACATCATCCATTTCCTGGGTTAGTTCCACCTCTCCAGTCACACTCTTTACTCTGCCACACAAAGCTCCTTACAATATGGCACCAGCCCAATGGGGACGGGGCAGGGCTGAGCCTGTTTCATGCCCCATATACTCCCAGGGCCTGAAGCAGAGCCAGCCACAGGGGAGCACCTGATAAATCTTGGCTGAGTTAGTGGTCGCTCAGAACTCCAACTTCCTTAGGTCCTCAAAGTATAAGAATAAGCATTTGCAACTTCATTTTTCACTCATGGACATTCTTTCAATCTGCCCTATATAAATGCCATCCAACGTAGCTCCTCCCATGCCAGGCGACTTTTCAGAAGTTCCACTTTAATGATACATAACTGTCCCCTTAAACCCAGAGTCAGATCCAGCAGGTATTTATTGCATGCCTACTGCATGTCAGGAACCGTTTATGCAGAGATTTTCAAAGGGCTCTACATAGTAGGCACTTAAGCAATATTTGTTGAACCCTCTGAGGTCCATGTTAGATTCCCAGTGAATAAGGAATGAAACTGAGGCTCAGATAAATTAAGAACTTACAAGGCTCAGGTCCAGGGCTTCAGAGGGTAAGTCCTTTCTAACATGTAACTTGGAGATGGTTTAATAAAATAAAGGCTTTAGTATTAAAGCACTAAAAGCTTTGAGCAAATTTTCTAACAACAATGGCTTATATTTCCTTTCAGGCCTATGTAGCTTGGTAAATTAATTATAAGCTAAGAATACCTTATTTTTGTAGTACCTACTGTATTGTGACTGGATTTCATATGAATTAATTTAAGAGGGCATTCTTTGAGATAGATGTCAAATGACTTGCTCAAATCCTCTTGCTGTAGCCTATGATATCTGAAATTTACAGAAGTTTCAAATGTAGGAAAAAACATTTAAAATTTGACTGGACAAACAACAGTTAATATACAGTTTTATTGTGGCATTCATTCAGAGGATGATTTATCACATACTGAAAATGGACCACGGCAGTGATGTAAGAATTGGGAAACAAAGATTCCTACCCTCAAGAAGTTGCTATATAGAAAGTTACAATAACAAGGGCTCACATTCAAGAGAACCTGACAAGCTTCAGACAGAGAGAGATGCTCCCGGTCTCCTTTAACCCCCACGGTAAGTGTCGGGGAGGAGGCTGAGGCTGGGGGAGTTGAATGACCTGCCAATTACCACAGAGACATCACAGAACAGAATCAGCATTTGCTTCGTCTGGTTTCAGAGCCTGAGTTTTTAACTACCATGCTATACTGCCCCTAGGTAAGATAAGTAAACTAATAAATATAATAAAAAGCTAAAGGGAACCTGCATGACCAGAGAGACGCAAAGTATGAAAAAATAGGAGTTATATCATCCTGTGAAAACTCTGGAAGACCTTTGTGATAGGCAAGCATTGGACATGGCCCTGAATGATTCCCATCTCCTGGTGTTTGTGCCCCCATTCCCTTGAGTGTGGCCTGGACATGGTGACTCAATTTTCATGAACAGAATGCACCAGAAATGATGGATGGCCCTTCCAAAATTAGGTTACAAAAGACCATGGCATCCATCTTGCTGGTCCTCTCTTGCCCTCTCTCTTGCTCTGGTGAAACAAGCTGGCATGTTGTGGCATGTCCTACAGAGAGGCCTACATGACAAGGAACCCTGGGTGTCTTCTGGCCAACACCAGCAAGGAAATGAGTCCTGTCAAAAATCACAAGAGCAAACCCCAAAAAAGCTCCTTCCCAGTCAAACTATGAGGTAACTGCAGAGTTGTGGGAGACTTTTGGAATCCTGACCCACAAAAACCGTGAGATAATAAATATGTGCTGTTATAAGCTTCCAAGACTGGGGCTAATTTGTTACACAGCAAAAATAACTAATGTAGCCATGTATAAGATGCAAGTAGTGAATGCCTTTGTAACCTGTGCCCCATCCGTGGTTCATCGCTGATTTCAGTTGCAGCCACAATGAATGCTCCCATTCTCTTCTACCTGGCAGTGTTCCCTCTATCATGAACAGTATTTCCTTCCACTTTTTGCTGTAAGGCCCTCTTCAATTGCTCTTCTTGGCTGGAAGAGCAAGGAGCTTGAGACCCCTGGAGTCACCCACAGCAGAGGGGGACAGGAGCAGATGGATAAATGGCCAGCCTTCCATCCTTAGGATAGACAATTATATTTGTCTATTTACTTCTTCAAAGGGCCAGCTGAATTGAGCTGCCGGTGACCACAGCAGTAACCTCAATAAAGAATCCTTATATTGCCCTGTTTAGTTTGCTGGGAGCAATATACCAGAAATGGGTTGGCTTTTACAATGGGAATACTTCAGGTTAAAAGCTTACAGTTCTGAGGCTGTGAAAATGTCCAAATCAAGGCATCATCAGAGATGCTGTTTCATCAAAGGTCAGCCGCTGACGATGCTGGGCTCATGCCACATGGCGAGACACAATGGCGGTTCTGCTGGGCTGGGCCTCTGCCTTCTCCTTCAGGATTACAGTTTTCCCTGGCTCAGCTGTGGGTGATCAGGCATATGGCTCGTCTCTCCCCATCCTCGAGGCCTCTCTCAGCCTCTCTTTCTGTCCCTCCATGCCCTACTGACTCCAGCCTCCAGCCTCTGGGACCTCTCTCTCAGCCTCTTGTGATTTTCCTGTCTCTTCCACTTTTTTTGTGTGTCTCTGAGTTATCGGTTTATAAACAGCTCTAGAAAGAGGATCAAAACCCACCCTGGATCATGCCTCATTCAAGTAATCCAATTGAAGGCCCCAACCAAATCTAATCCAATTGAAGTGTCTCACGCTCACAAGAATGGATTATCTTCAAGAACATGATCTTTTCTGGGATCACAAAAAGCTTCAAACTGTCACCTGCCCTTTTTCCCCTTTCTTGACCTGTGCCCCATACTCCCTTGTGCTTGCCTCCCCAGATCACCTCTCATATAAATGGTGTGCTTTTAAAGTGATGGCTTAGGCTCTACTTTTGGAGATGCCCATACTAAGACCATCCACTCTGGATGGGATTTTAATGAGCAAAATGGCATATGTTATGCAAAGGGCCTGGGGAGAGGGGTAATACATCATGAGTAGGGAACGGCAAATAACGTAGTTTGCTTAGGACAGCATTTCCATACTGGCCTGAAAGACTTGGGCAACTTGTTAAAATGGAAATTTCTAGTTTCTTTCTGGAAGGAGGCCAAGGAATCTGCATTTATGTCTCACACGTGTCCCAGTGATTCCTTTTAGCATTAAAATTTGAGGAACATTGGATTGATGGAAGGTAGTTCTTTTGGGCCAAGGGAGAGGAAATTTAGTCAAATTTTCAAAATACAGTGAAAGCAAGGTGGAACCTTGAAGATTTTGAGCAGAGGATTGTGATAATTGAGGCATTAAGAGATTACTTGGGCACAGCAAGACACAAAAAATTTCCTAATTCAAGGGTTTGGAGTGACCCAATCTTAGGGACGTGGAGGTATGATGAGTTTGAGATGATGTGGAAGAGGGCCTTCAGTTAAAATCATTGATCCCAAAAGGGGGATGGAATAGCTTTTGTGAAATAAGCCTAAAAGTAGAAGTAAAGAGCCTTGCTTCGCAACATTTCCCTCTCCGTGCTGCCTGCAGATTCCATTTGTAGAGTCTGTGTATTTCTTTATCATTCTTGGCATGTGGTATTAATCTTTTACTGGTAATTAATTACCATTATATTACTCTCAAAGTTATTTTCTCAGGGGAAAACTATTACACACTTAAGAAATACATATTTATTTATGTAGCTGGTCGGCCTGGAATTATTTACATTTTTCTTTTATGATGATTAAACCTGAATGCAAATAGAGTTTTTAATGCAGATTCCAAAACATGCTTGTTTGTTTGCTTTTCCTTTAAGGGTATAATTGCAAATTTGACACTTACCTGAATGTTAGTTTGGAAAAGCAACTGATTTTCTAATTTGTATCAAATAAGAAATTCATTACTGCCTTTAAACAAAATGTTACAACAAAAAGAGAGAGAGAAAAGGAAAAGGATCAATATAGTCTTTTTGTTCTGGTTGTATTTTTGCTTGCCTATTTGTTTGTCTTTAGGCAAAAGGATTAAGCACTACCTACCAATCTACAACAATATGGTTATCTGTATTCTTAAGACTGATATATGTTTATTATTGTTATTCTCTTAATAACGAATTCTCTCTCCCCCTCTTTATCATTCTCTCCTTCCCTTTCTCCTTCCCTCCCTTATTTTCTAGGAGCACTTGTAAGCATAGGACACAAACTTATCCCACTAAGCTCAAATGTAATGATGCTCATCTCTCCTCTGTAAAACACAACCATGTACTACAGGGTTGAATGACCTAGTTGGCATCATAGTCGTGATGTCTGCATGCTGTGCCAAACTCATAATGTGCTGTAGGGATTAAATTAAAGAAACACATGTGAGTCCCACAGAAGAAAGACTGATGTATGGTAAGAGTCCATTGACAAAGACTCCTTCTTCACTACACCTCATACCCATGCCACAGAGGATCCCACCCCCATCTTCAATCCATGCAGTGGTAGAGGAGGTGGTGGGGTACATGGGTGCTTCCACCCATCTCTTACAGCCGCCTTGTTCATGGACTCCTCTCCAGCACCCTCACGAATTGAGATAAATCCCCAAATGTGAAACATTCACAGTATAACCAAAGAAGTGGAACTGTGTCTGTTGACTGTAGAATAGGGTAATTTAGATTTTATATGAAAACCTAAACTTTTATTCACACTGAAATAGATTGTGCTGCCTTTCTTCTTGACTAATTCAGAGGACACTCTTTCTTCTATGATAGATTAATTCATTCATCTGCTGGTATGAATGGCTGAAAGGATACGAAAATTGAACAGTATTTTATTTGTCCTTTCAAAGGGATAGCTTTCTTCTTTATTCTGGACAAAGATACTGCTATTCTTATCATCTAATTTGATCATCTTTACAACAAATGTTTAGAAGACCTCCTGAAACTAAATCAGAAGAATTTGTTTCCTCCTCTCTTGCCCAACTGTAAATGAGCATAATCTCACAAATACTCAATTTGTCACTAGGAGTTAAAATGTGTGAATATACCATTATTGAGCATTTGGTGGAACTAATGGATAAAGTAGCCCTAATGAAAACCAGAAGATATTCCCCAAATTGAAAGAAAAGCTAGAGAATTAGAAAGAGAGAGGGAGAGGAGAACTCAAAAGTAAAAAGATCAGAACAATTGGTTTGGGATGCAGCATATCGTATCAAGTTTAGTCACTAGTAAGAGAAAGCATTAAGCTAGTGAATTCAGGCAAACATGCATTTAGGAAAACGTCCAAGAAAATGCAGGTGAGATTTCATGATGTCCATATTCAAGCAACCACAGAAGTCAGATGAGCCAAGAACACTGTTGGAGTTCAGCCAAATGAAGAGGAGACTAGAATGAATGAGGGAATCCCACCAGTCCACGTGGCCGCAGCAATCACACCCTTCCTCGTGTAAGTGATATGAGAAGAGGAAAAGGCATACGCAAATAAAATCTGCATTCCTCACAGAAGGAGCAACACCTGGCGCAAGCAACTCCAGGTTAGAAAAGCCCAGGATGGAATTCGAAAGGTCTATCTCAGGAGGCAGAGAATGAAATCAGGCAGATCAGACTCGATTGGAAATACAAGTGATTGGGCTAACCATAAAAACTTTAAAAATTTTGTGTTCTTAATGAATGTCAACTATGTTCTACGGAGTATAAAAAAATTAAGCACTGCCAAATTAGTGGCCCTTGCTTCAAAGAAGTAACATCTTCCATCTGAGAAACTACAAGGTTTATTTTCCTAGGGTGAAAACTTGGCTTGTGTAACCAGAAATTTTGGCAGCCTCCTGTACTGAATATTCTCCCTGGCCCATTGTCCAACAAGGGGCAGTGACAGGTGGAGTAGGGCTTTGATAGATACTATGAGAGAGAGAAGAGTGGAGAGGAACAGCATGTAAGTTTGTCTTCCCTGCCTTTTTGGCAAGTAATCAGAATTGAGTGAGCAGGGCCCATGTACGGTTTGCCACCATTTAATGGCAGTTTTTTGCCCAATTATGGGCATAGAGTAGTTGTTCAGTAAATGAAAGAATGAACAGGTTTTGACAGCTCAAGATGATAAAAGAATAATTTCCAAAAATTAGTACCTATTTTGTTACTTTTAAAAACCTCAGTTAAATCCAGAAGGTAGAAATTTTTTGACCATAATGTAAATAATAATCATACCCAGAAATAAAAAACAAATTATGCCACTTGTATTTTTTAAACCCAACAAAATGCTTCTCTAAATTATAGGGCAAAGACAAGATGAAAAAACACAAATAAATATAAAAGGAAAATAATGTCAATGAAGAAAGTTAGACAGCATGTACAAAAAGCCTTCAAAATTAACAATCGGCAATTATGCTGTTAAGACTATGTCCTAAAGAAATACCCATGGTTGTGTACTATTACTTACTTACAAGGACAGTTATTACATTCTTAGCTATAATAGAGAAAGTCTGTAAATAATGCAAACCTATGATGATAGAGGATTAAATTATGCTACAGTCATATAATAGGCTAATTTAAAATAATAGAGTAGTATATGGGAACCTCTTGTATTTTTTAATATAACATTTTGTATGATCTATGTATCTTTTAAAAAAGATAATAAAAAATGTAAAAATTAGAAAAAAACTTTTAAAAGCAAGTGTCATAAGAGGTAGGTAAAAAAAAGATGTATGTTTACATATAAACACAAAGATAAAAAAGACATGAGGATCACTGTGTATTACAAAAAAATGGATGAGGTTTCATTTTCTCCACTGCTTTTGTTTGCATGCAATTTTTACATACATATATAATGTATTATAACTAAATGATATATGTTACACACACCAAGTTTGTATTCTCTTGGGTATATATCATGTTTTTTCTAACATCCTGTATACTGTTTATTTGTAAAGTTTTAAAAATTATTCTAAGGAAAAGACAATTTTTCATATGATTGAAAGGATTAAAATATGACATGATTGTCTTTTTTAAAGAAAAAACACTGTCATGCTATTATATAAGAAATGTAATAATTGTGAAGTTAATTTTATAAGTAAAGGGTGAGTCTTCTAACCAGGAGTTCTAAATAAAATGGATAGCCACTTCTCCATGACTTCTTTAAGAGACTCCTTTTTTAAAAGGCAAAGGTGACAGATACATCCATTTTTATGCCTAAATACATTTCTTAAAGGAAAAAAATGTCTTTTTTGCATGATTTAAAAGTTAGTTATTGTTCTGTATGTGTTTGCTTTTAAAGAAATGTTATCTTCTTTATTTTTTATAACAGTAGAAGTAATCATTACAGTCTTCCAGTGTCAGAGTCCCAGATGGTATGATAAAAAAAAATTAACGATCTATAGCAATTAAGCACATTCATTAAGTATATAAAGAGTATGATTGTATTCAAATTTTGCACATATTTTTTAAAATGAATTTATGAATAAAAGTATATTTTGTGTAATTTTAATTATATATTGCATTCCTTTTAAATATTATTGTGAAAGAATTTTCCTCAGTTCCATAAAATACTTCATAAATACAAAGATAGAAATTCAAAGTATCATTCAAAAGGTATAAATTAGGGCACATGTGATCCAAAGAAAGGGAACCTCTTAAAGGCTAAAGGAAGACTGTTGCATTTACTGGGCACTGTGAATGATGACCAGGATTCAGGATTTCCAAGTATAAAGATAGAGAGGAAGACAAAAATGTGATGAATAGAGTACTGGGGAACAATATATATATATATATATATATATATATATATATTTTGTCCATAGTAAGACAGCACTTTTGTCTGAATTATGTAATTTCAACAGATGATATATAGAAGAAAACCTAAATTAAGTATATGGCTAGGTACATATTTTCAAGGATTTTAAATAACTGGCCCAAATGCTTATACTCAATTCAACAGGTAATGAGAAGTCTCTCCTGGCAGTTTTAATAGAAGAGGAACAAAACATATTTTTCTCCATGGATATTTGGTAATGTATTATTAAAAGAACCGGAAAAAAGAATCCAAAATTCAAGGCAGTCAAGTCAATCATTTCTCTATTCCAGTTGTTCTCAAACTTTAGTGTGTGCATCAAGGTCACCTGGGTGGGGGTGTTAAATACAGATTGCTGGGCCCCCTTCCCAGAGTCAGATTCAGTAACTCCAAGGTGGGGGCTCAATAATTTGCATTTCTACAAGTTAGTAGGTGGTGCTGATGCTGCTGGCCTGGGGACCGCACCTGGAGAACCACAGGTACAGCAGTTTATTCAGAGTTAAGAAACACTAGAACTAGTGTAGCTCATTAGGATTTTGATGAATGGAAATGACCACACATCTAAAGTTCTGATTAGAAAGTTTATATTTCTTCCTTAGTAACAGTTCTGGAGGAACAAAGCTCTAAGACTCCTGCAGTTCCTCAAGAACATCATCAATGATCCAGCCATGGTAAATGGCTTAAATCCTCATAGTTTCAGTGGTTGCTGTATCTCCAGTGTCATAGTTCCAGGCATTAACAAGGTAAAGAATCAAGTGCTTTCCCCTAGAGAGGTTTTTATTTTTGTTCAGGAAGGACTGCTTTCCCCGGGTGTCTACCTACATCTCAATAACCAAGTGTGTTGCATGACCTATTTCTCTATTAGGAAAGTGGCTGAATGGAAAGAAGAGCAAAATAATCTGGCTGGCACATTTTTCTCCCTTTACAAAATAAGGATTCTGCTTAGAAAGAAGTGGTAATGGGCACTAGGTAGGTGACATTTAGGTGCCATGGAGAGGGGTTGAAATGTAATTGTAGATATTAAAGTTTAGAAAGAGAGTGAAGAGAGCTTGAAAATTGATTTCTATCTCTTACTTTCTTCAAATCTCAACTTAAATACTATTTCCTCCAGGAATTCATAGTTAACCTACAACCCTCAGATGAAATGAAGGACACCTATTATTTAGCCTTAGGTAATTAAATTAAGTAATCATTGTGTAACTTACTGAAGAACACCATTCAGAACACATAGCAGAACTGGATCTACCACTCATAAATGGAAGAGCCCACAGCTTCAGTGTTTGACCTTAAATTGACCTGCTTCTCAAGAAAAGTTGTGACTTGCTTAGGAGAAGGCTGCTTATGAGGATGTTGGGATTTGGGTGCAGAGTATGGATGAAACAGCATAAAAAGGAAGCCCTTTCCAGGAATAAAAGTCATTCATGTATCTCCGGAGAAATACTGCATCCATAAAAAAAGAGCAGGCTATGATTAAAAGGGAACAATCAGAACATTTTTAAAAAGAGATTTTGGAAATTGAAAACACAAGGTAGTAACCAATAATTCTGTGCAGAGGCTGAGGAAAAAAAGGCAGGGCTCAGAGCCACATTAAAAAGCTGGAAAAAACTAAAATTCAGCAAATTGTCTACATGATAGAGCAAAGGATAAAAAAAAAAAATTGAAATAGAGAAAAGTTTAAGATATATAAAAGGACATAAGAAGCCCAGAATTCAACCAATAGGTGTCAGGGAAAAAAAATTAGAGAACATAAATGATGAGGAAGAGAAAGTAATCAAAGAATAATAGCACCCAAGTGCAACGGCAAAGACCAAAAAAGAGGGAAGGTCCAACAAAGAGCCCTTGATACTAATGACTATGCTTGTGAACCTGTGCACCTGAAATAAAAGCAGGGCCTGGAGCTGTAGGGTGCCTCAGAGTTACCTCCTGAGAGCCTCCGTGTTGCTCAAATGTGGCCAGTCTCGAAGCCAAACTCAGCATGTAAATGCATTGCCTTCCCCCCAGCGTGGGACATGACTCCTGGGGATGAGCATCTCTGGTGCCAAGGGATTACTACCAAGTACCAGCTGATGATGTAACTAGAAAATGACTTTGAATAAAAGGGTCAACTCGGACCAGCAGAATAGCTCAGTCTACATATAATACCAGGGGTTAAAAATGCTTTTTGACCTGAATCAAGCGGGAAATAGAAAGGACAAATGAGTTTATATGGCTATGAGTCTCCAAAAAAAGCTGGGAGGCTATCAGAGGGGTTGCCTATATGCACACCTGAGCAGAGTCCCAGAGACAGATAAAGTAGATACAACCCCAGGTATTGGTTCTTCTGAGGGCTACAGAGACCCACAGGTTCTATAGTCATGGCAGATGGAGTTCAGTGCCATGTCAGTTGGCCCTACTTTGGAGTTTGTGTTTCTGTGAGATGGAGCTGGACTCAGATGTGATCTTTGTTCACAAGCCTCTCCTGTTACGTTTACCAGAACTGTAGTTGGTGCTGGGGTTTAATATATACCCAGGGGACCTGAATCTCTGGACTGACCATGTGATAGCCAGGCCCTCAGCCTCAACAGACTTCAGCTCCTACACTCTGGTTTATTGGACCTAACCCAAACAGCTAACATGGAGTTGAAGAAGGTCAACCACCACACCATGGAGCCAAGAGTGCCTACAACTGAAAGCAGGAGGATTTCATCCAATATCCATGTGGAATCTAAGCCCCCTCTTGTTACAGATGTGGAGTGGACACAACCATTCCAAGGTCCATAGGATGGAGGAATAGAGTATGAGTTAGAATGGACTTACTGATATTTATTCATGAACTATTGTGATTAGTAATTGAAGAAAATGTGGCATTGGTGTGGGGAAAGTGGCCATGGTGGCTGCTGAGGGTAGGGAATGGGAAAAAGAGATGAGATGTGGAGGTGTTTTCGGGACTTGGAGTTGACCTGTGTGATGCTGTAGTGACAGTTACCAGACATTGTATGTCCTCCCATGGCCCACTGGGTGGAACGTGGTAGAGTGTGGACTATGATGTGGACCATTGACCATGAGGTGCAGTGGTGCTCTGAGATGTATTCACCAAATGCAATGAATGTCTCATGATGATGGAGGAGATTGTTGTTATGGGGGGAGGAGTGGGGTGAGGCAGGTGGGGGGTATATGGGGACCTCATATTTTTTGAATGTAAAAATAAAAAAAAAATTAAAGACAAAAAAAGGAATAATAGCATAAAATGTCCCTTGTTGAGCAAAAGCATGAGTCAGTAGAGTGAAAGGACATGTTAAAATGCCAAATAAGAAGAAATACATTTAGAACACTGATGAAGAAGATATAAAATACCTGGATTCAAGTCCTAGCTCCACCACTTATTAGTTATGTGACAGAAGACACATTTGAATGTGTTTACTGATTTGTAACATGGGACTAATGATATACAATGTTTCAGAATGCTGAGAGAAAATGAAATATGAAATACTACTTATAAAGATTCTATAAAGCACACATAGACCTCCAGCAGACATGCTGTAAACAGTCATGCAGTAATTATTAAACTGACTGACCTCCTGACCTCCAAGAGACATGCAGTAAATGTTAACTAAAGCGATTACTCTTTAGCATGTGGTGAAGCATGTTTTAGGAGATGTGACCAAGAGTATAAATAAGTCACACTTCCCTACTCATGATACACATATCATGCAAATAGTAACCAAAAGAGAACTGGTGTGGCTCTACTGATATCAGAAAGCAGAGACTTTAAGTTAAAAACAGTTACAAGGACAAAGAAGGTCACTATATACTGATTAAGGCCTCGATTCTACAGAAACACAACAATTATAAACATACATGCACCTGATAACACAGTCTTCAAATATATGATGTAAATATTGACAAATTTGTAGGGAGAAGTAGACAGTTCTATGTTAATACTAGGAGACTCCAGAATATCACTTTCAATAAAGGATAGAACATTTAGATAGAATATCAATAGCAAATAGAAAATAGCTAAAGCTATAAACTAACTAGGACTAACAGATATATATGGAACACCACCCAACAGCAGCAGAATACATATCCTTCTCTAATGTACAATCTGCAGGACAGGCCATATGTTAGGGCACAAAACAAGTCCCCATATATTCAAAAACCACTGATATGATACAGTGTAGCTTCTCTGACCACAGAGGAATGAAGCTGGAAAATCACATGAATGTGGAAATTAGACAACACACTCAAACAACAAATGGGTCAAAGAAGAAATCACAAGGGAGTTTGGGAAATATTTTGAGGCAAATGAAAATGAAACATAACATACCAAAACTTATAGGATGCAGCCAAAGCAGTACTGAGAGGAAAATTTAACCTCAAAATGCTTACATATAAAAGAAGAAGTATCTCAAATAAGATTCTTAATCTCATGCTGTAGATCTTAAAAAAGAGCAAACTAAACCCAGCACAAGTTGTGGGAAGGAAATAACAAAGGTTGGAGCATAATAAGTGAAACAGAGAATAAAAAATACAATCAACAAAACCAGTAATTGGTTCTTTTGAAAAAAAACTCAACATACCTTTAACTAGACTTCCAAAGAAAAAGAGAGAACACCAGCAACTAAAGAGAGAAATGAAAGGAAGGGGGCATTACTACTGACAGCACAGGGGAAAAAAAGGATTATAAGCAGATCCTTTGAACAACTCTATGCCAATAAATTAGATAACTCAGATAATTGGAAAAACTCTTAGAAACACACAAACTAAACACACAAACTAACTCAAAAAAGAAATAGAAGATCTCAACAGAGCAAGAACAAGTAATCAAAAGTCTCCCAAAAATGAAAGCCCTAGGTCCAGATGGCTTCACCACTGAGTTTTACCAAACATTCCAAGAAGAATTAACACCAATCCTGCTCAGCCTCATCCAAATAATTAAAAAATAGGAACACTTCCTTACTCATTCTATGAGGCCATCACTCTAATATCAAAGCCACATAAAGATACCACAAGAAAAGATATTTACAGACCAATATCTCTAATGAATATGGAAGTAAAAATTCTCAAAAAACCCCAAAACCTAGCAAACAAAATGCAACAACACATTAAAAGCATTATGCAACTTGTGGTAGTAGAAAAAAAAAAAGCAAACTAATCCCAAACCAAGCTGAAGGAAAGAAATAGTAAAGATCAGCGCATAAATAAATGAAATTGAAAAAAAAAACAATACAGAGTATCAACAAAACGAAAAGTTGGTTGTTTGAGAAAATAAACAAAATCAACAAACCCTTAAAAAGACAGACAAAGAAAAAAAAAGAGAGAAGAAGCAAGTAAATAAAATCAAAAATGAGAGGGGGGAAATTTCCACTGACCCTACAGAAATAAGAGAGATCATAAGAAGATACTATGAACAACTGAATGTCCTAAAAACTAGACAATTTAGAGGAGATGGACAAATTCCTAGAAACACACAACCCACCTACACTGATTCTAGAAGAAACAGAAGACCTCAAGAAACCAATCACAAGTGAAGAGATTGAAACAGACATCAAAAAACTCGCAAAGATGAAAAGCCCAGGACTTCACAGGTGAATTCTACCAATCATTCAAAGACCATCTAATACCAATCTTGCTCAAGCTCTTCCAAAAAATTGAACAGGAAAGAATGCTCCCAAACTTATTCTATGAAGCCAATATCATCCTAATACCGAAACTAGATAAAAATACTACAAAAAAAAGAAAATTACAGACCAATATCCCTATTGAATATAGATACAAACATCTTCAACAAAATACTTGCAAGCTGAATCTAAAAGCATTTAAAAGAATAATACACCACAATCAAGAGGGCTTTATCCCAGGAATACAAGGGTGTTTCAACACGAGAAAATCAATTAGTACAATAAACAAAATTGAAAAATTTAAGAAGAAAAATCACATGATCCTCTCAATTGATGCAGAGGGGACATTTGACAATGTACAACACCCTTACTTGATAAAAACACTCCAAAAGATAGGAGTATAAGGAAGCGTTCTCAGTACAGTAAAGTGCATGTATGAAAAACCTAGGCTGGCATTGTACTCAATGATGAAAGACTGAAAGCTTTCCCATTGGGATCAGGAACAAGACAAATATGTCCACTGTCACTATTTTTATTCAATATTGTGCTGGAGGTTCTGGCTGGAGTAGTTGGGCTGGCTAAAGAAATAAGAGGCACCCAGGTAGGAGGGGAAGGAGTAAAACTTTTGCTATTTGTTGATGATGTGATCCTATATCTAGATGATCCTGAAAAATCCACAAAAAAGCTATTAAAATTAATAAGCGAGTTTAACAAAGTGTCAGGATACAAGATTTATCCGCAAAAATCAATAGCATTTCTATACACTACTGATGTCCAATCATAGAAGAAAAAAATTCCATTTACAATAGCAATTAAAAGCATTCAAATATTTAGGAATAAACTTTACCAAGGACATAAAGGACCTGTATTCAGAAAACTACAAAGCATTGCTAAAAGAAACTGAAGACAATTTAAATAGGTGGAAGTACATTCCATGTTCATGGATTGTAATACTAAATATCTTTAAGATGTCAATTCTACCCAAACTTATTTACAGATTTAACACAATCCCAATAAAAATCCCAACAGCCTTTTCTGAAGAAATCAAAAAGCCAATAATCAAATTTGTTTGGAAGGTAAGGGGCCCCAAATAACCAAAAATGTCTTTAAAAAGAATAAATCTGGAGGAATTTCACTTTCTTACTTTAAAGCATATTACTTAGCTACAGTGGTAAAAGCAGCATGATAATGGAATAAAGACAGACACATTGACCAATGTAATAGAATCGAGAACTCAGATATAGACCCTCACATCTTCAGTCAAGTGATTTTTGACAAGGCTGTTAAGCCCACCCAGCTGGACCAGAACAGTCTTTTCAACAAATGGTGCTGGAAGAACGGATAGCCATATCCAAAAGACAGAATAGGACCCCTATCTCATACCTTATACAGAAATTGACTCAAAATGGATCAAGGACCTAAATATAAAAACAACAACCATAAAACTCCTAGAAGAAAATATGGGAAAGTGTCTTCAGGATCTTGTTTTAGGCAGTAGCTTCTTAAACATTATACCCAAACCGTGAGCAACAAAAGAAAAAATAGAGGGTGGCAGACTTGGCCCAGTGGTTAGGGCATCCGTCTACTACATGGGAGGTCTGCAGTTCAAACCCCGGGCCTCCTTGACCCGTGTGGAGCTGGCCCATGTGCAGTGCTGATGCTCACAAGGAGTGCTGTGCCACGCAGGGGTGTCCCTGCACAGGGGAGCCCCAGGCACAAGGAGTGGGCCCCATAAGGAGAGCCACCCAGTGTGAAAGAGAGTGCAGCCTGCCCAGGAATGGCGCTGCACAAACAGAGAGCTGACACGACAAGATGATGCAACAAAAAGAAACACAGATTCCCGTGCTGCTGACAACAACAGAAGTGACAAAAAAGAAGACACAGCAAATAGACACAGAGAACAGATAACCAGGGTGGGGCGGCAAGGGAAGAGAAATAAATAAATAAATCTTTTAAAAAAAAGAAAAAAGAAAAAATAGATAAATGGGAACTTCTCAAATTAAACAATTTCGCACCTCAAAGGACTTTGTCAAATGGGTGAAGGGGAACCAATTCAATGGGAGAGAATGTTTGGCAATCACATATGTAGTAAGGCTTTAATATTCATGATATGGGAAGCGGACTTGGCCCAGTGGTTAGGGCGTCCGTCTACCACATGGGAGGCCCGCGGTTCAAGCCCCGGGCCTCCTTGACCCGTGTGCAGCTGGCCCATGCGCAGTGCTGATGCGCGCAAGGAGTGCCGTGCCACACAGGGGTGTCCCCCGCGTAGGGGAGCCCCACGCGCAAGGAGTGCACCCATAAGGAGAGCCGCCCAGCGTGAAGGAGGGAGCAGCCTGCCGAGGAATGGCACCGCCCACACTTCCCGTGCCGCTGACGACAACAGAAGCGGACAAAGAAACAAGACGCAGCAAAAGGACACAGAAAACAGACAACCGGGGGAGGGGAGGGGAATTAAATAAATAAAAACAAATCTTTAAAAAATATATATATATATATTCATGATATATAAAGATATCATACAACTCAACAATAAAAAGACGAATTACCAGATTGGAAAACAGACAAAAGACTTGAAAAGATGGCTGTCCAAGGAAGAAATACAAATGGTGAAGAAAGACATGAAAAGATGTTCAACGTCATTAGTGATTAGGGAAAATGCAAATCAAAAGTACAATCAGATATCATTTCATATCTATTAGACTTGCTGCTATTAAAAAGTCTGAAAACTGTAAATGTTAGAGAGGATGTGGAGGGATAGGAATGCTTATTCGTTGTTGGTGGGAATGTAGAATAGTACAGTAACTGTGAAGGACCATTTAGCACTTCCTAAGCTAAGGAAGTTGAATATGGACTTGCCATGTGACCCAGCAATATCAGTATTAGATATATACCTAGAGGAACTGAGAGCAGAGACATGAACAGTCATCTTCACACAGATGTTCATAGCAGCGTTATTCACGATTGCTGAAAGGTGGAAGCAACCCAGGTGTCCATCAACTGATGAATGGATAAACAAATTGTGGTGTATTCACAGGATAGCACATTATGCAACAATAAGAAGAAATGAAGTCTTGAAGCATATGACTACATGAATGAACATGAAGGACACTATGTTGAGTGAAGCAAGCCAGACACAAAAGAACAAATGATGTATGATTGCACTGTTATGAACTAAAAATATTGTGTAAATTCATAGATCTAATAATTAGAATATAGATCCCCAGAAAATAGAAGGAGGGTAGAGAATGGAAAACTGAGGGTAAATCTGTGCAGAACTGATGAAAAGGTTGTTTGTAAATCTTTGGAAATGAATAGAAATGGTTAAAGTATATTATAATAGCAGAACTATTATATGGGTATGACAATGGTTGAAAGGGTAAGCATATCACTAGAAGGTAAGGTAAAAACTGTAAACTAGAACTATATAAGATAATAAAACTTCTTGTAAAACATGAGTATGAATGATATAGATATCTAAGACTTTTTACAAATTATAAATACAAATATACTAGAGAGAAGGAAAAAGAATAGCAGCTACATATGGTAGGGGAAACAGATTGAGAGGTGACGAGTTTTGTTTATTGTTATTATTGGAATAATGAAAGTGGTCTAAGAATGATTAAAGTGATGAATGAACAAATATGATTACACTGAATATCACTGTACACTTTGGATGGATTTATGCTTTATTAATATGTACCAATAAAATTGAATTGTTGAGGGAAAAAAAAAAAGGAACCAGGGTTCCTTGGAGAAATGGTTGATTTTCTGGGGCAGTTGATATTACAAGATTAACCAGGTACATCATGTACTGCCAGAGGGTAAGGATGTTCTCAAAGAATGATGAGGACATGTTAAGATGGCATAGAAACCAGCTTGAGGGGGCTCCCACTGGCCAAGATTGGGGCAATATAGGAATGAAAATAACCAAAGATAGTAATGAATTATGTATAACCCACTGAATAAAAAATATGAATTCATGAGCCCATACTGATAAAAAATAAATGAATAAACAAATGGGAGAGAAAGAAAAGAATTATGCCCCATAACCAAGTAGGATTTATCCCAGGTGTGCAAGGGTGGTTAAACATAAGAAAAGCAGTTAATGCAATACACTACATTAACAAAACAAAGGGGGAAAAACACAATTATCACAACTGATGCAGAAAACGCATTTGACAATATCCAGGAACCCTTCCTGATACATACTTAGAGCATTAAGAATAGAGGAACTCTTTATCAACATAATAAAGGGCAGATAAGAAAAACTCACATCTAAGATCATATTCAATGGTAAAAGACTGAGAGCTTCCCTTTAAGATTAGGAAAAGACAAGGAGGCCCACTGTCACCACTGTTACTCATAATTGTACTGGAATTTATAGCCCAAGAAATTAGGCAAGAAAAGGAAATAAAATCCACCCAAATTGGAAAGGAAAAAGTAAAACTCTTTTGTGCAGATGACAAGATTCCATGCAAAATCCTTTTTAAAAATGCACAGTAAAACTTAGAGCTAATAAACAAATTTAGCAAAATGGTGGGGTACAACGTCAACATGCAAAAATCAGTACTGTTTCTATACCCTAGTAATGAATAATTGGAAAAGGAAATCAAGAAAAAAAATTGCATTTACAAGAGCAACTAAAAGAGTCAAATATCTAGGAATAAATTTAACTAAGGATGTAAAAGGCTAATACATGGAAAACTACTAAACATTGCTAAAAGAAATTAAAGATTTAAATAAATGGAAGGCTATTATTTTTTTTTAAATTAGAAGAATAAGTATTTTCATAATGACAGTTCTGCTCAAAGCAATTTACAAATTCAATGTAATCCAATAAAATTTTTGTAGAAATGGAAAAACCAATCATCAAATTTAATGCAAGGGTAATGGGTTTTAAATAGTCAAATACATCTTGAAAAAGAATAAATTTGTAAGGCTCACACTTACTGGTTTGAAAACCTATATCAAAGCTACAGTAATCAAAACAGCATGGTACTGGCACAAGTACAGACATATAGACCAATGGAATCAATTGAGAGTTCAAAAAAAATTTCTCACATCTATGGCCAGCTGAATTTCATCGAGGATGCCAAGTCTACTCAATGCAGAAAGAATTGTCTCTTCAACAAATGGTCCTTGGCAAACTGGACATCCATAAGCAAAAAAGCAATGGTGGACCCCTACTTCACATCATATATAGAAATGAACTCAAAATGGATCAAAGACCTGAATATAAGAACCAAAATATAAAACTCCTAGAAGAAACCTAGGGAATTATCTTCAAGACCATATATTAGGCAATGGTTTCATAGCCTTCACATCAAACCACAAGGAACAAAAGAAAAAATAGAGAAAAGGGACCTCATGAAAATTAAAAACTTTTGTGCATCAAAACATTCATCATAAAAGTACAAAGAAAATTTGGAAAGCCCATATCTAATAATATCCAGAACCTATAAATAAATCCTACAACTAAACAACAAAAACACAAAAAAATCAATGCCAGGCAAAACACTTGAATAGGTATTTCCCCAACAAAGATTTACAAATGACCAATAAGCACATTTAAAAAATGTTCACCACCATTTGTCATTAGGGAAATGCAAAGTAAAACCACAAATGATGTACCATTTTACATCCACAATAGTACTACTATTCATAAAATAGAAAATAGGAAGTATTGAAGAGATATGAAGGAATAGGAACACTCATTCATTTTTTGTGAGAGTATAAAATGGTGCAGTCTCTCAGAAAAAGTTTGTTCCTTGAAAAGTTAAGTATAGAATAACAATAGTCTACTAAAGAATTATTGTGACTCTAGCAAAGGAAAAACTTATATCTTTGATGTGGAGACAATGGCCACTGGAGTTGCTGAAGGCAGGGAAAGGGAAAAAGAGGTGTAATATGTGGTCATTTTCGGGACTTGGAGTTGCCCTGAATGATATTGTAGGGAGAGATGCAGGACACACTATAATCTGCCATAAATTTACAGAATGGACTGGGAGAGAGTGTAAACTACAATGTAAACTATAATCCACTCTGTGTAGCAGTGCAACAAAATGTATTCATCAAATCAATGAATGTACCACACTAATGAAGAAGTTGTTGATATGCGAAAAGTGGGGGGTATGAGGAATGGGGCATATGGGAATCTCCTATATTTTGTAAGGTAACATTTTGCGTGATCTATGTATCTTTTTAAAATACATAAAAATATACTTTAAAAAAGAATTACAATATGACCTGGCAATCCCATTTCTAGTTAAAACCCAAAAGAATTGAAAGCAGGGACTCGACAGATATGTTGCACACTGATGTTCATAGTGGTATTATTCACAATTGCCAAATGATGGAAATAATCCAAGGCCCATCAATGAATGAATGTATAAACAAATATAGAATACACACACAATGGAATATTATTCAGTGTAAAAAGGTATAAAATTCTGATACATGTGACAATACAGTTGAATTGTAAAGGCATCATGTTGGGTGAAATAAGCCAGATACCAAAGAACAAAAGCTATTGCATGATCTAACTGATATGAAATAATTAGAATAAGCAAACTCTTAGAGTCAGAAACTAGAATAGTATTGTGTATATGTTAAACCAATAAAAATTTTAAAAAACAAACACAGAACTATACAACTCAAACAGCAAAAACTAATATAAATTATAGACCACAATAATAGTAACATAACAATTTTGTTTCATCAGTTGTAGCAAAGGTATCACACTTGTGTCTAAGTTTGCCAAACCACTGCTGATGTAAAGTACTGGAAATGGATTGGCTTTTATAATGGGAAATTTATTAGGAGTAAAAGCTTTCAGTTCCAAGACAGGGAAATGTCCAAACCAAGGTACCATCAGAGAAACTTTCTCACCACAGTCAACTACAGTTGATCCTGGCATGTTGTCACATAGTGAATCAAGATAGCAGCTATCTCTGTGGAGGTGTCTGCCTTCCCCTCCAGAATCTACCATCTCCCAGAGCTCAGCTGTCATCAACCAGGCACAGGGTTTGTCATTTTCTGGGCCTCCTCTCTCAATCTCTTGAAGCTTCTCTGCCTTTTTCCAGCTGTAGGCGAACCTGGAGTTCTCCCTCTCACATGACCAGATCAAAATGGTAGCTTGCTTTTCCTCTGTGTGTGTCTGTTCTCTCTATGTCTCTGTTTACTCAGACCCAGCAAGGGGGCAGAGATACAAGCTGGCTCACGCCTCACTGATATAGTCCAATCATAAGCCTAAAGAGAAAGTAATCTAATTAAAGGACCCTCAACCAAATTTAATGCAATCAAAAGTATTACATCCACAGGAATAGATTACTTTAAGAACATAATGTTCAAACTGCCACAGGGGATATATAGGAACCCTATATTTTCTGAACAATTTTTCTGTAAACTTATTTCTCTAATAAAAAAGTTGTATTACTTTTTTGAAGTTCATCTGTCTGGAGCCTCCAACACTGTCCCTCTACTGTGTGCAGACAGATGCAGCCATTCTCTCTTAGCTTAAATGCTCCTTTCTCCAACAGGCCATCCTTGTCACCCGGTGCAGAGCAGGTCTCCCAGGTAACTCCCTCCCCTTCATGCTTATTTCGTTTGTAATTTATAGTTACTTGTTCATATGCTTAGAGTTTCTCATCTCTGCTCGATTTTAGTCCTTTGAGGACAGGGACTGGGACTGTCTTTGGATCTAGCTGAGTGCCTAGCGTGTGTAGTTTCCAAGGCAGTGCTATCAGCCTCGAGGTGGCAAAAATCGGTTCTTGGGGAAAGCTTTTAAGGGATCTACATAGAGTTCATAGACAGATATACAGAAATTTGTGATATTGACATTTCATGGGGGACATGAGGGAGAATTAGGAAAACAATGTCTTAAAATTTCCTTACAAGAATGATAATGACCAGAAGGTTGAAAAATTCTGGTCCAGCACAATGCCGGGACACAGTAAATCCTTGAAAAAATAAATATTGTGTGAATAAAAGGTCAAATCAGAGAACTAAATCAACAATTTTCTGTGCAGGCCAGAAGGCAGAATAACCGTGGGCATCATTTCATGAACTCTGAGGAAGCACCTTACTCCCCCATCCCCTCCCAGACCCTGAGAATAAGGGAGATTATACAACAAGACAGGATCTTTGGGGGAGCTTAATGTTGCCGTTCTGGTCTTAAATTCATGGAATGAAACCTTAGATGTCATGTTTTTTAAAAAATAAACACTATAAACAAAGGAAAGAGGAACTTAATTCTCAAAATGTACATAGATTATTGCACAACTGAGATTTACAAATTTAGCCAAATCGAAGGGTTTCTCTTCAGGGTGTTTGTTTGGCTGCAGACTGATTTTGCTGGGCACCCACAATGCTCTATTTTTTCTTTTCACAAAATTTGCCCTCTTTATATATATTTCTTATTAATTGTTCCAGTAAATAGGAATCTTCAGGTGGGCAGGCATTCTTACTAAGCCTATGAGATAAAGCGTGTTTAGCATAGGGTCTAGTACCTATTAGACATTCAATAATCACTAGCCATTATTGCTTTAATAATAGTAAGGGTATTAATATTGCTAGTGCTATTATTCAAGTTTTCTTACCATTGTCTAACCACACCAAGTCCAGTATGAAAATAAGCACTTTAGAAACACATAATAAATGAAATAAAATTCGAGCCAGGGAATCCCTTTCCTCTGCATTTTGACCCTTTTGAAACCTCTTTTGAAACCAATGTCAGATAAAAATGAAACATCCAGATGCTTTTACTTAGCATTTTTTAAATCACTTGACACACCTGGGATAGAGTTTTACCTTCTTTTCATTTGATATCAAAATATGCCAAGATATGGTTATGATCCTCAAAATTGATCCAGAACTTATTACAGCATCACCTTTTTTTCACCCAAGGAGCACACCTCTCCCCAAATCATGGTGCTTCCTATTTAGACACAGCATCTGATAATGTCCACACCTGACTTGGAATAACCGTTGCCACTTATTCAAGGCTGTCATCATACATGTCACCAAATATTAATGGTAGGGGAGTTGGGTTTGTGGTTGTCTCAGAGAATGCTCAAGATGGAAAATCCATCTCAGAGTGAACGCGAGGATTCTGCACGGCAGTGTTCCAGGCCAACAACACACGTGAAAAAAAACTCTATGCTTTTTACTTATCAGAGACGACAAATGAGCCTAGGATGAAATATGTCTGTCAGACTTTAGCAGCTTGACACTGAGCACCGAGCTCTGAAATGCGATAATTATCGACAAATGTTGAACACAATCTGGAGTCCCAGAAAGAGGCTGTCATTTGCAGAGCTTAGTCAACATAAGAAATTCATGGGTGGGGGTTGTTTGTGCATATACGTGACATACATATGTCCTTATCATAAAAGACACACGTAAGTGCTTTGAATTCAAAGACACAGTTAAGAGTGTTTTCAGACATTGAGACAGAAGAATTCTGTGGCTCTTGTCCCCTAAAAAAAAAACACTACTCCTTTAAATGGTGTTTCTTTACATAAATTATAGTGGGAAATAAAATACAAACTATAACAATAGACATTAATTGAGCATTCACTGCATTCTAAATGATCTATCAAGCTATTTTATACATTTTATCACCCCACCCCCAGTAATCCTGTAAGGTAGAAATGTCTATCACCATTTGTAAACAGGCAAATCAAGGAAGGCGTGGAGAGATTAAGGACTGGGGTCACAATAGTAGACTTGGATCTGGGTTTGCCTTGTTCAAAGCTTATGGTATTAATCACTGCTTTATATGGAATCATTAGGGAATCTTCTAGAACAAAAAGTCATTTTCCAAAAAAAAAAATGTCATTTTTCATGGTAATAACAGAACATAGTGAATTATCTGGCCTTTAAGCACCTTAGACTTAGTAATGGGATATGAAAACTTTAAATTTCTATTTCATCTTTGAAACTCTATCTTTAATATCTTATTATACACCATTAAATGGTTGCAAAGCTGGTAAATAATATATTTGGGTCAAGGACTAGAGTTTGAAATGAAAATGTCCCTTGGAGACCATGGGCCTCAGATAGGACTTCATTTGGAAACACCTAGAGAGCTGATTCAAATGGTGCTGAAATTCTGCATCTGGTCCACACATTGTGGGAGATGAATGGATGAGGTATGAGACCTTCTTGGCTGGCTGATGCTTCCAGCATTTGCCTTGCCACATTTCCAATCAATAAAAACACCTAGCACCATTGTTCACATTCCATTTGGCCAACACTGGAATGATCTCAGGAGCTTAAAAATGTCTCTGGACCCATCCCCAGAGATTCTGGTCTAATTGGTGACAGGTGGAGTCTGGACATTGGTACATTCTTTTACAGATATTAAATGAAATAAAAGGAAGTAAAATAAAATGCAGATAACAGGTAAAATAGGAGAAGATATCCTTGCTCCTAGCTCTCGTTGGATGATAAAACAATATTTTTGAAATACCAGAAATTTATTTTCCCTCATATTTCTCTTGTTTTCTTTGTCCTTAATCACTACACACGACAATGCCTCTTTCTGTTAACTGCATCCGAGAGGGATGTAATACCAGAAAGCTAGAACAAAAGGAGCCTCTTCCAGGGTTTTCTCTTTTCAAAACATTTGCAGCATAACTTTTGTTCATCTCCCCCTATGTTGGGGATTGAATTATGTACTCCAGAAAAATATGTTCTTAATTTTAATCCATTCCTCTCAATATGAGCCCATTGTACCTAGCATCTTTTGATGAAGTTAATTTTAGCTAAGGTAAGGCTAAATGAATCAGGATGCATCTTTTTTTTTTTTTAATATAGGCATTACCCTTTTTTTTAAATATTTATTTATTTATTTATTTCTCCCCCCTCTGCCCCATTGTCTGTTCTCTGTGTTTATTTGCTGTGTCGTCTTCTTTGTCCGCTTCTATTGTCAGCAGCATGGGAATCTGTGTTTCTTTTAGTTGTGTCATCTTGCTGTGTCAGCTCTCCGTGTGTACGGCACCATTCCTGGGCAGGCTGCACTTTCTTTCACGCTGGGCGGCTCTCCTTACCAGGCGCACTCCTTGGGTGTGGGGCTCCCCTACATGGGGACACTCCTGCATGGCACGGCACTCCTTGCGCGCATCAGCACTGTGCATGGGCCAGCTCCACATGGGTCAAGGAGACCCGGGGTTTGAACCGCAGACCTCCCATGTGGAGGATGGACGCCCTAACCACTGGACCAAGTCCGCTTCCCTAGGATGCATCTTAATTATATTTATTGGAGGTCTTATAGAGAAGGCCATAAAGGGGGGGGGGGGGGTGCAGGGAAGCACAGGGAGCAGACAAAAGCCGAAGGCGGAAGTCAAAAGGACTGAATATATATAAGAGAAGGGGGAAGACCCTGCCACGTGCATTGCCATGTGACAGAAAAGTCAAGAACCAAATATCACTGGCAGCCAGTCCCGGAATGCCACAGTCTTCATGGAGAGAATACTGCCTTGCTAACACCTTAGGGTTTTTTGTTTTTGTTTTTTAAGGTTTATTTATTCCCCTACCCCCACCCACTGTGTTTTTTGCTGTCTGTGTCCATTCACTGTTGATCATCTTTACCTATTTCTCTTTTTTGTCTTCTCATCTTTCTCCTCTAGGATTCAGAGGGATTCTATCCTTGGGACCTCTGATGTGGAGAGAGGTTCCCTGTCAATTGCACCACCTCAGTTTCTGGTCTCTGCTGCCCTTCATCTTGACTCTCCCCTTCGTCTCTCTTTCATTGCGTCATCATCTTGCTGTGTGACTCACTTGTGTGGGCACTGGCTCACCACGCGGGCACTCACGCAGGCACTTGGTTCACCACATGGGCACTCATGCGGGCACGAGGCTCACTGCATGGGCACTGGCTCACTGAGCAGGCATGCTTTCTCTTCTTCTTTTTCACCAGGAGGTCCCAGGGATCAAACCTGGGTCCTCCCATATGGTAATGGAGGCGCTATCACTTGAGCCACATCTGCTTCCCAACATCTTAATTTTGGACTCAAAACCATGAACCAATAAATTGCTGTTGTTAACCCAACCCACTGTATGACATTTTTTTTAGCAGTTAGGAAAATAAAACATCCTTTTAGAAAAATTTCCCAGGACTGAGAGAAAGGTGAAAATGGAGGGTGAATCATTTGAGTTTAGATATATGTAGATCCCAGAGAAAGGAGCTGTAGATTATGTTCTCAAAGACTAAAGATTGGCCAACTCCCAAAAGGCGTGAGGTATCCTAAAGTAGAGTGCTCTGGACCTCATTTCTTAGGTAAGGTCCTGGAAAGCTAGGATGACTCTAGAGGAAAATAGCAGTAGCAGCAGCATGTATCTCTAGACATGGAGATTTAAACAGATTCCTATAAGCATTCTGTATATGCAACATGGAGTAGAAATAACAGATCCCATCAGCCCAAGAGGTACTGAGATAGCCGAGAATCATTGGTCCTAGGAGGAATGAGGGCATCTCCATAGTTACCTGTTAAAGACAGGTGACTGATAACTACATAACTGGGGCAATGCATTTCTCAGCAGAAACTAAAGCAGAATGCCCATTCCTCCCTCCAAGCTTTGGCACTCCATAATCCAAATTTTAGATACAATCTCAGAAAGAAAGTTAGGAATCTCCAAAAGATTTATGATTAAATTTCTACCTTGAGAAAATGGAAGCTTTATACACTATTTAAATTATTGGGGAAAATTACCCCTGCATTTATGGACTGACTTTGATACTTACAACCCCTTTAACTCCAACATCCCTGTGGTACTATATTCACCTTCCATGGGACTTATTTGCTACACCTTTCAGCTTCAGTGTGCTTTTAGCTGCAAAATCTGCCCTTGTGTCTTTCAGAAGACCCCCTTGCCTTCTGAGATCACTCTACCTTACAGCAGCAGAGGAAGGGAGGTGTTTTACATCCTTCCAGAGAAGCTGTAAGACAAGGGCTGATGGATGCAGGAGTATAAAAGTCCAGCTCCCTTGCCTCAGCTGGGACAATTCTGAGGCATAATCTACACTCAGAATCCCCTGCGGGGTCAGGCTAAAGCTACCCTCTGTCAGATTAGATGTATTTTTTCCTTTTTGCGGTTCTGTTCCCTTCACTTTCTTACTGGTTTCTCCTAGGATTCCTCTAAATGACTTTCTCGGGTCCGTCTAAGGAATCTGTTCTAAAAGAAAGCCACCCCACTTTTCCATGCCAACCCTTCTTCTTCAGTTTTGCTCATGTCCTCATGCAAAAACTTGTCCACTCTATAGGCCAAGTTCCTTAGCTCGTGTTCCAGTGCCCTCCTTCACCGAAGTGTGGTTGGTATCACTCTGGTTTCCTCCCTCATCACTCCCTTCATCAACTTGAGGCTCCAGCAGCACCACACTATGATTTCTGACTGCATTTCCCCTCATGCTGATTCCTCTGTCCAGAGTGCCCCTCCCTCTCTTGTCCCCACTGGAAAACTCCTACTTAAACTGTAAAACACAACCTTGAGATGTCTTTATTGAGTTCTCTAAATCAGTAAGCAAATCCCTCCAAAAATTAAGCCCTCACTTTCACGAAGATTCAATCAACCAATCTCTATGCTTCATCTTCACCTTGTACATATTCTACTCCTGTATTTAGCACGCTGTTTTAATTTGTTTACCTGCCCTTGCTATTGAGTAGGGAATTCTTTGTTGGCAATCTGTATGTTTGCCCTGTACGGTTCTTGATGCCCAGGAAGTCATGAAAGCCACCAGAAATGAAATACATTATTTTTCCCTTCAAGACAGCTTCAACCATCTTCCAACCTGACCAAACTTTAATAATTTTATTTCAACCCACACCTCCCAGTATTAATATAATTTCCTAGTCATCCAAACCTGTTCAGATTTTTATTTTTTCCAAATAATTAAAATTCTGGAATTCTCATAATCAATGCCTCTCATTTTTCTGCTAACTTATATGTTTTTCTATTTAACCCTGTAATAGGTCTGTGTAATTTTTTTGCATCTGTATCTACTTCCTCCTCAAGGGGGCCAAAGCCTATACCATACTCATCTGTTTTGTTGCCTCTAAATTGCACTTGATAAATACGTGTCGAATGAATGAGCGAATGAATGAATGAAACAAACAAAGGCAACTCTTGCTTTCTTTATAATCTCAAAGTTCTTTAAAAACAGACTTACAACAAACATTTTTATGTCCTCAGTAGGGAATAGCCCCTTGTAGATGCACAATAAATTTTTGTTGAATTGAATTAAGTGTTTTTACAATAAATGTCCACACAAGTGTACACTATCTTGTTTTACAGGAAATGGAGTCTAATTTATGGAGATCTGTCCAGAATTTCAAAAAGCTTCAGTGAAAAACTGAAGATCAGAAATGAAGCCTTTTGATTCATGACCAAGAATTTACTCCAGAAATTCACCCAAGCACCTTAAGGTATGTATACTCAGCTCCCCATTATACCATACAATATTAACTTCATGTATTATTCATGAAACTTTGATTTACTCTCCATCTTTGATTCCCACCTTGTTATCATATTGCCAACATCAAGGCTAACTCGAAGTGTCTGCAAATAGAAAGGGTATGAAAGTATCTGAGCTTATGTCCTCAAAAAATACAAATAGTATATTGGGTACCTACTGTGTGCCAGGCATTGCTGGATGATTTACTTACAATAGCTTATTATTTCATCCTCAATTAACCTTTGGGAAGAAGTTCCATAATTATAAATAAGGTGTGCATTGTTAGATAATTAGATCAAATAGAAACAGGACAGTGTCAAACTGGTCCTCTACTCTATCCCAAGTGCATAGAATACTGCATGGCAGATAGTAAATTCTCAATAAATATGCACTAAATGAGTGAAGTTGCTTGGGGTTATACACTTAGTAATGTGGAAGGTGTTATGTAAACCAAAGTTCCTCTCCTCTTTCCATCATGCCTTACTGTATCTTCTATAGCTTTCCATCTCAAAGTTTGGTCATCCTGGTCCGATGTCATCATCATTCTCTAGTAACTTATTAGAAAGGTAGAATCTCAGGCCTACTCCAGACCTACTGAATCAGCAACCACTTTTAGCAAGAACCTCATGTGATCCTTGTGTACACTAAAGTTTGAGAAGCACTTCTCTAGAGCATATATCATTAAGAGGTCCAAGCTCTACAATAATCATTCTTAAGTTATTTATTGATATTCTTCTCTTTTCCAATAGAAGTACAAATCAAATCAAGAATCAATTGCTAATACTCAAAACATATGGCCAATGTAACAGTCACTTATGGGGCACCTCCAGTATGGCAGACCTGGTATCAGGGGCTGCAGATACAAATATCAACAACACACAGTTCCTGCCCTCAAGGCTAATGTAAGGATTCTTGACCTGGGATCTGTGGACTGGCTCCCCTAACACCAGCAATCTGCCCTGTCGTCTTGTCTCATTCATCACACTGTGGGTGTTGGTATGTGTGTGAACAGATGCACATTTTTCAGGTGCAAAGTACATAGCTGTTATCAGACTTAAAGAAGTCACAAAAATCACCTCTTTAGTATGAGAAACAAAAATTAGACATGGGTCGTGAATGTTGGAATAGAGTAAAATTACTTAAGAAATGTCACCTGAGTGTATTGTGTGGACATAGTTTACATGTATACATGTATGTGTATATATTATTTATGTATGCATACATATATATGTATATATATATAATATATATGAACATTTAAATGGTTATATTTCTACTTAGCTGTTAGTTCTAATGAATAATAACACAACAGCAATATCAGCTAACACCTATTCAGAGTCTACTATAGCAGTGCCAGGCAGTATTTTAAGCCTTTGTATAATCTTACTTAATTGCCAGGACAACTGGGAATTACTCTCATTTTACAGATTAGTGAACTGAGGCTGAGAAGGGAAGCAAATTGTCCAAGGCCATATAGGTAAAAGGTGGAAGTGCCAGAACTCCACTGTGGACAGCCTGGCTCAAGAGCCAAGGTTCTTGCCAACTACCTAATCTATAAGTAAATGAAAACGTGTGCGGAGATCCTCCGTATGTTAGTACCGATCAAACTAGGGAAGGAAGAAGAAGGCCAGTTTGCAAGAAGTGGTACCTATGCAGCCAGCCCCCACAGAACTGTTTAAGCAGAGCCCGGATTCTTTGAATCTGTCACTTCGATGTACCAGGCACACATATATGAATAAAAATGAATTTAAATGCCTGTGTGCAAGACATTTGTAATATGTATGTATGTATATGTGTATACACATATAGTTACATGCACAAACATACACTGGAGGTATTAACCTAAGATTAGAAATCATTTCAATTTCCATTCTTTCTGCTTCTTTTGCTAAACTTTTCTGTACATTCCCTGGTAACCTGCTCACTACTCACAGTCGAGGGATCTTTCTTTAATGGTGTCCAAACCTGGCTGTGCATCTAAATTACTAGAGTAGCTTGTTAAAACTGAAAATACTTAAAACCCTCCCAAACCTACTGAAAAAGTATCTTCAGGGTTAACGCCCAGGCAAGTATAATTTTTAACAGGTTTTCAGAATATGTATTTTATAAATGAGCTCCTTAGGTGATTGTAGTACTCAGTTTGAAAACAAAGGCTTTCTATCAGCCCTTCTCAAAATTTAATGGTCTTGCAAATCACGGGGGAGGGGGCAATGTTAAAATTCAGATTCTGATTCAGCAAATCTGGGTGCAGCCTGAAATTCTGCATTTCTAACCAGGTGCCTCTATAGTTGGTTGGGCAAGGCACACTGCATAAGGCACTGCATCACTTGTTTTAACACTTATTTTCAGCTTACTTTTGGGTCCCAACTTTACTGTCCTGTACTCCTAGTCACAACTCAACCAACTAGTTTCAGAACCCGCCCCCCCCAAACCCACTTCCTAAGAGTGCAGCATCATAGTGCTCTGAGGAGCAGGTGGAGATATTTTCCTTTGGAGGGTATTTTCTAAGAACCAAATGAAAACAGATTATTAATTCCAGGCAGGAGAACTGTTCCATGTCTTTAATATCAATGTTCTTTCTATAGCTTGCCAGCATGGTTACTTGAGAGAACACAAAATGATAATCTAAATGTTAACAAGTTGTCATTAAAGAATGATGACCACTTTCAAAGTACAAGTAATCCCCGACATCCTATAAAGAGGTGATGGAAGACGTGATATTTTATTCATCCCAAGGCTTCATTAACTATTCTTCTTTAAGGCAGCTGGGACTCCAGTACCTTATCTGAAGAGCTCTGCAAACTGACTGGTGTAGTAATTAGTTAAACTTTAAAATGTGCGCATGCATTTGGCAAGAGGTGGATCGGATGTGAAGTAAAGAAGCACCTTTTGAATAGAATCATACAAAGTTTCTCTCACCAACTGCCCACACAGGAGCCTAAAGTCAAATTGCTGGTGACATGATGATATAAGAAGCTACTTGCTCAGTGTGCAGGGGTCAGAGAACCAGGGTGCTGGAAATAAATCTATTTCCCCAAATGTGGTGATGCCCCTCATAATCATTCCCAGTAAGTACATAAAAATGATAGAAATTGTAGAAATAACAATCACCATCATCATCATCATCATCATCAGGAAACAACATGTGACAAAAGTTATAAGGGATAGAAACACGACTCAAACTGGCTTGTGAAAAGGATAGTAATTTATTGTTTTATGTCATTTAAAAATGCATAAGTGAGTCCAGGAGCTTCAGTGACTGAACTGATAGTTTGCCTTCCCTTCCCCTCCCTCTGTTCTATTTTTATGTCTCTTAGGCAGGGCCTCTCCACATGGATGCTGGAGGAGCCTTCCCAGAGGAATTTCCAATAGTTACAGTAAAGTTCCTGGGCATTGGACTAGCCTGGATCATTTGCTCATCCTTGAACCAATTGATATGAGGGCTGGAATTGCAGATGGACCTGGGACTCATGGCCTACTTCTGCTGATTGCCAGGTTAGGTGGGGAGTTCGTCAACTAAATAACAAAGAAAGTAAGACAAGAGGTTGTTATCAGAAGAGAGAAGAAGGACTGGAGCAGACAATAATCCCATTTGATCACAGCACTAGGTGGATATATATATATCCATGTCTCCTGCTCTTTAAATGTGAAAAAAATGAAACTTAGGTGTATTAGTCATACTTCTTTTGGTTTCATGAAATAGAATCTTCATTCAAAAACATAAGCAAAAACAAGCAAGAAGGGGAAATTAGGAAAATCATGGGAAGGAAACAGGCATCAGCTGACACAATTGAAAAACTGAAACTTCTGGCTCCTATCAGAGTGGAATCCTTAAGACCAAACTAGACTACAAGAACTGCATCTTTCTCCCTATTCATCTCCAAACCATATGTTCCCTGTATTTGTAATTTTTAAGCAGGCTTTTCCTTTGTGGTGGCAAAGTTAATCCCAGTAACCCTATGACAATATTGTCCTTGTGGTGATTCCAGAGATGAGACTGATGGTTTCTCTAATAAACATTCAGGCTTTTCAGAATGGCTGTGATTTGTGTGGCTTTTAATCTATGGCCATCTTTACCCCCAACTATTGGCCATGAGTTACGCTGGCAGGACAAGCTGAGACACAAGATCACTTCTGCCATAGGAAACGCAGGGACATGTGGCTGTCAGCTCCATCAAGTGAGCAAAGGACAGGTCTGGAAGAGAAAAAACTGTCTAAACAACAAAGTATCTGGTATCTACTTCAAGAGGTTTTTTGTCCAAAGTCAAACCATAAGAATGGACTTGGGAAGCAGACTTGGCCCAATGGATAGGACATCCACCTACCACATGGGAGGTCCATGGCTCAAACCCCCGGCCTCCTTGGCCCATGTGCAGTGCTGATGTGTGCAAGGAGTGCCCTGCCACGCAGGGGAGTCCCTGTGTAGGGGAGCCCCACGCACAAGGAGTGCACCCCGTAAGGAGAGTTGCCCAGCAGGAAAGAAAGTGCAGCCTGCCCAGGAATGGTGCTGCACACATGGAGAGCTGACACAACAAGATGATGCAACAAAAAGAAACACAGATTCCCAGTGCCACTAATAAGGATAGAAGCGGGCACAGAAGAACACAGTGAATGGACACAGAGAGCAGACACCTGGGGGGGAGAGGGGGGAGTGGAAGGGGGAGAGCAATAAATAAAAAATAAATTAAAAAAAAAAAAGAAAGGACTTCTTCCAGTCAAGAAGCTGTAATGGGGGTACACTTTACTGTCCCACCAAATTCACCACCACCACAACAAAACTAAAACAAATAAAAAATGTAAAACAACAGTTTGTTAGACATTGGACCTCAGACAACAAAGAACAGCTATCCTGAGAGACAGGAAACAAATGAGGTTAAGTCCTGTAGTTTCTCTCATTTACCACCTTGAGAAGGATTTTCAGACCTGAAACAGAAAGAGGGACCCCAATGGAGCCTAGTGGACTCCCTGGGTTGGTGACACAGATGAGAGTCAAGGATATTGAAGAGGTGAGACTTTCCAGACAGAATACCTGAGAGGAGAGATGTACAGGGAGAGCACTACAGAAATTTGCAGGTGATCCCCTGCAACAAGGACTGGTCCAATGAGGAAACTACTCAAGGTCAGGGTAAGAGCCAACTGAAAAGATTAGAGTAAACAATAAATGGTACTCTCACAGGGCCAGGAAAAGGGCCAATTCCCACTAGCTAGGTGGGATAATTCACAGGGTATTCGATCAAGTACACAGAAGGGTCTTGACTCAGTTCCTTAAAATACTTAGCCCTAGACAAAAAGCTGCTCTGGTTCCATGTAGCAAATCTTAAATGCAATAACTGAAAGGCTCAGACTATTTCCAAGTAACTCAGTCCAAGAACAAAGACTGAATTTATACACAAAAATATGCAGCGCTCAATATGGTAAAATTTCACAATATCTGACATCTACTATATGATCACCAGGCATGCAAAGAAGCAGAAAAATATGGACCATAAAGAGGAGATTAACAAATCAATCTGAACAACCAAAGGTGACATAAATGTTAGAATTAATAGACAAGGCTGCCTGAAATGGCTTATTAACTCTACTCATCTGTTGACAAAGTTAATTAGATGTATGGGAAAATATTTTTAAAAAGAGACCTAGATTGAATTTCTAAAGGTGAAAACTACAATGTTGAGATGAAGAAAATATTTTCTGCCACAGAAGTTTAGATATTACGAAAGAAAAGATTAGGAACTGGAAGGCATGTCAATAGAAATAACCCAAAATATATACAGAAGGAAAAAACATTTTTAAAAATTGATGGTACAACATTGGGTCATCAGACAACTTCAAGGCCCTAATGTGGGTATTTTAAGTGATCAAAGAAAAGGGAGAAGGAATAAAAGGTATTTGAAAACCTAATGACTGAAAATTGTCAAATTTGATGAAAATGCAGAGCACACAGATCAAAGGATCTCAATGAACCCCAAGCACAAGAATTAAATATTTTAAATATACACAAAAGCATATCTTAATCAAATTACTCAAAATCAATGATAAAGAAAAAAAGATTAAAAGCTGCCAGGAAAAAAAAAAATGTCTAAATAGCCTATCCAGGAAACTAAGCCAAGATTGTTAAGCAAAAGCAATATAAAGATTGGAAAAAGAGTTTTTAAACTGTCCTTATTCACAGATAACATAATTGCTTACAAAAAAAGATGCTTTAAAAAAGTAATTACTAGAATTAATATGTGAATTGAATTTATTAAATTTGTGGGATACATCTTCAAATTAAAGAAATAAAAAAGGAAAGAAAAAGTAAAAATGCATATCATACACCTTTTACAAAAGTATCAAAGAACAAAATACTTAGAAATAAGTTTAGAAAAATGCGTGGAAAATTTCTACACTACACAATGCAAATGTGGAGAAAAATGAATGAAGATCTGATTAAATGGGGAGATAAGCCATGTTCATGGATCTGAAGACTCAACATTAATATTCAATTTTTCCTATATTCATATATAGAGTGAATGCCATGCCACTCAAAATCTCAACAGGAAATTTTTTGTAGAAATTGACAGTATGACTTTAAATTTTATTTGGAGGGAAGCAGATGTGGCTCAAGCAGCTGGGCTCCTGTCTACCATATAGGAGGTCCAGGGTTCAATGCCCAGTGCCTCCTGGTGAAGGCAAGCTGGCCCGTGTGGCAAGCTCACCCACACAGACTGCTGGTCCATGCAGAATGCTGTCCCACACAGGTGTGCTGGTCCACATAGAGAGCTGGCACAGCAAGATGATGCAACCAAAAGAGACACAGAGGAGAGAGAATAAGAGACATAGCAGATCAGGGAGCTGAGGTGGTGCAAGAGAATGATTGCCTCTCTCCCACTCAGGAAATTCTCAGGATTGGTTCCTAGAGCTGCCTAATGAGAATACAAGCAGACACAGAAGAACACACAGTGAATGGACACCGAGAGCAGACAATGGAGGGAGGGGGTGAAATAAATAAATAAATATTTTTTAAAAAATTATTTGGAAAATTAAAGAACCTAAAAGATACAAACAATATTATTTTTTTTTAAAAGAAAAAGAATGTTTAAGGATCTATATTACCTGCTTTCATGATTTAACATAAAGCTACAGTAATCAAGAGTGGATGTTATCAATGTAAGAAGAGACAAATAGTGAAAGCAATATAGTAGTTCCTCAAAAAGTTAAATATAGAATTACCATTTTACCCAGCCATTCCACTTCTAGGTGCATACCCAAAGAAAATTAAAAGAGGGTCAGAGATGCTTACACACTAATGCTTATAGCAACATTAGTCACAATAGCCAAAAGCTGGAAACAGTCCAAATGAATGGATCCACAAATATATTCTATACATACAATGAAATACTATTTGGCCTTAAGAAAAAATGAAGTTGTGAGATATGCTGCAACATAGAAGAATCTTGAAAACATTATGCTCAGTGGAACAAGCAAGATATGTAAGGATGAAAATTGTATAACACTTATAAGAGATGATAAAAAAAATAGCAAATTCACAGAAATAGAATACAGAATATTGTAACAAGAGAGGGTGAGTGGAAGGAAGAAGGAATGGGGGAAGGGGGCATGTTTTTAAAAAAATAAAAAGAAGGGACGAATAGATCAGTGGAACTGAAGAATAAATACATAAATGAATCCACATATTTGAAGTCAATTGATTTTGCAAAATAACATACCAAAATAATTTAATGGGCAATGCATGGCCTTGTCCACAAATGGTACTGGAATAACTGGATATTTGCATGGAAAAATAATGACACCATCTCTCGTACCTCACACCACATATAGAGATAGAGGCATAAATATAAAAACTAAAAGTATAAATCTTCTAGACAAATATATGGTAGAATATCTTTATAATAATGGGAAGTTAGAAGTTCTTAGACAAGAGACAAAAAACACTAATCATAATAGAAATAATTGATAAATTAAAATCAAGCAAATTTATTAAAAATTTGCTTTTCAAAATCCATAATTAAGAAAACACACGCACTAGCAAGGGGAAATTCTCATTACACATAGTTGACAAAGGACTTTAATAAGGAATATATAAAGCACTAAAACAATTTAATAATTTAAAAAAAATCACAGTCCAATTTAAAAAAAAACTTAAAGGGATGCTTCACAAAAGAAGATAAGCAAATGACCAATAGGCACATGAAAAGATGTTTAGCCTCATTAGTTGTCAGGGAAATGCAAAATTAAAAGTACAATAAGACACCACAACAACCACTAAAATTGCAAAACTGAATTATATTTTACAACGGGTAATGCCTTGTAACTAAAATTGACATTTTTTTCTTTCCTAGTGGCACATATATTAAGCTTGTATATTTAATAAATGCAATCTTAGAGTTGATAACACATGGTTTTATTACAAGCTTTCTGGTCTTCCTGTATTTTTTTGCCTTTTCCCATATCATGCCGTCCCACTGAATCCCTCACAACAGCCGATAACGTGTGGACTTTCAGTTCATAGTTCTCCCTCATTTATCAGCTCCGAATCCCCTGGACTGAACATACCTGTCTTGATATGACAAAATGTTCTTACTCATCATTTCATTAGCTGCTTCCTAACCCCAGCTAAGATGCCTGGATATTACAAAAATAAAGAAAAAGGAAAAGCATATCAAGAAAAAATTAATTAAAATAATATAGAAAATTAATTCTGAGGAAAATGAGAGACAGAGCTATCATTTATCCTGCCTAGAACCAGATGGGGCTTGCCTGCTTCAACCTGGGCTCTAGATCTCTGTGCCAAAAACAGTAAATCTCTAATATGTTCAGCAGACAGCTTCTCAAGAGGACTTTTAAAAAGACTCCAGTGATAATTAGCCTCTTATCAATTTCATTCCATAAAAAAAGAGAGGGTGGAATCCCTTCCAATTTGTACATTTCTGTAATACTTGTGTCAAAATCACTTCACACCTTTAGAAATTCTGACAAACACCCATTTCAATTCTTTTTAAGATTCCTCCTCTCTCGGTCACCTCCCTCCCACTGTAATTGATTCACCATTTCTGCATCTTACTGACAGGAGGACCACAAGCTGATGAAAGCTAAGTTTAAAATAAATAGTTAAAACCTCAGATATATTCCTGGTGATGCTGTAACTAAGCTTCAAGTATTCTCTTTCACACAATTGCCAGCAAAATATTCCACCCAGAATTAAATTTATGAATAGAGCAGGATGACACAACCAATTAGCAAAACAATGGAGATGGGATGGAGTCATGCTTACAGAGTTCAGGACTGGGAAATAACTGAGGATAGAACATGTTCTTCAGACATAAACAGGAAGGGCGAGCCTCAGTGTCAAGGACAATGGACAGGTGTGGATCCACATGAGGAAATCACTGCTTGTAACTCACCGAATTCAGTCTCCTAGAAAGCCCTTATAATAGACCTCACTGAATGGCATTCCACCAAGTCCACCCGGTGCACTTGAGTTTGACTCCTTTCTCCTCCAAAGCATAGAATGGGCCAGCTTCCTCCCAGAAAATGGTTTGCAAAAGGCAGAGAATGTGATTGCTCATGTAACAAATCTTTCCAGGTTTCACAGGCATTTAGGAATAAATAAGAATACATGTATATTCTTCAAATAGAAAGTCAAACAAATTAACCACTTTATAGTACTTTCTATGAGATAGGCACTCTTCTAGGTTCTTGACAAGTGTTTAATCCTGAAAGATAGGTACTGCTAATAACCATATTTTGCTGACGAGGACACCGCACTCTGGAAGATAGAGTTCACTTACATCTGCTGGAGGTTAGGAATGCTTTCCCTCTTTCTGTGGCGTTCCTGGATGCCTGGCTTTGACTTGGCCAAAATGAGGGCATTGGGATCTGGCATGTGCTCTTTAAAGTCTGAAACTCCATGGGACCCCTAGGATCAGTCTCTTCACTGATGCTTTTGCAACTGGCCTAACCAGTTAAACCGGCTTGGGTTAGAGACCCACTGGGGACATCTCCTTTGAGCTCTTCCTCACACAATTTCACAGGGAGAGGGAGCAGTGGCGCCTGTGGGAATATGGATCCTGGATCCTGGGAAGCTGGTGCCTGGTTCTCTTGTTCCCCCAAAGCCCACCTGTGCTCTTTTTCTCTTGCTGCACTGTATTGTTAGCCTTTAAACAAAAATTTTATACCAATATACTTTGTGGAAGTTGGTGAGCCCTTTCCTACACCGCAGCTTGGGGTGCTTGACCCAAGGTGTGGAAGTTAACAAGTGATCCAACTTCGACTGGGTAGGAAAGAACAAAACGTGATTGGAACCTAGGCAATTCAGCTCTAGAATCTCTGGCTTTAACCACAATGCTATGCTACTTGTCACTGACATCAGCACCCAAATTATGTTGACTAAGAGAGCTGCAGATTTCCACCTGCACCCTTCCTCACGTATTCACACATATTTTAGTGAGCTCCTAGAGGTGTTTCCTAGGCTTCCGGCCAGTCCTCTGAGATCTTCTACTTCTGCTCCTGGCTGATGTCCCTGAGGAAGACAGATTTCTAAATTCCCACCTTCCTTCCCCAGTGTGCAAGCCTGCCTAATCTCTGGCCTGAATATGGTGGATTTTACTCCCTGATGAGGCAGCTATGCCATGTAAATCCAAAATCATGTGGCACAGCTGCCTTCAAGACAAGGAGATAATTATAGAAGCAGAGTTTCTCCAGCTGGTGGCAAAAGAGGAACCCCAAGCTCTGAAGCATGAGGGTGATCTGATAGGCACACCTCTGCTGCCTGAAGATAAACGGGCCCACATGGAAAGGATATAAGGGTGGCCTTTAGGAGTTGAGAGGGACCTCCAACCAGCAAGGAAGTGAGGGCCTCAGTCGCCGCACCCCAAGGAACCGAACTAGGCCAACAACTTGAACAAGCTTGAAAGCAGGTTTCCCCCAGGTCCCCCACATAAGAGCCAGCCTGGTTGTCATCTTGATTTCAACCCCCAGCTGAGCCCATCTGGACTTCAGACATATAGAAATAAAGAATAATTGGGTGTGATTTTAAGCTGCTGAATCCAAGCCAATTTGTTATGCGGCATAGAAAACTAAGTCAGCCCCAGACTTACAGTCACCAGAAGGAGGGACTGCCGCTGCCTCGTTGGAAGCATCCTCCCTGAGACCACAATTTCTGTCTTGCTCCCTGAGCCACTTAGCTGTAGGAACATCAGAGCGACAAGCCATGCTGGTCTCCTCCCCTTCTCCCTGGGACAGAGCCTCACTGAGCTACTTAGGGATGAGGTGAACCATCTCATCACAAATTTATGTCTCCTTTTGCCACCAAGACCCAAGCAATGCTGTCCCAAGTGGCAGCTAGGCTACTGGTGGGAACTGCTCTGGCAAAGTCAACTTTCAGCTCTTTCCACAGGGCTCCGACTTGGGCCCTGAGCCTGGTTGAAGACCAGATGGCATGACATTTCTTCCCTTCTGTCGTCCAGTTCCCCTTCTTCCCTTTCTCTCACCCTGGCCACAGCATCAGGGCATCAAAGTTAGAGACGAAGACCCCGGAATTTTGTGGAACTATTTGAGTAAGAGAATTTTCTCTGGGGTTACTGAATGAGTCCCATGGAGACCTGGAAAGCTGACTGAGGACAGCCTGCCTGAGAATAAAGCCAGCATGGAAAAAAAGATGAGCCCAAAGAGAGAGGGACAGATACCCAATGACAACTCCCTTTGGGACCCTTGATCCAATCATGTGGACAAGACCCAGTGAATTTCCTTTCCTCGTTCCTCTTTGAGTTGGGTTTCTATCATTTACAACTGTTAAAGCTTTAATTAAAAAGCAGATTTCCTTCTGGTCTCCTCACCTACTCCCTGCTTAGTTTCAATCCAGCCCACTCTCATTTAACTACACTTAGCACACTCTGGATTGCTGAAAGGGTTGTTTCACTAACATGACACTATTTTCAGTACCACAGGCAAGTCCCTGTGGACTGCTCGCTTTCTGGCTGATGGAGCTTTTTTTTTAATGCTCAGTAGTCATTCATATGTAATCTCTCCATTATCCTGGACAAATATCAACCAGATAAAAGTTTCCCAATGCCTTTAATTAAATTTCATGAACTGCTTCTTCCAAGAATGCTTTAACCAGCCACCATGGACAAATATTTTATGACCTTTCCAGGGCAGAAAGTGCAGGAGAAAGGAAGATGTAGAGATGCCGTAAACAAACAATTGCCCATGGCACTCGATTTGGGAGATGAGACTGTCAAGAGAGAAATAGTACATATAAAAGTAAAAAACGACCTTGATGTCGGCACAACGGTGTTTGTGTTGAGCTTATATTGGGGATTCAGAAAAACTCTATGAAAAGTCTAAATTGAGAAGAAATGGCACCATGTCTAGGAAGTTATCTGCAGATGTTTTCTCTGCAGCATTAAAAGAGTTCTGGTACATTGGGGGAACCTGGGAATGTTGGTAAAGATCTTTTTTTTTTTTTAAGATCTATTTTATTTATTATTTCTCTCCCCTTCCTACCCCCCTCCTCCCTGCCCCTGCCGCCCCGGTTGTCTGTTCTCTGTGTCCATTGGCTGCATGTTCTTTTGTCCGCTTCTGCTGTCAGCCGAACGGGAGTCTGTGTCTCCTTTTGTTACATCATCTTGCTGCGTCAGCTCTCCGTGTGTGCCGCACCATTCCTGGGCAGGCTGCACTTTCTTTCCCGCTGGGCGGCTCTCCTTACAGGGCGCACTCCTTGCGCGTGGGGCTCCCCTACATGGGGGACACCCCTGCGTGGCAGGACACTCCTTGCGCGCATCAGCACTGTGCGTGGGCCAGCTGCACACGGGTCAAGGTGGCCCGGGTTTGAACCGCGGACCTCCCATGTGGTAGACAGACGCCCTAACCACTGGGCCAAGTCCGCTTCCCAGTAAAGATCTTAATTCATTTTTTAAAAATAAATTTTATTGAATATATCCATAAAGCATACAGTCTACCTAAAGTGTACCATCAATGGTATTTGGCATAATTGCATAGTTATGCATTCATCACTTCAATCATTATTTGAACATTTTCATTACTCCAATAATAATAATAATAAACTAAAAGCAGACAAACAAAAAAACTCTGTCCCTTAATAATCACTTTCAATCTATCCTTCCTGTGCCATACAATAGCTGCTATTCTGCTTCTGTCTCTCTAATTTATTTGTATTTATATTTTGTATAGATAAAGTCAAACAATATGTATTACCTTTTAGCTAGTTTCTTTCACCTTTTTTTTTTATGTTAGCAAGTTGTATATTTAATATCAAAGAAATCCACTGACGAGTCTTAAAGGCAAGTGTAATGTGATAAATTTTGCATTACATGAGTAGAGCAAGAATACACCCATTAGGCAAGAAAATATGAAAAACAGAAATTTAGTCATATAATATCTAGGTGGGTTTATGCCTGTTGTCTGATTATAACTATTTATATTTCATCTTTCACTCTTAGTGCAAGTGTTCTACCTATTGAACCTCTGGGTGTGTGGAACATAATGCTATTCAATTAATTTTGTTTCTATTATTCTACATCAAACAAAAAAGGAACTTTCCCTTTGCTGCTATCCCCTGGGATTATTTTTTTTTCTTCTTTATTTTCTTCTAAATATTACATTAAAAAACTATGAGGTCCCCATATTGCCCCCATCCCTCCTACATCAACAACGTCTTCCATCATTGTAGCACATTCACTGCACCTGGTGAATACATTTTGGAGCACTGCTGCACCACATGGATAGTGGTCCACATTGTAGTCTACACTCTCCCCCACTCCACCCAGTGGGCCATGGCAGGACACACAATATCTAGCATCCGTCCCTGCAGCACCACCCAGGACAACTCCAAATCCTGAAAATGCCCCCACATCGTATCTCCCCTCTCGCTACCATCAGCAGCCACTGTGGCCACTTTCTCAACATCAATGCTGCAATTTGTTCCATTACTAATTCATTTTTTTATTCACTGTATTGGAGCAAGGTCATAGCAATCTGATAGGTATGCACTGCTATTAGAAAAATCAAATTAGGGCATAATAGTGGCAAGTGTCATTGCCCCATCTTCATGTAACATCATTTTGGGGGCATTTTATATGTGACAGATTCTGGAAGGAATACTTTATATTTGAAATCTCACAAAAATCTGAAAGGGTAGGTAATATAACTATCTCCATTTTGCTAGTTTCTGGCAGGTTAAGGTACTTAAGCCAATTAGCCAGTCCATGCTTGAGCCATGATTTCATCTAAGAGCTTGGCTCCAAAACCCTTTTGGGGGAGGTATCTCCTGATACTATATAAAATCGCAGGCACTGTTGTTTCCTTACTCAAACCATCACCTACACATACCCGCACACTCACACCCAGGCTTGCACAAACCCACACTTCTCTACTGCCCAGACTTCAATTTTGCTTATCATTATCTCTTGAACCTTATGTTCTAAAAAAGTCACCTCTGCTCCAGGGGTAAATATTGATTAATGAGTCAATTATGGCAAATTCAGCCTCCTTCCTTGATTGGCTTGGGTAGCAGTCTATGACCCACTTCAGTCTGGTGAGATTCAGGGTTAAGGCCACTATAGGACCTCCTTGGAAATATTTCTTAGCTCTTAAAAATAAATGAGAAAAAGAAACAAACAAACAAATAAATAAATAAGAGGAATCCAAGGATGAGACAGGTACTTTTTTCTGCTCCTGGAGTTGGATGTGTGCTCAAGAGTTATTGTCATCATTATATGACCACAAAGGAAGTAAGATGGCATGGAAAGGATGGCAGAGCAGAAAGTTAGAAGGAATCTGGGTTGTTGATAGCATTACTGAGCCTCTGAATTAGCCAACCTTGCAATTGCCCAAACTTGGGACTTATTATTTGAGAACAAAATCCCCTTATTAAGTGTCTGCGAACTGTGTCTTGAAGGACTTAAAATCAAATACTTCTAATGAAATCCCTATTCTCTCACTGTTTATTTGTGAGGGTTCCAGTAAATGTGAAATCTTTTGATTTACATTCTCCACCCTCTTCTCCTCACTTTGGACTCTTCGTGACCTATAGGTCATGCTGACGTACAGTTTTACTAAAAAAACTTTCTTTTTCCTACAAAAACAAAAGAAAGAACAACCTAAGCTAAAGCACTATTATGTGATTATGTCACACAACATCTCAGCACTCATGTTGCTCAAGTCTCTCGATCCTTTGATGGTTTTGAGGAAGCAAGTGGCCATGTTGGGGAACCCCATTTGGCAAGAAACTGAGAGAGATGTCTAGGAGCTCAGGGCTCTCTCCAGCTGATAATCAAGAAGGACCTGAAGCCCCTCAGTGCCGGAGCCTTAAGGAAATGGATTCTGCCAGCAGCATTAGCTTGGAAGTGGAACCATCACAGAGGAGCTTCTAGATGAAACCCCAGCCCTGGCCTGATCTCTTGAGTGCAGCCTTGTAGATGCACAAGCTAGGTTGTGCTAGAATTCCTTTTCAGCAGAAACTTCAGGATAATAAGTAGATGTTATTTTAAACCACTAAACATGTAACTTGTCATGGAGCAATAAAAATGTAACAGATTTTGGTACTTGCATGACCTTGAGAGTGAATGCCTCTTAAATTTTGTGCCTCAGGCACCTTGCTTGTTTCACCCTAGTCTGAACTTTGAGATAAATTTTTTCAGTTATGACATTTGGCAGGAGGATTTGACAAAAAGCTGAGTCATAACTTTCATATCTGTTCAAATGAGCTTTTCCCTTATAAAGCATGAGACACAAAATGATTTTGAACTCTTACTATTTTGTAGCATTGTTAAAACTATGAATTACATTTTATAAAAAGCATATTTTTAAAAATACAAGAAATCTGTTTTTTCCTCCTATTTCTTTCCACAACTGACTCATTTTTAGCCTAAGAAAGTGCCCGTGCTTTATGTCTTATCATCTCTGCCAGTTTACAGTAGAAAACCAGTGTTCAAAGAACTGAACAGTGGCTGTATGACCAGCATGTGGGTCAGGATAGTCAGGATTTCCCAGGATTGCTTTCTTTTTATTTTATTTTATTTCAAACTTCTTTTCTGAAATACTTTCAAACTTACAGAGAAGTTGCAAAAATACTACAAACCCCATACAGAGAGCCTGAACAGATCCCTAATCCTCCAGATAACCAGATCCACCAAGTTTTAAGTTTTGTAACATTTGCCATGTTGTTACATCTATCTGTCCTTCAATCTATAAGTCCATCTATTTATCCATGTATTTGTCAAACCATTTTCTGAACACCTAAGTATAGGTTGCACATATCATGTTCTTTGACCACTTAATACTGCCATGTACATTTCTGAATCAAAAAGGCCACCTTGCTTCTGGTTTCTGAAGAGAAATCAGCACTTACTCTTACAGAGGCTTTCTTGTATGTGATGTGTTACTTTTCTATTGTGGCATTCGGAATTCTTGCTTTATCTTTGGGATTTGACTGTTTGATTATAATATTCTATAGTGTAGATCTATTTGAATTTATCCTATTTGGAGCTTGTTGAGTATCTTGGATATGTATCTCCATGTTTTTCATTAAATTTGAGAAATTTTCAGTCATTATTTCTTTGAATATTCTCTGTTTCTTTATATTTTCCTTCTCTTTCTGGGATTCCCACAGTGCATATATTGGTATGCTTGATGGTGCCCACAGGTTCTTCAGGTTCTATTCACTTTTCTTAATTCTTTCTTCCCTCTGCTCCTCAGACTGGATGATTTCAATTGTTTTAACTTCAAATTACTGATTCTTTCTTCTTCCAGCTGCGATCTTCTGTTGAACCACTATAGAGAATTTTTAATTTCTGTTACTGATTCTTCAGCTCTCTTTGGTTCCTTTGTATAATTTCCATTTCTTTATTGATATTTTCATTGTATTTGCCTATCATTTTTTATTTCTGTTCACTCTTTGTCCATGTTTTCCTTTAGCTCTTTGAGCATATTTAGGATCATTTTTTAGAAGGTTTTGTCTGGTATGTCTTGGTCTGGTCCTCCTTGTTGATAGTTTCCAATGCTTTAATTTTCTCTTTTGCTTGGGCCATCACTTCCTATTTCTTTATATGTTTTTCAATCTTTTCTTAAAACCTGGACAGTTTTATATTTTAATGTTATCACTGGAATTTAGACTTGCCTGCAGCTATTAAGCTGGTATCCAGCTAGTGTTATGATAGAGATTTCCTTGAATGCCAGAAGCTAGCAAAAAAATGAAAAGAAGAAAACACCTTTCCCACAGCTTGCAGATTGACCTGTGCAAGTGCTCTCCTTCAGAGCTTACCCATATAATGAGTTTAGAGAATTGCCCAAGGCCATAGTGTAGGGGAAGCCCTGATCTTTCTGCTTATGGTCTTATTTTGGGCATATCCATGTGGCCCTAGGAATTCCCCTAATACATGGATATGAACAGTCCTGAAACTGCACTCTGTGCACTATACCCAGCAAGCTTTTGCCTCACACAGCCACTTGACTGCTCGCCCACAGAATTCTATAGGAGAGCTCTGTGAACTACCTTCTACATGGAGAGCAAGTTCTGGAATGGCAAGCATGTAACCAGTATACTGGTTCAGTCCCTCAGGTCACCACCAGACAGACTGAGCCGACATACATGATTCCAGAATGTGCACAGGGGTTCCTCTGCTCCCTCCTGAGCTGGGACCAGGCCGGCTCCATGCTGAACCAGCGAGCAGATGGGGGAAGGGCCAGGCAGGGCATCCAGACATTCTATCACTTTTAAGTAGCCTTTTTCTTAATTTGGTGTTTTCCCTGTTATTGCAGTCCTTAAATGCCTTCCAGAGCTTTGAGAAAGATGTTTCTGCCAGTTGTTGCTGGTTGTTCACAGCTTCTGTGGAAGGACAGAGCCTGAAGTGTTTCATTCTGCCATCTTGATTGGGGAAATTCCCCTTCTGTTTTTTAATATAAAATTTTCAGATGATATGTCATCAGAGAAACAGGTTTATTTCTGGAGGCTCTGCAATTCATAAAGGTGTGCGGGTTAAGAATATTTTCTCCTACCCTTAGTTTCTGTATCTGAATAGTTGGGGAGATTAATAATACCTGCCATATGGGGATACTTTAATGAGATAATGTCAGTCAGGAGAGACACCTAAAGAAATGTCAACCCACTCCTATAGAGGTGCCAGGGTCACCAGCAAAAGCCTGACTCAGCACAGGTTTGATGGAAAGAAGTTTTACTCATAAAGAAAAAAGACAGACAAATATCAGGTTCACTGTAGGCATCAGTTCCCTGGGGCCAGTGGGTCTAAATCCATGGCTGATGCAGGGAGATATTCTATGCACAGCATCTCTGTCTTATGCTCCTGTCCTGTTACAGTGGAGGAACCCCACACCCTCCTTGCCAGGGACAAGCTATGAACTGGATGACATAAAACACGCCTACCAGAGTCAGACTGTCTCCAGTGAACGTTTCCATGTTCTTGGGACAATAGGGGAAGGAGCATCCCGGCAGGCCCTTTACCTCCTAGGGCTTTGTGTTTTATACCACCAAGCTAATGCTAACACACCTGATCCTGAGTATAGGTTGTGCTTGTGGGTCACAGGAAAAGGCAGCAGGTCCCCTAATACAGCCTACCTGTCAGTCAGAAGGAGAGACAAATATCAAAGTTTATATCGTGGTACTTGGCACATAATATGCAGTTGATTAATATAAAGATACAAAACATTTAAAACATCAATTACTTTCCTTGCATTAGTCCACTAAACAACACTACAAATGTGTAGCTCTATTACACCCATTTTATAACTGGAGACACTAACGACTAGAGAGAGTGAGCACTTGCCCAAAGGTCCACAGATGGTGAGTGACTTAAGCAGAAGCAACCCCAAACCAGAGCCAACTGTTACCCAACTCCCACGCTCCTGCTGGCCTCTCTCCCCCTGCCCATTGTTAAAAATGGCTCCTTGACAAAGATTTGCTTTTCCTGGACTTTTTTTTTTAAGAATGGGCCTATCCACTAATAGGAGGTATTTTAGGTTATGATAGGGGCAAGATGTATTTCAGGTTGTCTTTTGAAATGGTGTCTTGCTATAAATAACACTTATTTTCCTCAGTCTTTTATTTTCTTTCCTTCTCTTCTTCAAGATACAAAGGAGAGACTTTGGCATCTTTCCAAACCTAGTTACTGTTCATTCCATCTGTCACATTCTTCAAAATAAAAGTTATAAAATATAAGTTACTGGATTCACCATGCACTCCAGCTGAAAGGTAGTCACCTTTCCTCATGCCAAATGGTTGTACTTCCTTATGGAGCCCCATACCCTTTCTCCACCCACAACCATGCCACTCTAATTCAGGATTAAAACAAACGCAAAGGAGGAAGATCAGTCTTGTGGATTCCACTCTGTCCTATATTAACTTGCATTTGGATAAAGTGATTACTCCTAAGTGAACTCTGAAGAACAAAAAATGCAAACTATTTGTTTTAGTTTGGGACGGGGATGCAAAGTACCAGATATCTGTTGGCTTATATAATGGGGATTTATTTGGGGTAAAAACTTATAGCTCCAAGGCCATGAAATGTCCATATCAAGGCATCAGCAGGGATGCTTCTCACCAAAGTCAGCTACTGTTGATCCTGGCATTGTTGTCACATGGTGAAGCAAGATGGCTGCCAACCTCTGCAGAGGTCTCTGCCTTCCCCTCCAGAATCTACCATCCTTTGGGGCTCATCTATGAGCAACCAGGCATGGGATTGTCTCTTTCTGGGCCTTAGTTCTTTGAGCCTCTCATGGGCCTCTGTTTTTCTGGAGTCCTCTTTCTCACATTGCAGAATCAAATATGGCAGCTTTCTTTTTCCTACCTCTGAGCAAGTCTGTCCCTATGTTTCCATTTATATCAGAAGACCCAGCGAGGGGGCGGAGACTCAACCAGAGACATGCCTCATTGAAGTAGTCCAATCAAAAGCCCTAAATCGATTTTATCAAGTAACCTAATCAAGGGCCCTTCAAATGAATTTTATGCAATCAAAGAGTGCTATGAGGAATAGATTAGCTTACAAGCATTTCTTTTTCAGGTTCATAAAACAATTTCAAACTGCCATACCACTGAAGACAGAAAGACTAAATTCTATGATTATAACTGGGAATAGGAAGAGAGTCTGACCCACATAAACATATATTCGTCATGAATTTCATATATATCAGAAATAGTTCCTTCTACTGCTCTGGGACGTCAAGGTGGAAAATTGATTCACCTGTTCTGCCAGGGTGCATTGTGTGTGCCCTCCTTAATCCATTGGCAATCTTAATTGATATAGCAATGCCTGTCTCTGGTTGAACAGGTAATCACAACTTGAGTTCTGTAAGTATTTTCTGCTGTAAGAGGATGAGAAAAGCAATTTACAGGTGTTACACTGAAGAACTTCATTAAATTATCTCTCCAACCTGGCCTCAAACCAATCCAGTGGTATATTAATTTTGTAAGCCTCGATGTTGTTCATTAAAGGGGAGATATTCCGGTATTAAATTTCACTGATTATATGGGATAAAGTAGTTTAAAAAGCAGCTGGTTATACTCCCACATAAATTAAATTCTGCATTTGCTATGATTATTTGTAGCTTGCCTCCGTTTCTGTTTTCTAGCCATCTCTGAGTTTTTAAGTGCATCATGCCATTGTCTATTCTCAGTCTATGTTTATGTGAATGAAAGAGAGTTCCATGCTCAACCCTAATGTCAAAGCACATAACACAGGGCAGAACCAATCAGCCAACCCACTTGCCTGGGCACTGTTCAGAGATAGGCACATTACCTACGATGAAGCAAGTAAAGTGAGCACTGGGGCTTTGGGTTAAAATATGGGGGAAAACATCCTCACTCTTCTCCATTGCATTTGACCTTAGAATGACAGCCCCAGATTGTCCTGACAGCCATGTTGCAAACCCAGAAAAGTCTGAGAATGGGGTCAATATGCAGACCTGAGACTGAAAGAGAGAAGTAACATTTGGCAGTGCTTGAGTCTCAGCTGACAGCCCCATCTGAAGGTAGATCTGCCTTGTTCTCTTCGATTCTAGAGCTATCAAATTTACTTTCTTTTTCCTGCTTAATGCAGTTTAGAATGGACATTTTGATACTTGCTGCCAAAGGGGATCTAAAAGACCTGTTGCTGATAATTGGTAAATGAGTGTGAATCATTTCCTTGTTCGTTTTGATTAAAACAAACAAACACAATAAGGCTCCATTGCATACCTGATAGGCATGGCTGGAATCACTTTCTGTCAGAGACTCCCTACCCTGAGTTCAGAGAGTTTCAGCCATCAGTGCGGATGACCACATGGAGCACGAGCTAAGAGCTCAGGCTCTGGAACCAGACGGAATTCAAGTCCAACTTCTCTACCCTTGAGGTTTTTGAAGCTAGTAAACTCTCTCCCCTCCATTTGCTTCAGTTTCCCTATCTGTAAATTAGGTATAATAATAGTATATTCTTCTTAGAGGTATTATAAGGCTACAATGGCATAATTTATGAGAAGCCCTAGAACACTGTTTGGTGCATAATAAATGCTATTAATGTAAGTTAACAAAATATCAGTCTTAAAATCTCATTCAACTGATAGTGGATATATTTATAATAAGTGATCTAAATAAATCTACACGAATATATGTCAACCATGAACACTAATTTTTAGAAGTTTTAGAATTTCCTTCCCTCTCTAATATCACCTCTTCTCTACCATTTTGCTCTCCAAGATCCTCCATTCTAAATTTATATATATATATAAAAGGATCACTTTAGAATTGTTTCCCTAACTTTCCTACTCCTGCCCCAAATTAAACTTAAACTCTTGTCAACTGATTCACATTAGTGTGAAAATAACTGATTATAATTAATGCATTGACCCTACTTAGACTATGTATATATTTATCTTTTTAAAAACGAAGAGCATGCCCTAACACAGAGGAAGTGATCAACAATAATGGGGTTCTGGGGACCAGAATTAGGTTAGTAGGACAGCTATTATGCAATAGAGGAAAATTACCAGGATACAATAAAAAATTCTGCTTAAATGGTCACCCTTTTAAAGGGTCACCTCAAAAGAGAAGTTCCTCATTAAGGGGCTTAACTTGCATAGCCCTTCATGAATTATTCCACACAACAAATACCTATTGGCATCTGCTTGTATGCCAGGAACTCTCTAGAGAATGGGATTACAAAAACTAACAATCTATGATTCTTATCCTGATGTTGTTCCCAGTCCAGTACAAGAGACAAAACCAAAATAATTTAAAAGCAATGTGATAATTCATGTCAACAAATATATCCTGATTCTCACCCAAGAGGTGGGTTAGGTGCTGATGATACAAGGATTACTTTTCACATAGATCCTATCCTTAAAGAACTCACGTTCTTCATAAGCAACATAATTATGCCATGTGCAATAAGGCAAAGCCAAATATAGGGTACTATCAGGTCATGCAGGAGAAAGCAGCAACTAATGAGGTCTATGAAGGAGACAGGGTCCAAATTCTGTAACAGCCTTTGGTAGCAATTCCAATTGTTTACTGCCTCTCTAAATCTTATTCCAAACCTTCTCTCTCTTTCCCATGTTCCAGGGCAGAGGCCAATAAAAATCACACATCCCCTTTCCCAGACAATCTCAAAACCAGTAGTGGACATGTGATCCTTTCCAGGCTCCCATCAGCTGGGAAATTTTAAGTAAAGGTTTATATTCTTGATAGCCATTTTGAGAGACCATGAGGAGAAGGTCAACACAATCCCAGATGAGAATAACTCATATTTATAATTTATAATTCTCCCAAGGTTTTCAGCTATTGTTCCTCTGGATTATTTGCAAGTTTATCCTGAAAAAGAACAGCTATCATTAATGAATGTCTGACCAAAAAAGTATATTTCAAGTCCAATTTATGTATGTCTCCAGGGGGAATGTTATTTAGTTTTTCAAATGAGTAACAAACTAATGTTTCAAATACTTTACTTATTTTCAAAAAAGAATATATATTTAAAGATTTGAACATTGGAAATAATGGAAGGTGGGTGTTTTAAAAACACATTTAGAAAATTAGCCTTTAAAAATGTTTCTGCTTAGAAGAATCATTTTGAATTGTCAACGAAGACACAATACTATAGCGTATTTATTCTCAGAACTTGGGGAATATAGACATAAGCCTGTGTTAAATCTATGTAAGAGTCATGAAAAACCAACATCAAAGAAGAAATTAACTACCTGGATATGATTTTGTCTCAAAAACTAATACAATGACCTGGGAGCAGATGTGGCTTAAGTGGTTGAGCGCCTGCTTCCCACATGGGAGGTCCTAGGTTTGGTTCCCAGTACCTCCTAAAAACACAAAACAAAACAAAACAAAACAAAAAACTATGACCTAAAAATGAAAATCAGGCTAGAATAAATTCTATGGGGGAATTGTTCAAATGAACCTATCAATATTTTATACATGAAGATGTTTAATGAAGTAATTTATTTTAACAAAGAACATTTGGTTGTGTTATTTAATTAAGAATAGGCATATTTGGATATGTTATAAAATATTATTCTACGTTGCCCTGATTTTTCCTCTTTAAATAGTTATTAACAAATTATTTTACTCAGTTTAGCTAAAGAGTTTATAGAGTCCCAATTATCGGAATTATTCTGGGGTAATCCCTGAGTATTTGCTGATCTAGAGCTTCAATATTTCTTTTTTTTTTTTTTAATTTTTTTATTTTTTATTGACTTAGTAATAATATTACATTAAAAATATATATGTGAGGTCCCATTCAACCCCACCCCCCCACCCCCCCTCTCCCCCCCCCCCAACAACACTCGTTCCCATCATCATGACACATCCATTGGATTTGGTAAGTACATCTTTGGGCACCTCTGCACCTCATATACATTGGTTCACATCATGGCCCATACTCTCCTCTATTCCATCAAGTGGGCCCTGTGAGGATTTACAATGTCCGGTGATTACCTCTGAAGCACCATCCAGGGCAGCTCCATGTCCCGAAGACGCCTCCACCTCTCATCTCTTCCTGCCTTTCCCCATACCCTTTGTCCATTATGTCCACTTTTCCCAATCCAATGCCACCTCTTCTATGTGGACATTGGATTGGTTGTGTCCATTGCACCTCTATGTCAAGAGGAGGCTCAGATTCCACCTGGATGCTGGATGCAATCCTCCCATTTTCAGTTGTAATCACTCTAGGCTCCATGGTGTGGTGGTTGTCCTTCTTCAACTCCATCTTAGCTGAGTGTGGTAAGTCCAGTAAATCAGATTGTAGGTGCTGGAGTCTGTTGAGGCTCAGGATCTGGCTATCACATTGTCAGTCCAGAGATTCAAATCCCCTAAATATATCTTAAACCCCAACATTAACTGCACCTCCAGCACATTAGCATGAAAGTCTTATGAAGGGAGATCCCATCTGAGTCCAGATTCATCACACATAAACACCATTTCCAAAGAGGGGCCATCTGCCCTGGTAGTTAACCCCATCGGCCATGACCATAACTCCCATGGGTCTCTTTAGCCCTCAAAGGAACCAATATCTGGGGGTTGTATCTGCTTTATCTGTCTCTCTGACTCTGCTCAGTTGTGCATGAGGGCAAACCTTCTGCCAGCCTCCAGACTCTTTTTTAGAAACTCGTAGCCGTATAAACTCATTTCTCCTTTCCATTTCCCCCTTACTTTAGGTCAAACAGCATTTTAAAGTCATGGTATTTTATGTAGACATGGATATTCTGCTGATCCGCAACTTCAATATTTCTTTAGCCAGGCGAAAAAAAAAAGTTTTTTCCCTACGTCTTCTGGACATTTAGATTTGTGGATAAACTATTGGAGCACTTCCTCTGTCAATCGTTGTTGGTTAATTTTTAACATATTCCATATGAGGCATTAGTCCAAATGCCCCTTCTCATGCATGTATTAACAAATTTGTAGAGCACTGACTATGTGCCTGGAACTGTGCATGTTGCTTGGTGAGGACTACGTGTGCTTCATGCCAAGCAATATGAATGCGATCACACAATAACAGTCTGGATAAAAATAATCCCAGTTAGGTACTATATTTTACAGGGAAGGAAATGGAAGCATTAAGAGGATCAGTAGCTTCAAAGAGTCATAGGTAGTAAATGGTAGAGCTGGATAGAATCGAAGACATTCTGTCTTTAGAACACAATTCTTAATAGCCCTGCTATAGTCCCTTTATTAAAAATTTAAGTGTTTTCAAAGCAAATACAAGTCTACAGTTCTTTTTCTGAAACTGAGGGGCAAAATTTGAGCCTGCATTGAGAACTTTTCAATTCTAAAAAGGTAATACAGTTGTCCCAATAATCAATAAGCTTACTGTTGCTGCAACCAAATGTATGAACAGGAGTTACTGCTTGCTATCTGTCAGTTTAGTTCATGTTTTATCATCCCTTAATTTTGGCTACAATTTTACTCAAAGCAAAAATTTGGTGTTTAGAAATTTTTTATTTGAGAAATACAATAAGGGTTTTGTGGGCTTTTTTCCCCCAAGTTAGAGCTAGTCTGAATATAGAGTTGCTAAAGTTAATCTAGAAGCACAAGACACATTATCTTGTCCCTTTCAACTGCCAGAGTTGACTCTTCTGAAAACCAGACAACCCTCTCTCGAGAGGTTGCTGCTGTAGAAGCCCAGGACCCAGGTTTCAGCAGCCTCTTAGAAGAGATGTTACCCTCAGATTGGAAGCAGCTACATGAATTAAACGAAAAATCTCATTATTAAATGAATTTCCTTGAAATCAAGGCTTCACCGCTTATTTAGGAATGAAGAAAGCAGCTTATGCTTTTATAGATGAAGAATTGATCATATCTAAGTCTAAAAGTATACTTTCAATAAAACAAATGGCAAGGAAGTATACTAAACTATGAGCAGAATGCTTTTGCAAAGGATTTCATTTTACATTTCCATGCACATTTTCTTATCTTCCAATTTTCTAATTACATTTTCACTCATTTAGACAATAAACATTTTGTAAGCACAAATTCTGTGCTGCTTGTTGATCGATGAGTGAATGGAAGAATGAATTCTAGGTACTTCGGGTACAAAAGGAAGTTCCTGATTTCCTAATGCCCACAGCCTAGTAGAAATTCTAGAATGACATTTATTAAGAAAATATACAACAAAAGATATAAATACCATGTAACAATCGTTATATTAAAATAACTTAAATTAGGAGGGAAGGGAAGTCAAATAGGAATTAATTTAAATAAAGCGCTTTAACTTAGATTTCCTCTCTCCAGCATAGTACTTAGACTTGGAATTGCAAATATTTGTCTCATAAAGATACTTTTTGTTATGCTTCCTCTGTACATTGGCATATCCCTTATTAAATAAAATTAATCAGGGCTCTACTCTGAAATGACTTGACTTTATTTTCTGTCCTACCAAATGACATGCTGATGTTATATATTGCGTAGGCACTATTAGTTGTGCACAAATATCCTTTCTCTGATTTTGTTCTAAGTTGCCATATTCTCCATTAAAAGACTCCCCTCCCCTAATTCCCTTGCAGTAAGTGGTGCTCGTGTGACCTAGATCTTGATTATAAGCTTTAAGCAGGAATCTACTATGTGAAACTTCAGGGAAAGCTATTATTTTCCAGATATAAGCCAACAAACTTGGCTCGTACTTGCCTTGTGCCCTTTGCTCTTCCCCTTTTCCTTCCTGGAATGCACACATGAGGCTAGCAGCTGTAACAGCCATGCTGAGCCCATGGGCGCAAGCCACAAGGCTGAAGATTGCAAAGCAGAAGTATAGATGAACCTGTATCCAAGCTGGCACCATGGAGCTACCATTTCACTCCTGGATTTCATCTTTTAGCCCACTACCATACAAGATAAATAAATGCTCATTTGGTTCATCCACTGCAGCAGAGTTTGTTTTACACATTCAAAAATAATCATAAGTGATAAACAGTTTCACAAGATATTGATGGTATGTACTAATTTTCCATGAACATCTAATTACAACTAAGTTCTGGTGGTTTTTTTAAAGATTTATTTCATTTATTTATTCTCCCCACCCTCTTGTTGTTTGCATTTGCTGTATCTGTTCATTTTGTGTTCACAGGCACTGGAAACTGAACCCAGGACCCCCGACATTGGGAGGGAGGTGCCCAGTCACTTGAGTCACCTCTGCTCCCTGCTTCATCGTGTTTGTCTTCTTTAGGCCGCACCAGGAACCAAACCAGGACCTCACTGGGAACCGAAGCAGAACTTCACATATGGTAGGTGGGAGCTCAACCCCTGAGCCACATCTGCTCCCTATACTAAGTTTTTATAGTAAATTACTGACAAAACTTCATTGAATAAAACATGAAGTACGTATTTTAAACAATTATATGTCAGAAAAAGATTACTCAGAATTTTTCCCCTATTGTTTCTACTTCTTTTTCTTCTCTAGTTATTTTCTTACTCACTACATATCACCACATGACTGATAGAAAACATGAAATCTGCATTCTGAATTTAGGCCATTTTGCTATTGATCAGTCTTTGGGACAATGGTGACTGGAAATATAAATGAAAAATGCAGAGATCAGTATTTAGAAATATATTTTGAAGTATCCATGGATTGCAAATTGTGCAACCCAAACATTAGATATAATCTGATTTGTATTCAAATTCATTTTTTATAAAAGGAATGTGAGGTTTTCAAAAGATAACACAATAAGAATAGTCTCTGTTTTCTGAATACCTGTTCATTTACTTTGCAAACATCTTTGGCACAAAACCAACCAATTGCAGAGATTCAATCTTCATTTATAAGGTGTTTTACAGCAATGCTTACAAAAAGAAGAATGGAAAATCCAGATTATTGGGAGGGACAGATTGACATGAAAAATGGTCAGTGGCATGTAATTTCACTTTTGAGACACAGAAAACCTAGAGGGAGAGAATACAGACACTAAGCTGTCTGAACTGCCTCAGCAAGAGGAAAACAGTTTAGACTGTTCTGCGGCAGTAACAAGGAGTAGAGTTTATTGTTTTGTTTGCAGTCTGAGGTCTGCAGAAAATAAATATCTGCAGCTGAGGGCATCTACAGATAATGAACATCCAGAAGTGCGACTACACCCCAAGGTATTTTGGGAATCATCTTACTGACAGAAAAGAAAGGAGATAAAGTAACAGAGAAAAAATTTTAGCAATGGTGAAACAAAGGAGAGGCTACTAGAACAAGCATTTGATAGGTGAAGAATAGAATTCCTTCACCATTCAGCAGCTACATCCACTTTTATTACAAAAGGATGAGATTCCCTTAAATTCTGCAGTATGCCCTTTAGCATCTGGAATGCTAATCAACCAGAGAAACAATTACAATTCCACAAAATTGAGATACATCCTTCTTTTCGTTCAGCTACATCTCCCTGCAGAGAGCAAAGGGAGACAATCATACCCAGGAAGATTTGATTCGTAATAATTTTAAGACAATACTTTTAATGAATGGTAAAGACAACTTGGTTCCCCAAAATTCAAGACAGTTAACTTTTTTCTCTTTTCTTTTTATAAATTATATATATTTCACTACCACAAAATAGGATAAACTGATTTGTCAATTTCAGGCCCCCGATTTTCTCCAGTGCCATGGAGATTCACATAGAAAGAGCTGGTTTATTTGATGTCCTAGAAAGCAAAATTTTAATGTTCCTACATGTGAGGGAGGCACTGCAAAATGGCCAATTTCCAGTTGAATAAAGGAGCTATTCAGTTGCATTTGTTCATTCATATGTGCATTTATCAACTCCTCAAGTGGCTATCGAGCATCTCCTATACCTAAAGCACCTGGTGCTGGGCTATAGACAGGTATACATGATGCAGACACTGCCCTCAAGATGGGTTAGGTATAAACACATATTTATTTACAAGGAAATATAAAAAGTAGAGGATGGCATAAATAGTAGAAATTTCTATGGAAAAATAGGGTAAGAACATTTTCATCTAAGAGATAAAGGAAACCTTTGTAGTGGACAGGGTCTACTTGGCTGTTGCAGATTTAGTTATGAGGATGAAGTCAGTAAGGTAAGGCATTGCAACTGGAAAGCATGCCGCTCCTGCGAGGGCAGCCTTCATCCAGAGCCAGAACGAGAAATCATGGCCTATGATTGGCTACGCCATTACCCAGTCTTTGGAGTACTGCTGTCACAATGTTTGCATATCAACCCACTTCCATCACTTTAATATTTTTCCATAAATTGACTCACTTCTGTTCTTAGATTTTACCTTAAAAAAAAAATCATTCAAACTAATAAAATCAGTATCAATTAACAAATCTAGAAAGTAGACATAAAGTTAAGCTGAAACCAAAAGATTATGAATAAATTCTAGAATGTGTTGGCTGCCTGAAGTCTACCATCTCTGATAAAAATGAAGAGTAACAAGAGTTAGAGATGGATTAGTATGGACTGGATTCAAACTAAGGGTTTCTCTTTGACACAACTGAAGAGAATAAATAAGAAGAAAAGAAAAGAAATTTCTCATCCCAAAATGTTGTTTAATGTTATGTCTGAGTTCCACAAAAAATGCATTTCATAGTTACCAAAGTGGCACATTTTGGGAACTCCCCTCAGAGGTAGACTGACTTAGATTCAAAGATTTAAGCAATTTTATAAGCAAACCTTTTAACTTCCCTGTGAGAGATCTCTAGATCTTTATTTAATATAGCAGTATCTGTCTGTCTACATGTCGGATTCATTCTCTCCCTCACTCCCTCTCTCTCCGAGTACTCATTTCCAGATCCATGGACACCATAACACTAAACCACTCTTGTTATCATAGGCCTGAAACATTCACTAAGATCAGCAATAGTTAAATGCAGAGGCTCACATCTGTAAGCATAAAAATTTAAACTTGGAGCCCTCCCGAAGCAGGGAAACAGAAGCTGAAAATTGTCTGGTGGATAGAGGACAATGAGATAAATGCAGGAATCCTGAAGGCCACATAATCCTCTGTGCAGATCTGTGTGTTGGCTGTCTCAAGGTCACCACTTAATTTTGTTGTCTTTTCTAATGTGTTTACTCAAGAAAGGTCACTTCAAAGTCAATGGTAGTTAGACATTGATTTTTATCATAATGTCCATCTGGACTGACTAAAGCTTGAGAAGGTCAATGACCATGAGCTGAAGGCTCTTATCTCACTGAACTAAGGACAATTTGAATATCCGCTTTTTGATATTTCATGAATCATTCAAACTATTTGTTTAGTGTAATATGGTTCATCAGACTGAATTCCCTATGTTAGATGATGGACTCCAAGAGTGCATCACCACTTTCTATCTAATTTCTGCTATAATCAAATTTCAATTAAATAGAATTCCTTGGGAAAGCAGGGAACTGTGTTTTGTAAGAGAATCCCCATGTATCAAACTCATTTTTTTTTCAAAGATTTATTTATTTATTTATTTCTCTCCGCTCCACCCCACCCCGTTCTCTGTATCTATTTGCTGCATCTTCTTTGTCTGCTTCTGTTGTTGTCAGCGGGATGGGAATCTGTGTTTCTTTTTGTTGTGTCATATTGTTGTGTTAGCTCTCCATGTGGGCGGCGCCATTCTTAGGCAGGCTGCACTTTCTTTCACGCTGGGCAGCTTTCCTTATGGGGCGCACTCCTTGCGCGTGGGGCTCCCCTATGCGGGGGACACCCCTGCGTGGCACAGCACTCCTTGCGCGCATCAGCACTGCGCGTGGGCCAGCTCCACACGGGTCAAGGAGGCCCAGGGTTTGAACCACGGACCTCCCATGTGGTAAGCGGACGCCCTAACCACTGGGCCAAGTCCGCTTCCCTCAAACTCATTTTAAAAGAGTCAGGTACCGTAAAATAATGAACCAGAAAGTCAAGTTTCCTGCTCACATGGAGTTTATATTCTAGAGGGCCTCTCTCCTTTTGTCTATCCAGTCCCCTTTACTCCTTCTTTTGGTTACTGAAAAGTGATTTTCCTTTGCCTCTCTGAGGCCATGTGACTTGTGTAAACCTGGTCCCAAACCTGGCTGCCAAGTGAAGCAGAGATGAAGCATATGACCCAGGCCTGGCCAATCAGCATATTCCATCCCATTGTTCCTACTGATTAGTTCAGAGTTGGCTATATGATCCAAGTGAGGCAAATGACACTCAATTTTAGGACTTTTTCTGGAACTTTGAAGAGAGTGACTGCTTGACAGGCTCACAGAATGTAATCTTGGAGCATCTAGTAGCCATCTTGCTACTATCTGGAAGGGACCTCCTGAGATAGAGTCCAACACCCACAGCAAAGTAGAGAGCAGTGGAGAAATTCCTAGGATACTATTTGAGTCCACATACTCAGTTGAAGATGTTTCTATCCTTGACCTCTTAAGTTATGAGACAATGAATTTTCATCTTTTTTCCTTCATATTCTTAGGCTAAATTAAAGAGGCGTTCTGTTTATTTTCAAGCAGAAGAATTAATAACTCCAAAAGTAAATTTAGCTTTATCCTTTTTGAAAATATTTCTACCATGAAGCAGTAGAGATTTACTTTCCTGCCATAATAAATACCAATATATGGTTTTATGCAGTAAATAAACTCTCAATCTTACAGATGTAGAAGGAGTATGACTTTATAATGTTGGCTCTGATGCAGCCCTGAATGTAAAGGATTTTGAAATAAATAACTGACATCAATTTATTTCTAGCCATTTTCATTTCCTCTAAAAATCAAGGGATGTCAAGAAATATTTTATATACATAAGTATAATTAATTGATGAATGGATTTTCTGGTTGTAGGTGTATTAGACGAGAAACAGAACCAACAGGATATTAACCATCACAGTAGGGACAGAGGTTATTTTGTTAATAGCTCTTAAAGCCTATCTCCTACTCTGGAAAAGTTAACTTAGAGCTAGCCTGATTTGTCCTCTGAGCAACATACTTCCTTCTGGTCCTCAACTTCCTCAATCTAGAGTAGTCTGCATTATGTCCAATTTATTCAAAAAGAAATCAGCATCTCCCCCAGAAAAATAGCTAGAGGACAGGCTGAAACAATCCAGAAAAAAATCTTCTAGGGTTTAGGACACCAGGCGAAGTCTGGACACTGTCCAGAGGAGAGAGGGACAAAGGAGGGAAATCCTGATGACAAACTGTGAGTTGAAACCGGCAGCTGCTGCTGCCAATCCCCTTCCCCACACTAAAGACACCTTAGAATTCTCAGGCCTCTGGGCCTGCAGCTACAGACAAAGGGGGCTCCAGGAATCTACCACCTCAGGAAAGGGGAGAGAGAAGGACACAGCTTAAGGCTGACTCAGCTTTTGACTCACAGACTTGGTTTGCTGTGTCCCAGGAGCCATTCCAGGCTGGGTGGGACTGCACCACTGTGTGCCTTTGAGCAGGCGAGGGGCTAAAGATATATGACCCTCCCAATCTCCTTCTCTACTAGCCGGGACTGACTGTTGAGGACTCAGAAGGCAGCAGAAATATTTCCTAGCCAGGGAAAGGGAGGGGGCTGCCAGAGAAGGCTGGAGAACTGTATCAGAGAACATTTGAATTACAAAGCTCTTAAACCTCCAGACAGGAAGCTCTGTCACATTGATCGGGTCTGTGCTACAACAAACTCTGACCAGGCACTGAACTGAGAACTGCAAAAGAGTGCCATCTGCTGGCAGACCAAGGAAGTGCATGCAAGGGAATGAAAAATAATTAACAAGAGGCTTTTTCTGGCCTCTGTAGCCTCCCTCCCCTAAGCCCTAGGAAACAAGTCTACAACAACTTACTGGGTCCAGTGCCCAGTTTTGAGCAACTAGCAGGGGCAATTCTAACAATCCAGGTAGAGCAAAGAATCAAAGAGCAGTGTAACACACAGCCTCCTGCCACTAAATCCCTACAAAAGAGAAAGAAATTGAGCATCTGAGTAAACTACATCCTAATCAGATACCTAGACATCAGCAAAAAATTTTGACCCATACCAAGATATGGCCAAAGAAAAGGAATATATCAAAACCCAAGAAGAGACCCAGGGTTTGAGAAGACTAATCATTGAGATGCATACAAATTTCCAAAATCAAATTAATGAGTTGAAAGACAACATGGTTAAAGAGATAAATGACATCAGGAAGACACTGAGCAAACAAAAACAAGAATTTGAAATCCTGAACAGAAAAGTAACAGAACTCATGGGAATGAAAGATACAATTGGTGAGATCAAAAACATATTAGAGGCATACGACAACAGACTCGAAATGAAAGAAGAGAGAATAAGTGATATAGAAGACAGAACAGCTGAAATTGAAGAGAGGAGAGAACAGAGGGTAAAGAATGGGGGAAAATTGAGCAGGAGCTCAGAGAGTTGAAAAACAACATGAAATGCAACAATATGCGTGTCAGGGAAGTTCCAGAAGGAGAAAAGAAGGAAAAATGGCAGAAAGATTATTTGAGGAAATAATAGCTGAAAATTTCCCAAGTTTCATGAAAGAAATGAATTTACATATCCAAGAAGCACACTGTATCCCAACCAGAATAAGTCTGAATAGAACTACTCCAAGACACATACTTCTCAGAAATTCAAAAGTCAAAGACAAAGAGAAAATTCTCAGAGCAGCAAGGGAAAAGCAAACCATCACATACAAGGCCAGTAAGACTTAGTGCAGATTTCTCTTCAGAAATCATGGAGATGAGAAGACAGTGATATGATGCAATTAGTACACTGAAAAAGAAAAACTAATAGCTGAGAATTCTTTCTCCAACAAAACTGTTCTTCACATATGAAGGTGAGTATAAAATAATCACAAACAAATGGAAACTAAGAGTGTTTCCAAAAAAGAATCCAGGAATATATGCAGGAAATATTAAAGGAAGCTTTAGAACCTGAAATAAAATGACAAGAGTGGCTTGGAGGAGAATATAGAAGAAAGAATTGCAGAAAGGATAACAAAAAAGTAAAAAGATAAACAAAAATATTATATTAAAACCAAAGAATAGTGCATTTACAGTAATATCATTGAATGTGAATGGATTAAATCCCCAATCAAAAGATACAGATTGACAGCATGGATTTGAAAAATAAATAAGTAAATAAGTCATCCATATGTTGCTTACAAGAAACTCACTTTAGACCCAGGGATACAAAATGGCTGAAAATGAAAGTTTGGAAAAAGATACTCCATGCAAATAATAACCAGAAAAGAGAGCAGGGGTAGCTATACTAATATAACAAAACAGGCTCTAAATGCAAAATATTTATAAAAGATACAAAAAGCCATCATATATTAATAAAAGGGACAATCCACTAGAAAGATATAACAGTCATAAATATCTGTGCACCTAACCAGGGTGCCCCAAAATACATGAGACAAACTCTGGCAAAACTGAAGGGAGAAATAAACATCTCTACAATTATTGTTGGAGACTTCAACACCCTACTCACATCATTAGATAGAACAACTAGAAAGAAGATCAACAAGGAAACAGAGACCTTGAACAATATGATAAACAACTTAGACCTAATAGACATATGAAGAATACTACATCTAAACTCAGTGGGTTATACACTCTTTTCAAATGCCCATGGATGTTCCTCTAGGATAGACCACATGTTAGGGCACAATGCAGCTCTCAATAAATATAAAAAGACTGAAATTATACAAGGCACCTTCTGAAAGGAACAAGGAATGGAACTGGAAATCAATAAAAAACAGGAAAAAAGCAAATTCGCAAATGTGTGGAGTCTGAACAACACACTCCTAAATAATCATTGGATCAAAGAAGAAATTGCAATTAAAATCATTAAATATATTGAAACAAATGAAAATGAGAACACAACTCCTCAAAACTTATGGGATACAGTGAAAGCAGTCTTGAGAGGGAAATTTGTAGCTCTAAATGCCTATACTAAAAAAGAAGAAAGAACTTAATTCAAAGATTTAACTGAACAACTAGAAAAATTAGAAAAAGAACAGCAAACCAATTCCAAAGCAAGCAGAAGGAAAGAAATAATAAAGATTAGACAGAAATCAATGATATTGAGGGCAGAAAAAAATAATAATAGAGAAAATCAACAAAACCAAAAGCTGGTTCTTTTAGATCAATAAAATTGGCAAACCCCTCACTAGACTAACAAAAGAAAAAGAGAGAAAAGGTGCAAATAAATACAACCAGAAATGAAATAGGGAAAGTTTCAACTGTCCCCCCAAAAATAAAAAGAACCATAAGAGGATATTATGAGAAACTGTATACCAACAAACTAAACAGCCTAGATGAAATGGACAAATTCAAAAAAATGCACAAAAAAACCTACACTGTTTACTCAAGATGCTAAAAGAAACACAAGAACTTAACAAATGGGAAGTGGACTTGGCCCAACGGATAGGGCATCTGCCTACCACATGGAAGGTCCGCGGTTCAAACCCCAGGCCTCCTTGACCTGTGTGGAGCTGGCCCATGCACAGTGCTGATGTGCACAAGGAGTGAGCCCTGAAAGGAGAGCCACCCTGTGCCAAAGAAAGTGCAGCCTGCCCAAGAATGGCACCACACACACGGAGAGCTGACACAACAAGATGACACAAAAAAAGAAACACAGATTCCCAGTGCCGCTGCTAAGGATAGAAGTGGTCACAGAAGAACACACAGCGAATAGACACAGAGAGCAGACAACTGGGGCGGAGCGGAGAGAGGGGAGAGAAATAAATAAATAAATAAATAAATAAATAAATAAATAAATAAATAAATCTTTAGTAATTAAAAAAAAAAGAACTTAACAAACAAATCACTTTTAAAGAGATAGAATATGTCATAAAAAATCTCCCAGCAAAGAAAAGTCCAGGACCAGATGGCTTCACAGGTGAATTCTACCAAGCATTTCAAAAATAATTAACACCAATCCTGTTTAAACTCTTCCAAAATATCAAAGTGGAGGGAAAATTACCCAAAACATTTTATGAAGCCAACATCACCCTCATACAAAATCCAGATAAAGATACTACAAGAAAAGAAAATTACAGACCAATCTCTCTAATGAACATACATGCAAAATTTCTCAACAAAATACTTGCGAATCAAATGCAACAGCTTATCAAAAGACTTATACATCACAACCAAGTGGGATTTATTCCTGATATGCGAGGGGTGTTTCAACATAAGAAAATCAATCAATGTAATACACTATATTATCAAATTGAAGGGAAAAAACACATGATCATCTTAATTGAAGCAGAAAAGGCCTTCAACAAAACCCAACATCCTTTTTTGATAAAAACACTGCAAAAAATAGGAATAGAAAGAAAATTCCTCAATATGATAAAAGACATATATGAAAAACCCACAGCCAACATCCTACTCAATGAGGAAAGATTGAAAGCTTTCCTTCTAAGCTCAGGAACAAGACAATATTGTACTAGAAATTCTAGATAGGGCAATTAGACAAGAAAAAAGAAATTAAAGGCATTCAAATAGGAAAAGAAGAAGTAAAACGCTCACTGTTTGCAGATAATATGATCCTGTACTTGAAAAATTCTGAAGTATTCATGCCAAAGCTACTTAAGCTAATAAATGAGTTCAGCAAAATGGCAGGACACAAGATCAACATGTAAAAATCAGGAATGTTTTTGTACACTAGTACTGAACAATCTGAGGAGGAAATCAGGGAGAAGATTCCATTTACAATAGCAACAAAAAGACTCAAATACCTAGAATTAATTTAACCAAAGAAATATAGGACCTATATGTAGAAAACTACAAAAGAATGCTAAAAAAATTTTGTAAAGATAAAAAAAAACAGAAAGATATTCTTTGTTCATGGAGTGGAAGAATAAATATTGTGAAGACATCACTTTTATTCAAACCAATTTATAGATTCAATGCAATACCAATCAAAATCCCAACAGCTTACCCTACAGAAGAATAAGCTTCCAAATTCATTTGGAAGGGAAAGTGCACCTGAATAGCAAAAACCATCTAAAAAAGAAGGGTAACATGGGAGGAATTTCACTGCCTGGCCTTGAAACATATTACGAAGCTACAGTGGTCAAATCAGCATGGCACTGGCATAAAGATAGACACATCAATTCACCTTTACACACACCCTTACACACATCACCCTTACGCACACCTCAGCAGAGTCCCAGAGACAGCTAAAGTAGATGCAACCCCAGGTATTAGTTCTTCTGAGGGCTACAGAGACCCAGAGGTTCTATGGTCATGGCAGATGGAGTTCAGTGCCATGCCAGTTGGCCCTACTTTGGAGTTTGTGGTCCTGAGTGTGATGGAGTTGGACTCAGGTGTGATCTTTGTTCACAAGACTCTCCTGTCACTTTTACCGGAACTGTGGTTGGCTCTGGGGTTTAGTGTATACTCATGGGACCTGAATCTCTGGACTGTCCATGTGACAGCCACGCCCTGAGCCTCAACAGACTTGCAACTCTTACCCTCTGGTTTATTGGACTTACCCCAGCCAGCTAACAGGGAGGTGAAGAAGGTCAACCACCACACCAGGGAGCCAAGAGTGCCTACAACTGCAAACAGGAGAATTATATCCATCATCCAAGTGGAATCAAAGCACCCTCTCGATACAGAGATGGAATGGACATAACCATCCCAGTCCACAGAATGGAGGAATAGAGTATAGATTAGAGTTGACTTACTGATGTTCTATTCTGGAACTAATGTGATTAGTAATGGAAGTAAATGTAGCACTGAGATGGAGAAAGTGGCCATGGTAACTGCTGAGGGTGGGAATGGGAAGAAGAGCTGTAATGTGGGGGCATTTTCAAGACTTGGAGTTGTCCTGGGTAGTACTGCCGGGACAGTTTCTGGACATTGTATGTCCTCCCATGGCCCACTGGGTCCAACTATAATGTGGACCATTGACCATGTGGTGCAGCAATGCTCAGAGATGTACTCATCAAGTGCAATGACTGTCCCATGATGATGGAGGAGGTTGTGGTTATGGGATGAGTGAGGTGAGGGGGGTGGGCGGTATATGGGGATCTCATTTTTTTTTTAATGTAACATTAAAAATAAATTAATTTTTAAAAATCAGTGGAATAGACTTGAGAATCCAGAAACAAACCCTCACCTATAAAGTCAACTGGTTTTTTACAAACCTGTCAAGTTAATGTTAACAGGACCAAACAGTCTCTTCAACAAATAGTGCTGGGAGAACTAGATACCTATAATCAACAGAACGAAAGAGAACTCCTATCTCACTCTCTATACAAGAATCAACACAAAATTGATCAAAGGCTTAAATATAAAAGCCAGGACCATGAAACTACTAGAAAAAAATGTAAGGAAATATCTTCAAGACCTTGTAGTAGGGGGTAATTTCTTGAACCTTACACCTAAAACACATACAACAAAAGAAAAAAATAGATAAACATGACCTCAAAATTAAACATTTTTGCACCTCACAGGACTTTGTCAAAAGGGTTAAAAGGCAGCCAGCTCAATGGGAAAAAATATTTGGAAATCACATATCCAGTAAGCATTTAACATCCAGGATATGGATATGTTACAACTCAACAATAAAAAGATAAATGACCCAATTAAAAAATGGGCAAAAGAGTTGAATACACATTTGTCCAAAGAAGAAATACAAATGGCAAAAAACACATGAAGAAATGCTCAACATCACTAATTATTAGGGAAATGCAAATCAAAACTACAATGAGATATCATTTCTATCAGAGTGGTCACTACTAAAAAGACAGAGAACTACAAGTGTTGGAGAGGATGTGGAGAGATAGGAACACTTATTCACTGTTGGTGGGAATGTAGAATGATACAGCCACTGTGGAGGACTCTAGCAGTTCCTAAAGAAGTTGAATATAGACTTGCCACATGACCCTGTATACCCAAAAGTACTGAGAGCAGTGGCACGAATAGACATCTGCACACTGATGTTCATAGCAGCATTATTCATGATTGCCTAAAGGTGGAAACAACCCAGGTGTCCATCAATGGATGAATAGATAGACAAACTGTGGTGTATTCACAGATGGAATACTATGCAGCTATAAGAAGAAATGAAGTCATAAATTATATGATAACATGGATGAACATGGAGGATATTATGTTGAGCAAAGTAGACCAGACACAAAAGGACAAATACTGTATAATTGCATTATTATGAGCCAAATATATTGTGTAACATATTGTATGATTCAAAAAAATTTGTGTATATATCCTCTAAAAAAAAATAAAACAGAAGAAGACATAGAAGTAACCAGTCCCCTAGGATCAAAGATATATATGTACATACACACACACACATGCACACACATATATGAATTGATCTGTATTTGATTTCCTCTAGTCAAGCAAGCCAAAAGTGAAAGTCAAATGGTCAACAAGATGAAAAGAAGAAACCAGCCATCTGAGGCAATCATCTAGAAATTTAATCACATAAAGGTTACAGAATCGCAGACTCTCTAAGCCTCCATGGCCATGGAGACTATCCGCCTCAACGCCTTCATTCTAATTTTTGTCCTTACAGCCCATTTTTCATTCAGTAGAGTTATAAAATAAAATAATAAAGCATAAAGTAAAACAAAATATAAAATAAAATCATGCCATTACCTATTTAGAAGCTTCTAACGCTTTTCCTCCTCATGTAGGATAAATTTTTTATGTCCTTAAACTGGTCCATTAGATAATACAAATTCTGACTCATACCTACTTCTCTTACCTGGTCTTTCTACATCAGAGACACGACTTTTTTTTTTTTTTCATTTCTGTTCACAGCAAGACTTCCTTTTTCCCCTGCAGCTTCCTCTGTATGTAGTTCTCCTTACTCCACACCTGGGTAATTTCAATTCCTCTCATACATCGTCACTTACTTTTCATTTACAGTATATTACTTTGTAACATTTCTCATTCTCTTTTATTCTATACTGTAAGTGTGCATTTTCTTTAAATATCCTTGTCCTTCTAGTCTTTCACCTAGGTGGTCAGGGGCTATGTTTGTTTTATAATGAGCTAACAGTACAGTCACATTGTAAGTGTTCCACAAATTTGTTCTAAAGAACCAAGAATTAGTAAATAATTGAGAAAGTCTACAAAACTGAAATAACTTGCCCTTAGATCTTAGATTTTTAGATATTTCCATATTTTTGATTCATAGAATCATTTTAGAATTTGTTTTCAACTATAATGAGCCATGGGTATACACATGTAAACCATGGATATTTATATTTGCTATAATTTGTTTTCATTTTTGTGCTCTGCTAGCTTAGTTTTCAGTTACAAGTTATAACATATTATGTCATGAAATAAAATATAAAAAACAGAATTGAAAGTAGAGTATGCTCTATGTAGTAAGGGAATAATTTCATGTAACTTTGTTTCATATAGATATACGTATATTCATATATATCTCTACACACATGTATGGGTATGGAGATGGCAGTGCAAAACTTATTCCTTATCATGGATTGCAGTAAAAAATCTTGAAAATCATTACTTCAGGTAAGTCTTTCAATGACAGGGCCTAATTAGTTTATAATTCTTCATCAGATCTATTTTGTTTCTCTACCCCACCATCACATTTGAAAAATATCACTGTTTGGTATCTTATCTTATATTTTGTGTCATTTATTTCTCAAGATGTTAAAATGAAGTTGGAACTCAGAGCAGCTAATTTTGAATTCAAAACCAAACACTTCCATTTCAGCTGTGTCAAGACTTTTAAATCATTAAACTTCTATGAGCCTTAATTTATTGATTGATTAAATGAGGATCATCATGGAACCCTGAAAAGATTTTTTAAACTAACCCGGTGGTAAGCACTTTGAGGGAAAGGACCACATCTATTGTGTACTCTGTACTTACAGCACCAAAGCAATGCCAGTCATAAAACAGGTAATTGATAAATATCGGTGGCCAAGTGAACATATAACATGATCTAGCCCAGTGGCTGACAAATCTTACTACCAAAATATGAAAAATGATTGCTAGCTATTAACATCAAGGGGAGTTAATTTAAGAAAATAATTGAACATAACATGATGAAATGGGGCATTTATTTGAAAAAGTTTTGTTTACATTCCATGCAAAATGTAGTAACAGAAGGTATATAGTTTCAGGGAATAAATAGCATTCAAATCAAGAGTTGGAGTCTGTCTGTTTACAGAAATTATTTAAATAGATATACACACAAATACAGAGATATAGATATGAGAAATCTCCAGAAGGAAAATACAATTGCCCAAAGGTAAGATCCATAAGTCAAATGCCACGTTCTATAGCCCAAAGGCTTAAAAGTTATAACTTTTATAGTTATCTTCTAAAATGCGTACATGTGTGCTCCTTTGCTCTACTCCTCCCCCTCCTTCCCTGCTTCCCTGCTTCTTACTCACCCTCTTTCTCTCTAACACACACTCATACACACGTGCAATATTTATTTCTCTCAGGCCCTCAGGGAGAAGCTTCCCATAGAGAAACTATTTCATTGCTTTGAAGAGAAGAACACAAACATGTAAGTCCATGAAACAGGTATTTCTTCAGCGAGGTTTTGGGAGAACTAAAAAAGGAATCACAAATGAAAGAAGAACAAAATCCTGTGCTTGAAACCCCTTTAGGAACCTGGCTCCTATTTCTGATTTTCTTCTGTTTCTATGGTTTTCAAAAGCCATGTTTCTAGACTCTGTCAGATCTTAGTTAATAAATTTTAATGACACCCTTAGTAGAGGCAAATGTGTGGTGGAGTTGAGAGAAAATCAGCAAGTGGTGAAGATGACATGTTCTAAAACCAAGCTGTCTGGATTTAAATTCCAATTCTGTGGCACAAATTAGACCTCCGGTTAGGTACAACAGCTCCCCTGTTCTCAGTCATCTCCTCTGTAAGTTAATCAGTACCAGGGCTTTATAGTAAGGATGAAATGAGGGAATACATGTAGAGTTACCAACTTAGTAGCTGGTACAAGGAAGACAAAATTTGCATTTGTGGTTGCTGTTCTTACTGTTATGGTTATCATTGTGAACCCATCCCCCCATTATGGTTCATCTAAAATAGTACAGTATTAATTTAACATTTTATAATGAATAATGACATAAAAATAGACGAACCCTATAGCAACTTTGACTGTGTCTGTTCAGGTGTAACAAAGACCAAAGAAAATGATTATCTAGAGAATAATTTTATTGTACTAAACTGATGAAAATCGTTCAAGTCTTTATGTATAATTCATCTAAATTATGTGGACACTGCAGAATTTCCATCTTAATTTTTCCGTTCAGGTCAGACAGATCTGGCTTTGAGTCCTGTTTCTACCACTCTCTGTGTATGTCATTAGCTTCTCTAAGCTTCAAGGTCCTCTACAGCAAAATTGGGATAAAAGTATTTCTTCCTTTTTATTATTATTGATTTTATTTACATTTGCTCCCTTTTCTACCAAACAAACACTGTAAGGTTTTTCTTTTACATTATCCCAAAAGCAGACTTTGAGTCCAGCCTTTGAGTTCAGTTTATATGGGAAGAGCCAGGTAGTCCAGGGAAGGGAAAGCAGAGTACAGAAGATGTGCTGTTAAACCTGCCATTGCTGTGGGCAACAAGGTTAAACCTGCTATTGCTGTGGGCGACAAGGAGAAATGATGCCGGTGCAAAATACATGCATCAAAATTACCCTGCTTATGGGGCAAGGGAGCTGTGGTTTCTGTTCAGTAACTCGTGAGATTCCTTGGCTAAGGGTTGCTATCTAGGGCTTCAATTCCCAGCAAAGCTTTCTGCAACTGGATACATGAGGAAGAGAGATTGATGAACTCTCAGGTACAGGAATGCAGATAACAATAACTGTAAATCTGCTGGACTTCTCCAAAAGGTCCAAGAGATATAAATGTGGAACTGAGAGCATGTGCTGCAAGAGTGCAGGAGATTATAGGGGAAATAAGTGAGATGATGCATATGAAGTATTCATCATTCAAGTAAGTAAAGTGCAGAGAATATAGTAAGCACTCAGCAAATGTCAGCTCCACGAATGAGGTGAAAGGAGGAATTGTTTGGATTGATTTTGCATCCTTTTAACATGAGCCACCATCATTTCTCTTCTTCATGCCCATTGAGAGATCATTCTCTTGGAAATTATGCCCAGTGAAAAAAAACTGATAAAGTCTAAAGTATGTGCTAAACTTTGTATAAATGACCACATAGATTTGGTCTCCCAAACCATAAAAGAATATATATTTTAAATGGTACAATCTTTCTTGACTAAAATACAGCTCCTCTAATTTTTTACATATCTGCCATATCTAAATTTAATGTTTCATTTTCAGTGTATTAGAAGATGTATGTTCCAATTCCATTCAATTAACACATTAGGTGAATGCCTACTATGTGCCAGGCACTGTGCCAGGGATTAGAGATACAAATAAGTAGATACCATGTTTGTTTCCTTAAAGAGCATAATTTATTTATTTGGCAGGGGGAATCAACAATGGAAAAGGCAGTCAATACCTGTTTATTCCTTCCATGTGAAATAAAGAGTTTTAAGAAAGCAAAATTAGCTTGCAAAATTGTGGACTTAAATATTTTGTAGAATTAAATTTATTAGAAATGTTGATCAGTTTCCAATTACTCATTTTATTCTTAATTTAGGAGGAGGACGGGAAAGGGGTAAGGGAAGGAAAGAGATACACACACTGAAGAAATTTGCAAAACAGGAAAATACAATAAAAATTAAAATCACCTCATATCAAGCCATCCAGACATAAATGCTAGTAACAATTTGCTGTACTGTCCTCCAACTTTTTACATATAAACACACTACATATTTCTTTGCACTCTGAAATTTTTCTGTATATTTGTATCCTGGTCTCTTTTTAACGAAACCTTCATCATAAGCAAGGTTCCACAATGCCAAGTACTCTTACAAATGTTAAATATCCCAGGCAAGGATATAAAATAGCATCATTCTCTTAATGGGCATTCTCAGCTATTATAAATGCACTTAAAAAGGAGTGTTATGATTTTCAACTTTACAAATGTCTTTATTCTTTCTTTGATATGAATGACCAGTTGTAGAATTTTTCACAGGACCAAAGGGTATAAACATCTGAAGGCTCTGATACATGCTGGCAAATGTTCATCTTAATGTATCTGCCTTTTTTGCCTTCCAGAGAAGTTTTAAAATTTTACTTTCCTCCCTTCAATCTGTAAGGGTCGATTGCATCACACTGTTATTAATCCTGGCAATTCCTTATAAATTAAAAAATCCATTTTTCACTGGGTGTCGACTAAAGTTTATTCTTTATTGAAAAAGCATTGTAGGGGGAGTAGGGGTAATTGATTGCAGAAATTAGTTTTGGAGCACCTACATGTGCTGGGCACTCCAAACATTTCCTTGTTTATTGCTACTAAATACCATGCCCTTAGAAAGTAGGCAGCACCCTTTCTTGTTCAGCCCCACAAGGGCATGCTTTAAGGACACACAGCTGATACGCTGTGTGCTCAGAACTGGTATCCAGGTCTCTTGACCCCAAACCAGGTACTTATTTGCATATTTTATTATGCCTTGCCTGCCTCATATGTTCTAGAATAAGGTTATATATATTTTGTGTGCATGCGCACACACACTCTCATTATGAGAGAATATATATTCACAGCTTATAAATTTTTAAAGTTTCTGGGTAGAGTAAAAAATGCTAAACTCAAGTCAATGAACACTCTGAAATTCTGCTATAACTGGAAGACATCCAGGGCCCTTGCTGCTGCTTTTTTTTTAATTTCTTTTTTTATTTACCAACATTCTACACCCACCAAAGAAAAACTTAGAGCATCTTTAACAAAAGAATTTTTAAACTGTCTGGTATGATGGATGACGAAGCATGCTGTCCACAGCTTCTCCTTCAGAAATACTGACTCTTGGTAAATATCACTGTAACAATTTAGGCATCTAACAACAGTATAGCAATACTGAATAATTCAAAAGACCAAATAATTGCTTAGTTGCATGTAAGCAAAGCTTTACCAAGCACAAAATTAAGCACATTCGGTTATCAAAGCTTTTTTCTCATTATTAAAGCCAAATGAGGAAAAAACAACAACACTATTTAAGGTGCTCACATGTTTGTATCAGATTTAAGAAAAAAATTAAATTTGATATTTGAATCAAATTCTACTACTAAGGAGGCATCTGTCAGTGTTTTGTCCATTTCCCTATTTCTCAGAAATAATTCAAAGTGTATTCAAAGTTTTTTTTTATGAAGAAAGACAAAAACAATCTATATGAAGTTTTCTTTAAGTGAGTTGTCAAGACTGGCTGTGGGTTTTGATATCATGGTGGCCCCCCCACAGTGTTAAAGCAATAAAAACAGCTGGAAATGGTAAAGAGCCCAGGTTAAAAAGAATACTTGCTTCCAGCAAGGAATGGCAATCAGAACAGTTTCCACTCAAAATTCTCTTAACCAATCCAAAGGAGAAACATGGGATGGTACGTACCCATAGGAACTAAGGCGCTTCTGTTTCAAACACCTGGCTTTGCTCCCAAGTGTGCAGGTGGCTTCGTGCGTGGGGCGGAAGGGCCTGAGAGGGAGGATGTGAGGGCCGAGGCTTTAGCCGTTTGTATCCAGAGGGATCTGCCTTCACTTTTATCCTAAGGAACCCACTGTTTTCATAGTAAGCCTAGTTCAGTTCTCTATACTCTCTCCCTGGCAGGGCTTGCTTGCTGGGGAACAGGCAAGGACAGGCAGAGCAAGCTGAAGCAGATGTGGCCGCAGTGCTAGAAACCCAGGTCAACTTACAAAGCCACTGAGAGACAGAGGCAGGCAGAGGCGAGGTGGCCAGCCGGAGTGGGTGAAGCAACACGTTCCAAGAAACCCTCAGTTACTGCTAAACCCATTCCCTCTCCATCTAGTCCTGCATCCTCTACCCAAACTTCTTTCAAACTTCCCTTAACCTTCCTCCAAGGTGGTGTTATACACAATTCCTCTTGCTCTACCAGACTACAAATTACTTAATCTGCATGTGGCTTTTCAATTGGTCATATTAACATATGGGAGGGGGGAGGGATACCCCATAACAGAGGCAAATGCGGGGGGTGGGGGGGGGTGCTGTGCAGTTCACCCTTGACTGGATCCTTTGTTGCACTTGGTTGGACCACTCTTGTCATCATGAGATTGTAATCACCCTGAAGCCTCCTCTTCTTAACCTTGTCCATGGTTATTCTGTCTCCCAAAATCGTGTGTATTCTCCTTAATCCCCTGAATTCTTTGAAAATTAATACACGAAAATCCCTAAACATTTAACCTCAATGATAAAAATCTCATAGTTTAGAAAATCTCTCAGCAAACTCTAATATTTATTAAGAACTCTACATGATGAGAAGTGTTCTAAGAGCTTATATGTATTCACGCAACTACTTCTCAAAAAATCCCATGGGGTGGTTATTAATATTAATCTTGTTTTATGGACTAATATACAGAGGCAAAAAGAAGTTAAGGTCTCACTACTGGAAAGCTTTGGTGCTAGGATGCAAATGTAAGCATTCTGCCTGCAGAATCCATGGCCTTAATTACTAATGTTTACATCCTATATATTGAATCCACTAATTCTAAAACCAAAAAATATAAAATGAAATAAAATAAAATTTGATTCCTCCTGAACAGCATCGTTATCCATTAACCAATAGGATGTTCGTGGAAGGCAAGCCCTAGCAGTGCAGTTAGAGGGCCTAAAACAAGACAGACAGTGGCTGCTAGAGCCTCCAGTGCTCAAGTCTGCTTCTCCCATGCTCCCCTCCCCTTCCTCCCTCCACATAGAGAATCTTTCCTATGTTTATTTCTAAACATCTAATAAGGGGGGCAGAAACCAGTCTAGCCTCACTCCCCCAGGATCACCAAAGGTCAAATTTAGGTCCACCACCACCCCAGAGACTTTGGAATAGGGCTCTGAACTTTAGAAGGGATATAAGGCTGGGTTGGGGTGGCCAATTTCTGCCATGTGCATAGAGAAACAGAAAAGGCCGACCTACAAAGGGAAGAATAAGTTTGACCTTCAGAGGCAAAGAGAAATGAGATTCCATTAGGCCCTTGAGAGATGGAGAGAATAACTTTAGTTTTTAACTTTTTCATTTCTAGTTTCAGTTCCTCAAATTTGTGTGTATTTCCTGCCCGTGAATCCTTGAGGCACCCTGCTCCTTCTAATAAAGAAGACCAATGACCCGGTATGCATACTTTATTTAAATCAAGTTTCACTAAGTTTCTATTACTTGGAAGCAAAAAAATCATTGAAAACAAGAGTGAAAAATCAAGACAAAAATATCAACAAAGCCAATTTCCCAGCTGAGTCTACTTATTGCAAACAAAATGCTAAACTTCCTATACTATTAAATCAGTCAACAAAGACAACATCAAAATAGAGATACCGTGTAATTTACTGTGGCACTTAGTTTGACCACACAGTCTACCGAGCCTTATTTTCATAAACTAGGTAAATGCTTGCCTTTCGCTTGCACTGGTCACCTGAGACAGAGGTCTTTGGTGTGGCTTCAGGAACACAGGTTAGAATCAAGATGATACCACATCTAGCAGAATATGTAAGATTCATAAATCAAAGGGGCAATATCCAATAAATAAGTCAAATCTGAAATCAGGGGTCCAAGTCAGTCGCACAAGTCCTACAACCCAAAGTCCCATGAGACCCTGTGTGTGTCCAGTCTATAAAGTGTTACTTGCAGGTCACCAAGACACATCTCAGGAGAGAGGTGTGCAAATTTCCCTAGCAATAATGCAAACGTTTCTTCGGGGCCTTGTGTACTTCTTTCAGGCACTAAAAGGTTTATAACATTAGCTGCATATTAATTTCCACTCAAGGCAATGTGTTAATAAATCCAGTGACTATGACTACAGTGTTGTGGGAAACAGTGCAGTCCTCTGGAATCAATGGATCAGCTATTGATCGTGCAGCCCCTTGACTGCATGAACCTCAGCAAATAGCTTCAATCCCATGAGCCTCCGTGTCCTACCTGCAAAATTATAACACTCCTTTCATCAGGTTGTCGTAATGATTAAATGAGATGTCTCGAAAATTCCCTGTCTAGCACAGAGTGAGCGCTTGATAAACATGAGTCATCACCACTTGTCTTGTTCAGAAGTCTCCATCACTCTTCAGTGTAGTTTGTTAAATTTATGTAATTACAGGTGCTTCTGCTGCTGTTAATCAATTTGTGTCCACTTATCTGTATTGCTTGAAGTATTTAATAATTTCAGTCTGGCCATTTTAAGACCAAAGGCTCTTGTATTTTTTTAAGCTCCCTTTTCACACGGATCCCATCCTTACCCTATCAAATTCTAAATTACTAGCAATAGGGATCTGGCAAGATCAGGAAATACCAGAGAATGGATGTGCACTTTCTCGTTCTGGCTCTGTTTGTGCCCTGTCAGTAGACTGATGGGACACAGTTCACCTCAGAAGCAAATGTTTGTCGTCTGATTATGTGAACACACTGACCTTATGAGCGGGAGATTGAGACCTGAAAACTGCTTTGCTCCCTAAAAGGCCAGTGTTGACCCTTGGTTGAGTTTGTCCTTGGGGCCTGCAATACTGACTCTGCGCAGGAACTCCCAGAGGGGAGAAAACACAAAAGTTCAGAGACTGTGACCTGCAGGTGTTCAAACTTAATGGTACAAAATAGCTCTTCTGCATTTCCACATGCGATTCATTCATGTCCTGTGGTTAATAATTCTACAGTTTTCTGTTGTTATTCTGAAAATCAGGTGTGAGGTCGCATGAAAATTGTAATATGACATTTTGCTGCCTTAATTTCCATCATATTCTCTAATTAATGTGAAATGTTTGGTACGAGAGGGGGTATTTTCTAAACCAAATAAGGGATAATCATTTCAGAGACCTATTCTAAAGCACATTTGCCTTATCTCCTTTGAATGAACTGTTTGCTTTTTCTTCCTATATTGTTTCAAAACAAAATCCATTTCTTGGAAAATACACAGCTGAATGTGTATTTTCAATGTGAAAGCTCTGCTGCTTATATGCCCCATAAATATTAATACCATCTCTTTGTTACCAGTTCCTGCCATTCAGCATTCATCAACTCACAATTGTTTAATCACAGGTGCCTTCTGAAACATGGGAAATCGTACAGGGGAACAAACGGAGCAAACCAACAATAATGGAGAGTTCCAGGGAAATTATTCCATTTCTGAAATACAACTGACCAAATGTCCACGAACTTACCATGTCTCTCACTTCCACTTCCACTTAGACCAGCTAAGTCCTGCTTTCATTCAGAACCTATTTATGTATTTGATTATTCAGAAAAATAAACAAGTAGCGGATTTACATGCAGGAACCAGAACAAACACTGTTGTTATCCTTGCTAAGGTGTATCTTTGAAAAATACTAGTAGGTTTGGTGCTTCGTCAGCTTAAACAGAGCAGGTGCAACATACTACTCAAAGAGGATTCACCAAAGGGCAGAATTCAGGGTTGGTGACAAGCACTATGATGAATGAGAGCTACAAAGTGGGACTAGCTCTACCTTGCCAGGCAATGTAGAAGGGAGTAGATGCTTTATTTCAGACATGAAGAAAATGAAAGATTTTAACAAAGATGACCACCATTAGTTCTATAGCTGCTGCTGTTGAAGCCAAGAAGCCAAGATTTTTTAAGTGATTTTAGCCATAGACCTCTGGTTATTTCATGGTTATTTTCAATACCAATTTGAGTCCTTTCACGGAGTCTAGGAAGGAAAGAGTTTGCAGCATGCCTGTAAATGCCTTAGGAAAGAAAGGGGACCTGGTCAAATCTCCTGCTCATGACAGACCAACTGGCAAAACCACGAATGGCATTCTCTAGTGGGAGAATCTTATCTATAGAATGCTTCCAGTAGGACAAACCTGATCTGTCTAGGGCTACATGTGGTAAACAAACCTGGGATCTATGGATCTGTGGGACATGGCTCCCTGGAAAATGTTACACAAGTTATATAAATAGGGCATAACATGGGATGCTTACGTAAGTGGTGGATCTGCACATATTTCTGAGACATCCCACATGTTAGATTTGGTCAGAACAGGCCCAAATACGGCAAGAAAGAGCACAGGGAGCTGTGTCAGCAGTCTGGGGCTTCTTCCTTTACCTGTACTTCATGATCACTTGTATCCTTGAACTAATTAGGAAATAATTTGGTACAGGGTAAAAGTTTTGTTTCTTGTGGGTTTCAATCTAATCAGTGTCACAATATACAAAACAATGTAGAATTTTATTAGTATATAAATATATAATATATTAGTAATATAATATATTAGTATTAGTATATAAATATAATTTGTACACTTTAGTTATATGTGTTATTTTACATATAAACTCAAAGTCAAACCCAGGATTCCAATTATCAATTTACAGAATGGTATATGTTTTAAAATGTTATTTGTTTAAAAGTACTCATACACACACACACTTGTAAATGCCTAGGAAATAATCTGGAAGATTACATATACTAAACTGTTAGCAGTGGTTGTCTTTATAGATTAAACTTAAGTGGAGAAGATTCTAGAGTCTTTCTCTTCTTGCTATATTTTAAGAATGTAATAAGAGTGTATTATCAAATAAAAATCTACTAAAGACAATTTCAAAGAAAGAGTTAAATATTTTATATGCAATGCAGGGTCTTTGAAGAAACAACATATTCACGTTGGTGGTTCAAAATGGTAGCTGCAGACTCCTATCACCCTCATTATCCAATCTATTTTTGTTTTTGTTTTCTTTTTGTTTTTCGAGTTTTCTTGGGTGTTTTTTTGCATTGCTTCCTTGCTGTATTGAGTAAATTCTTGGTCATACTAATAAGCAAATTCAAATGCTCTTTTTCAATTTTCCTTGCAAACTCTAAATGGTATTCAATTAAACTCATCTAAAAACTTTAGAGTGAGGTTATAATTATATTTGTATCAAAACAGTAAAAATATCTATAAATGCTTGAGGTTGTTCAAATAAATATAGAAGTAAGACTAGAAATTACAGTTCATCAATTCATTTCTCCCATGTATTCCTTGGAGAAGTTCACTCATATTTGTGTAAGGAAACATGCCCAAAGATACATACTACACATTCTTTATGTAAATGAAAATTGTAAACAACTTCTACATACACATCATTTGAGAGATAGACAAATTCATTGTGGTATATCCTTATAACAGTGTTACCAAATGGCAATTAAAATAAATGAAAATAGAAATGATTTTTTCAGCATGTATAGATTTCAAAAAATGTTGAGTGAACAGAGATAGTTGCAAAAAGATACAATTAGTATAATATTTTTTATATTGATATTTAACAAAAATAATATAATTGGCTTGTGGAACATGCATTAAATTATTTAAATGATACACAGCAGCCTGTGATACAACAAAAAGAGACACAGGTTCCCAGTGCCGCTGACAAGAGTGCAAGTGGACACAGAAGAACACACAGTGAATGGACACAGAGCAGACAATGCGGGGGGCAGGGAGAAAGAGGAGAGAAATAAATAAAAAATAAATCTTAAAAAAAAATTAAGCAGAAATAAAAGTTCATACCTATTCTATTTGGATGATAGATACATAAGTGTTGATTATACTAATCTCTATCCATTTCTCTACCTTTGAGATATTTTATATGTACTATATACTTATAAAATATTTTATATGATGTATTTGTATATAAAATACATGTATCTATAAAGATATTTATGTAGTATATTTACATGAAATTATAAATATATGAAAATGCCTATTCATAAATACACAAGATATATGTTTAAAAGATATATTTATAAATAAATATTTATAAAAGGATATTTTATACAAAATATATCATATGAAATATCTGGGTTATATTTTTATATTATATATAATTCAAAAATAGGAAAGTACAGAATACTGTACATATATTCATTATAACCAGATGAGAAACAATAAGAAACACCCTAAATCCATATATCACCTCAATGTGATGTTGTACATTTCCTTGATACTGCTTGTCCTTGCATACAAGCTAACCATCAGTGGCACACTAGAATTATCCTAGAATTAGAATACATAGAACAATTTATGTAATTGAACATGCATAGCTTTAGAAATCTATGGGCCAGGGCAGAGCTATACAGCCGTCCAGATCAATGATGCATTCACAAGAAGTTCAAAGAGATGAATGAAATGACAGGCGAAGGCTGAGCTGTGCACAACAGCAATAATGATAGCAAATAAGAGCTGACATTTATTTTGCATGTTCTGGGTGTCAAGTACTGTTTGGAATGTTTTATCTATTTTAAATTTATTCACTTCTTACATAGCTGCATACTTTAGGTACTGTTATTAGAGCAGCCATTTCATGAACAGGGAAGTACATCACAAGAATGTAAGCAAATTGCCTACGCGTACATCTCAGGGATGCTGGAACCAGCATTTGAACAAGGCCCCCTGGCTCCAAAGTACACATTCTTTATAAAGAGCTAATTTGGTAGCAAAAGCTAATATTTTGGTCTTCTCCAACGGGGTTAGATTTTGGCTAAAACACACTTGAATATATTTGTTTTTATTGGTGTTTTCAATCTAGCTCATATATATTTTAAAAGTGAAATATAGTAAGTTTCACAGTACCCCTAAAGCAACTCTGAAGAACTCTTGGGTTCCACAAAAACAAACTGCAACCCACTGTGGGAACCCTTTGCTATCTGGGAGGTATAAATCCTGAGACCTTCATGAATCTTATTTTCAAGACTACCAATTAGCTTATAATTCTCCCCCCACAAGGCAAAAACAGTTGGAGCATTTGGGCAACCCCTTGGTTTGAGCACTGGTTGGCCATTTTCCAGGAAGGAAAAGCTGTGGAGGAATCAGACTGCTCTATGTAGGATGGCAGAGCGCGAACAGCAAAGCCTCGTTAATAAACAACAGGCATCTGGGTTTGCTCGCTTCCTTTGCTCGAGTCCAGGCTCACAGCTTCTCAAAATTCAAATTCCAGCTTCAGCAAAATATACCAAGGACAACACATCAGGGTAACTTGCTGCACCATTAGACTCATCAGTCTTAAGAGGAAGAGTGTATGTTCAAGTGGTTCAGATATGCTGAGGGTGAGGGAAAGCAGATAAGCAAAATCCATGGAGACCCAAACTACTGTCATTCAGAAGCCCTAAGAAGCTCCAGTGGCCCTAGAGCCTCCTGGGTAACTGGGTCAGCTTCTATGAGTACCCACTGCTGACACTCCAATCTCCTAACCCCACTTCCCCTATCTTCTTGCCATGTGCCTCGAGTTTTCCTACCCCACTTTTATTCTATGACCCGCCCTGTCATGCAAAACCTTCTAGGAGCAATACTCTGATGGGGCCAGATACTCACTCTCCAACACACCCGCGAGTCTCCAACCAAGCCATCCCAAAGGACACTGGCCTGTCTCCTGACTTGGCCACTTCCCAGGTTGGTGAATTTAGGAAGTTACTTGACTACTTTTTGCCACAATTGTCCTGTACGTAAAAGGGAAGTTATCAGAGTCTATTATTTAATGCAATGATATGTGGGGAAGGGAGCCTTTAGAGGACATCCAGCCAGCCTTTTCTGCTATTATGCAAGATCCTGTGCCCAGGTGGCCTGGCTCGTTCCTGCTATTATGTCTCAGCACAATCACTACAGAACCCCCTTCCTTCTCAATAATGTCCTGGTTTTGAGAAATAAGTGACGTGGGCAACATACCTGTGCACATCTTACAGATGTGTGCTTCCAGATGAGACAACAACCTCCAATCCCCAGTGAGGTGGCTGGCCCTCACAGTCCCACGGCTCAAAGTCTGGTTGTGTGCAAGGAACCCTCCTGATGGCCCCATGGAGAAGGGCCACACGGGGCAGCAGATGCTCAGCCCCTCGGACTCCTCTCCACAACACTCTGAATATGACAAGCCACTACATCAACCCTCAAGGGCTAAGCATTTACTATACTGAGGAAACAAAATCCAGTAGGATTAGGTAATTTAGGGTCTTTTATTTTTCAACCCCTAAGTATTTTTTTGCTTACAATGAAAATGGGTAGCTTCTCTTTCTCTCAGTTGATCTGGACCACAATCAGCTGTGACTGGATTCTAAACCTTTCTGACAGATTAGCCCTGGCTCTTCCTAAGACAGAACTATGATCCAAAAAAACTTTTCTCCTAGCCCTGAGCCCTATCGGTCAAGCACATAAGAAATCAGAAGAAAAGAAGGAAATGGAACTCGACAGTTTTTACATGCAGAATGCTGAGAGGTGACAGAGTCATTTTTCAGTTCTTAAGGATTCCGGGATTCCACATGCCAGATCAGTACAGGGCAGGCTCATTAGACACTTCACTTACCATGGTCCTTTGGGGCAAAGAAAAGATCCAGAGAAAGATCAGAAAGTCAGAATCTGCATGCCAAGATTCAAGATACCAGGGTGGAAAGGACCATCTGTAGCTCTTTACTGAACTGAGAAAAAGCAAAAGAAGGAGAAACTGGCAGCTACATCTGCTCTCTAAAATTTATTAAGCTGGCATACATATAGAGAGTGCCGTGGAGTTTATTTTTCTCTTATGACTGACACACGCTATAATGATATCCTGCATTTAACAGGACATGACAGCAGTGTTCACATACACCAGAAATGAGTTTCAGGTACCAGACAAATTTCTGAGAGGGTAAGAAAACAACAAGATCTAGAAGCAAGCATTCAGCTGCTAAAAAGAACTGCTGAAATAATTGAAACAGGTTATTTTTATGTGTCTTGAAGGAAGTATTGAAAACACTATGCATTATTTATTTTTTAAATGGTGTATTTTTTTTATTGTGTCAGCTAAAAATATTTTCTTCATACTGCTGATAAAACAAGTACCACAACAAAAACAATCCTTCACAGAATCAAAGACGTGAGGAATGGAGAAGTCTGATTACGGTGTCTAACTTTCCACTTCTCAGAAGATTACACTCTGATACATTTGCATTATCTAAGTTCAAATGAACTACATACTAGGAATTGGAAAAACTGACTTTCAACCATTTGTTTTTTTGACTTGGAGAGTCCTCCCTTTTCAGTGTTATTTGTTTAGGTCTGAAGAATTAAAGCTAATAATGTCCTTGTTGGGGGGAGGATTTAAAGAAAATGGCAAGATCTTAATACGAAAGTCAAGGCACTTGAAGGAGAAACAACATTTGGGACATAATTTGAGTTCCTGAAAAAGGCCCCAAAAAGTAGTGGTTAAATATGTGATTATTTATTTCTCTCATACAAAAGCCAGAGCTGACATGGAGTCTCTCTCCTATGAAATAGGGGCCCCAAGTTTTATGTAGTACAGCCATGTCATTTTCAGCATAGAGCTCCCACCATCATGCCTGGAATCTGGCAGCATTGCCAGAAAAAATAAAGGATATTTCTAATTTTGTGTGCAAAATCTGGCAATTCTAGAGTGAAGTCAGAGTGTGCATGCCCCTTGCCTGTAAAGTTATCCTAAATGTTGCACACATCACTTTCCCCCATGCCACTGACCAGGACTTATTCCTATGGCTATCCAAATCCCTGCGGCAGGCAAAAAAAAGATTTTAAACTGTTGGCCATAATCCTAGCTAAAAATTGTACTAGTCATAAAAAGGAGAGACTGGAAAGCAATGGAAAGCAATCAAAACTCTGTCCAAATAATTCCATATGAACTATAGCACTTTCTGGCAGGGAAGCGCCCTCCTTTCATTCTTCTCACAACTAACCAATTAACCATTCCTCCTCCAGGCAGCCTTCCTGATAATCCCCCAGACCAGATCAGGTGCCTCTTTCCTGTTCCCCCTTCCTAATTTCTGCATGAAACATGCAACCTTCTACATTAGTTGCAAATCCTTCCCTCACAGACAAAAGGCTCCATGAAAGTAGGATCCACATCATTATTGTATTCCCAGCACCTAGTGTTACACTCTGAAGGCATTTTATTAACGTTAATGGCACACAGGAGCCACTCTCAATACTCTCTGGGACCCAGTCAATTAAAAATTCAATTGCTGGATTTGTATGTATCATAAGCTTGCCAAGCAATAGAACGTTCTGGGCTCTGACTTTCTCCAGCTCCCTTCAGCTGCCTGCTGCCATGACACAATAACTTAAAATTGTGTTTGATAAAGTTGATTTTAAGTGGTACTTCCACCTTGGTGTTAAATAACATTGTTATGTGGCGAGAAAGATAATTGCCTTTCTTCTTAGTCCATCTGAGCTGCTGTGACAAATACCACACAATAGGTTAGCTTAAATAAAGGAATTTATTGGCTCATGGCTTGGAAGGCTAAAAGACTTGTCAGTAAAGTTCTGGCTGACCAGCAATCCTTGGGTTCCTTGGTTTTACTGTCCCATGGAGATACACATGGTAATGTCCTCTCCTTCTCTTCTGGCCTTCAGCTCCTCCTGGCTTCTGTTTCCTTTCTCTTTGCAAGGCCTCCAGTAATCTGGATTAAGCCACACCTTAAACAAAAATCTTCAAGAGATCCTAAGTGCAATAGATTCACACCTACAAGGATGCAGATTAAGAAGAAAAACATGTCTAAATTGGGGTGCATAATTCAATCTATCACACCCAAGCCCCTGTATCTTTATTTGTAAAATGAGAAAAAAAAACAGTACCTAACCCATTTAGATGAATTCTTTAGCTATTGTTTAATATCGGCCAGGGTGAGGGGAAATGAGAATTTTCAAATACCTTTGGTGGAAGTATACATTTGTACAACATTTTTAGAGGGTATTCTGGTAACGGTGTTCAAAATTTTTAGTAGACAAACTTTTGACACAGTCAGTCTAGGAATTTGCCCTACATAAATATTGACACAAGTATTTAAAAAGTGTGAACAAGAATAGTCATTACAGTATTATGAGCAATATTTTTAAAATAGAACTACCCTATCTTCATCAATGGGGAATTGGTTAAATAAGTTTTGTCACAGCCGTAAAATGGTTTGCTATGTAGCTATCAAGAACAAGTTACACCTGTATTACAGACATAAACTTATCCAGAAAATAGAGAAAATAAATTGACATTTTTATTTTGAAATTGTGTAGTTTTTTACTTTGCTAGGGCTGCCAAAATAAAGTACCATCAATTGAGTAGCTTAAAACAACAGAAATTTATCGGCTCACAGTCCTGGAAACCACGGGCTGAAGCCAAGGTGTTGGCAGGGCCGTGTTTCTTCTCAAGTCTCTAAGGGCAAATCTGCTGCATGCCTCCCTCCTGGCTTTCGCCAGGGGCTTGCCAGCAGTACATGGCATTCCCCCTTCTGTCTGCCCATCTCCAAATTTCCTTTTCTGTAAAGGACACAAGTCATATTGGACTCAGGGCCCACCTTGCTTCAGTATGACTTCATTATAACTTGCCTAATTCCTACTTTAAAGACCCTACTTCCATAAAAGATCACTTTCTGAGATACTGATGAGGAAAACCTGAACATAACTTTCTGGAGGATGCAAGTAAATCCATAATATATATATGTAGGTTGAAAAAAGTATGCATATGTATATTTATATGAAATAAAAATATGTGTATGTGTATACTGTATAGACTATACAATATATGAACATGAATTTGTATGTAACTAGGAATAAACAAAAAAAAATACTTCAGCTAACCACCTAAATCGTGTTATTTTAGACCTTAGAAACAATTCCTACCATGGAAATGAAATGGGAGAATAAAAATGGATGAAGCATGGAAGCAAATGTGGCTCAAGTGGTTGGGCTCCTGCCTACCACATGGGAGGTCTGTGGTTCAATTCCCGGGGTCTCTAAAGAAGACAGCTAACTGGCAGGAGCCAGCAATGGGCAGGAGCAGCAAACTGACACAAGATGACACAACAAGAGACACAAGAAGAAAACATTATGAGAGACAGAAAGCAGGGAGCAGAGGTTCCTGGTGCCTCCTAAAGAAGACAAGCAGGATGGCGAGCTGTCATGACAGGCAGGTGCCACAAGAGACACAAGAGGAAAAACATAACTAGAGACACAACAAAGCTTAAGCAATTAGGTGCCTTCCTCCCACATTGGAGTTCCTGGGTTCAGTTCCAGTGCCTCCTGAAGAAACAAAGAAGATGATCAGACACAGCAAGTGCAAACAATGTCGGGGTGGGGAGAGATAAATAAATAAAATAAATCTTTAAGAAAGAAATGGGTGAAGGACTGCTTTCCCATTTTATCCTCCAAAACCACATTGTGGATTATATTTTAGTTGAGCTCTAGCTGAATACTGAACTCAATTTAATTTAGTGACTCTCATTTTTCAGACATTTCCAAAGATGTTTTGCTTTATTGGTCCTACTCATTCTAGTCAAACATATTTCCTGAAATTAAACTCATATGACTAGTTCCCATGCAAAAATTGCTGAACTGAAACAGAATGGTATTCTTTGAATCTCTTCATTGACACACAAAAACAAACTATTGAATTTCAACACAAGAGTTATATAGCAATTCCTCTTTACTGTGGCTGACTTTAAAGACAATGAAAATTAGCCACAATTTTAGGATTTGACTTTCTTGGAAATCAAGATGAAAATAGGATTCTATAAAGTCATTTCAGAACCCATGTGCATGTATATTTAAGACAGAAGTAACTGGACGTGGGAAGAAGGGATGGGGTGTGTTGAAAGCATTAACCCTCCCATTGTTCAGCACAAGAATGGATTCTTACATGAAGTCTACCCCTCCCCAACTAGGTCTGCCTGGGTTAAAGAGATGACCAGCCCTGGCTTTAGCATGCCATGATTTTCAGGCCACAGTATTGAATTCGGTAATTAGCGTGTCATCCAAACCAATCCAATCACAGTGAGCCTCAGGAATTCTGAAGGAATGCATGGAAAGGAGCCTCTGCATTTCTGGCTAGACCTGGTAAGGTCAAGAGAAGCTGTTGCAACCACCTTGCCATCACTGGGGGAGAGCCTGGAATGGGCTAGCGAGAGCCACAGCACACCACGTAATGGACCCTGATCATAATGCCAGGCCCCCTGAAGGGAGTTACAAAGTTGGAGAAAAAGCAAGTGCTAATGACATAATGTGAATCCCGAATCCAACCTATGCCTGAAACCACAGGTACCCTCAGAATTTTCAGCTATGTTACTAAAGTGGATTAGGCTTGGGTTCTTCCTTTTGTATCTAAAAAACATCCCAACCAAGCTAAAGGATACCCTGCATTATGAAGATGTTAAAACTTCTTGAATTTTCACAGTAGCAGTTCCTCCGTTGAAAATAAGAGCTATGTCTTAGATAAGTCTAGTCATTAGAAGTTCTCTAGAAGTTCACTGCAAAAGTCACATTGACAATTTGTATTCAAGTGTGAACTAGATCCTCATTTTTCTAGTAAGTAGCATACACCCTAGTCACCAAATTTCATGTCCTCCTTGCTATATGGACTCAAAACTTTGAGGACCATTTGGTTTCCCTTCATAGGGTCAGTACTCCTGTAATCCCTTCTGAAGACTTCATAATAAGCCACAATTCTCCAGATAGCAAAGCATCATGTTATTCTCCCCACCAAGGGCAAAGTTTGGAGTGAAGGGCTTCAAATACATTGAAGCCACCACCCCAGAAATCTCTGAATCATGGACACCTTCCTTAAAAAATGAATATTCCAGACTGTGCAGACATTCCTATCCTGTTGCTTTGGAAACCTAAAGAAGGTAAATGTCATTAGCACATCAGTGTTACATATACTGGCAGGACAAGCCACTCTTTTGTAAGCCAAACCCCAAATGTACATTATGGGGGGATGTTGTTTATGATACATTTCAACCAACTCAGAATCCAACCATGGCATTGCCGAGTCTCCAGGGAAAGGAGACACCAAGGCAGTTGGCTTGTTTTCTTTTGTAAAAAAATAAAATAAAATGAAAACCTAGAGCCTCTGCATAATGCATGTGTGTTAGAGAGAAAACACACCCATTAAACTGCAGCCTTTCAGAACATGATGTCACAAGTCAGATCCTATTAAAGGAAGCAGAAGATGAATGTTTGCTCCAGGCAGCTGAAAGGAGTCAAAAAGAAAATACATTGTAAATCTTTCCTCCGCGTGCCTAAATTGTAAAGGACCACTTTCAGCATCATCCAGACTTCTTCCAACAAATAACTTCTTCCCAACAAAGAAATTCCCAGCACTTGTCAACTATGAAATACGGATAGTCTGATTAGTAGTGTAAGACTTGCATGTGATACAATTTACTCCCCCAAATTAAAGTGTGACTTAATTCTGAGGAAGAAGATGATTCCTGGGGAAAGACCGGGGAGGAATCAGAATCCACACCAGGCGAAGGGTGGAGATTGGGAGGGACAACTTAATTCACATAAAGACCCCAAGTGAACCCATCATTTCCTTAAGTGTGAGAAGGTATTTGTGATTCCCTACTCCTGGGCAATTTGAATGACGACTGTCCCACAACTCTCTAATTCACTGAGGCCTCTCCTAGGACCTAGAGCCTTGGTTTCATTATCTGTAAAGGATGATAATGGCATTTCACTTTGATAAACCCTTAAACAAAATAAAACTGAGAATGATATTGGGCCTGCCTTCTAGTACAGTTTCAAGGCCACAGAGAAAGGGGCCTGCTGGGGAGGATGGAAGAGCTTCCAGCAGCTTATGTGAACAGGAAACCCTCTTTAGAAAAGACCAGCAACCAAAAATCTAAGCACTGCATCATTACAAAATATTGCTAAGTATCTCTCGTATATTATCTACACAGGCATCTGCAAACCTCTGAGCAGAGAGCCACAGTGTATGCCTTTACTTTGATGACAGTGGCACAAAGATATATGCATTAAATCAGCTTAGGTGAGTGTGGAGGAAAAAGCACACAAAAAGTTTGGGCTGGAAGAAGAAACACATAAAGGTCCAAGGTGAAAAGGAAATACTCAGATAATGGAAATGCTGAGAAAGGGATATAGATGAGAAATAGAAAGGTTGTCAGTAGGCATTAAGTGTGGTTTGGCATGTCTTCAAATTAGAAGCCCACACGCTATTGAGTTGAAATTAATGAATGACTGCCATATTGAATTGCAGAGCTATTAAATATTGGACAGAAGGTTATTATGAATTTAGAGTGGGAAACTAATGTTCCAATTTATCATTCTAAGATAACAGGATTACCCTCACTCTCTAGACATATTGATTGACCTAAATATCTTTTGGGAGGAGTAATTCTACATTATAGATTCTCATGTACCGTTGATTACAACAGCTTTCTAGATACCAGTACTCAGATTTTGAGAATGAGGTACTGAAGGTTCTAAGGGACTAGTTTTTGGAAAACTCCCAAAGATTATCCAGCAAGCCCAGGAATATTTTTAAATAATAATAAACTATAAATATTTGCTATATAATACTGGATAAAAGAAGGACATATGTGGGGGAGATATTAGGAAGTGAAATTATCAATACTAAAGTATTCAAATTCCAAAATTTGGAAATCATCTATAGACTGCTATTGTGGGAAAGAACACTACAGATCATGTCACCCAAGCATGACAAATATTTTTCAGATCTCATGTCAGATCTGATTCCTGGTCATCATCTATGTTGAGAAGCATTCTGAGGCTGCCTAGGCTCAAGAGGAAAGAATAATCATGCCCAGTTACACACATACTTCTGTTAAAGAAATTGAAGCTCTCATATTCAGAAAGGGTAAATAAATTTGCACAGTGTTACACAGTGAATTACTGGAATTTTCATTCAAGACCTTGTTTCCTGCTATTCTTACCATCCTCAGTATAGCATTTGCTGTCAAGCTATGTTGCCTCCTGCACTGATGTTCTAATACAATTGATACATGTTTGAATCAAAAATGAAATTTATTAACCACTTAAGACTGCAGATGGCTGTTATGAGCAGCCTAGTAATTTATGAAAATTTGACCCATCCAAGCCATCCAAAAGACATGATCTCACAGGGTAAAATGATAACCAAGAATGTTTCTAAGTCATCAGTTTGATGAGGAAAAGTTCAAACCACAAATGAACTCAATTCTTTTACATTAAAATTTCCTAAATTGAAACAAGAGGAGCTGGCAGGGAAGCGGACTTGGCCTAATGGACAGGGCATCCACCTTCCACATGGGAGATGGCCCGTGCGCAGTGCTGATGCACGCAAGGAGTGTCGTGCCTCGCAGGGGTGTCCCCCACATAGGGGAGCCCCACACACAAGGAGTGCACCCCGTAAGGAGAGCTGCCCAGTGTGAAAGAAAGCACAGCCTGCCCAAGAACAGCGCCACACACATGGAGAGCTGACACAATGAGATGATGCAACAAAAAGAAACACAGATTCCCTGTGCCGCTGCTAAGGATAGAAACAGTCACAGAAGAACACATAGTGAATGGACACAGAGAGCAGACAACTGGGGGTGTCGGGGGGGAAGGGAGAGAAATAAATTGAAAAAAAAAATCTTTAAAAAAAAAAGAGGAGCTGGAAGGAGAAAAGGGATACACACAAATTTTTGTAGAAATGTAAAATCAGTGATGATTTTGTGAGTTTGTGATTAACCAAAAATTTCTAATTTGGGGAGGGGAAAGTGAAAGAAAACAAAAGCAGTTATGCCAAGCACTTTGAAGTTATGTTTATTAATAAAAAGGTTGAACTTTTGCTTTTTGTCTTTCTGGTTGGATTTGTTATTTCATAATCTGAGGTCGTTGTCAACTTGATTCAACTTGATTGGAAGTCCTTGCTAAAGTCAGTCATTTAAAATTTGAGGAGCACAGCTTTAGTATTCCAGTTGACATTCAGGCAAAAGGCAATTTGGAAAGCTGATCTGTCATTAGGCTTTCAATTTAGCGTTAAGATAACAGGACTTATTTATACAGTCAACCCTTTATAAACTCATTAATTAATACATCAAGCGATTACTTACATAATTTCAACTCTACGCAATCATACCATTATTTAGCTGATTTCTTTTTTTTTTTTCATCTGGTAGTATATGTTGAAAGATTTTTGTCAAACATTTTATGAAATGCTTTTCATCTATTTTAATAGTCTGATTTTCCAGTTTTTTAAAGAAGTTTAATATTTTTGCTAACTTATAACCAGGGAGTAATCAATTCTTGGTGCTCGTGGTTAACAATGTGTTCCCATATTCCCAGTGATTGATCTCAAATATTCTGGTCAAAATTCCCATAAGTAACAATTTGCCACTTTTTAGAAAAGTAGTACACGTCTGTCTCCAAATGTGATCCTTTACGCAGCCAACACCATCTGTTAGATATTTCTGACAGTGGTTCCTTAATCATATCTGAAAGTTTTCCAGTATTCAAGTATACTTCACTTAAAAGTAGAGAATGTCATCAGATTTCTAGTGACGAAATGATCTCTTATTTCAGGATTGGCAAACCATGGTTGGCAGGTCAACTATGGTCCATTACGTGATTTTATAGGGACCAAAATTAAGTGTTTTTTATTATTTTGGTTTGTTTTTACACATTTTTAAATGGTTGAAAAAAATCAAAAGTAGAATATTGGTGTTACAACAAATTACATGAAATTCAAGATTTAGTGTTTGGAAGTTAAGTTTTATTAGAACACAACCAAACATTCATTTTTGTATTGTCTGTGGCTTTTTCACAATGACAGAGTAGGCCCATAAAACCAAACCTGTTTGCTACCAGACTCTTAACAGTAAAAGTGTGCTGACCCCTGGCTTATTTAATCTGTTTTATACAAGTCTTTAATTTCCCCTTTAATGATGCTCATATGATACTTTCCAGATTAAAGATCAGATTTCTTGGTGAAGATTGAAACAAAAAGATGAATAGCTGTGGCATCTCTTCACTTCTTATTATGCCCCCTAGCAGATGTGCCACTTCTTGTCTTGCCCATAACTGTAAAGCATTATTGTTCTCCTTAGATGATATTTCCATGAGCTTTAATGCATCATGAACTTTAGTCTTCCTAGAAATATTCTTAAAGCCCTGTGACATTTTCTCTTTTGTATTTGTCCTTTCTCATGCTCTTCTACTTCCCTCTTTGGTTCATGTTATTGAATGCATTAGAACTCTACCTGCCCAAACACATTGATTTCTTCAGATATTTCTTTTTCACATCACTGGATAATCACTTAAGTGACTGCCTTCCTTTCAGACAAGTATGGTTTAAAATTATTTTCCAAGGATTTTTCTATCCCTGCTATATTTTTTATTTGATTTTGTAAAGGCTAGTGTGGTGATCAAACCTATATGGCACTAGCCCTCCACTCCGAAAGTCCTCAAACATGACAGACATTGTTAATGGATCATTGAGCTGTTCACCCAGCCCCCAGGCCAAGGGCAATCAAAGACTTGTAGTTGAGTAGGGTGTTAAGATTAAGAGACCAGAGTTTAGAACCACTGTTGGTTTAATCTCCTAGTCTGAGAAGCAGAAATTCTTTATTTCAAAATGGAAATCCACTCCCTTCTATCTGGGAAGGGAACAATTATTAGAAGTTACAAGGTTTCTGAATTATATTTCTGTTCTCCCCACTCCCCCTCCATGAGGAAAATGCCTGCTCAGGATTTGCTACGTAATCAGTAGAAATTAAATACAGTAATCTGTGAGGAATCTCTCTCAGTGTAAGAACATGAGAAAATGGCTCCTGATGAGTGGCTTCTCCCAGACTACATGTATCTGTTTTACTGAAGAGGATAGGAAACATATGAGGAGAAATTGATGCAGGTTCCCTAGTCATTCCCAAGAAGAGGGGTCATTAGCCGCCCATCTGGGAAGCATACCCTCTGTCTTGTACAACATTCCAGGAAGAGTACACAGTAGAGATGTCATTCTTCTTCCCTGTTTTTAAAGATGCCTTCTATAAGTATACGTGTAATATAGCCACAAAAAGGTATAGGCATAATTTGGAGATACTGTGCATTGCATTCCACACCACCAGAATAAAGTGAATACTGCAGTAAAGCACATCACAAATTTTTTGTTTTCCCAGTGAATATGAGTTATGTTTATACTATACTGTAGTCTAAGTGTGCAATAGCATTATGTCTTTAAAAAAACAATGTATATACTTTAATTTAAAATTACTGGGAAATGGACTTGGCCCAGTGGTTAGGGCGTCCGTCTACCACATGGGAGGTCCGCGGTTCAAACCCCGGGCCTCCTTGACCCGTGTGGAGCTGGCCCATGCGCAGTGCTGATGCGCACAAGGAGTGCCCTGCCACGCAGGGGTGTCCCCCGCGTAGGGGAGCCCCACGCGCAAGGAGTGCGCCCATGAGGAGAGCCGCCCAGCACGAAAGAAAGTGCAGCCTGCCCAGGAATGGCGCCGCCTACACTTCCCGTGCCACTGACGACAACAGAAGCGGACAAAGAAACAAGATGCAGCAAATAGACACAGAGAACAGACAACCGGGGTAAAGGGGGAAATTAAATAAATAAATAAATCTTTTTTTAAAAATAAAATAAAATTACTTTATTGCTAAAAAAAAATGCTAGCCATCATCTGAGTTATCAGCAAGTCATAATCTTCTTGCTGAAGGGTCTTCCTCTATGTTGATGGCTGACTGATCAATTGGCAAAAACATGCAATATCTGAAAAGCGCAATCAAGTGAAGAACAATAAAATGAAGTGTGCCTGTACTGTGCTAGTCAGGGCTCTCCAAAGAAACACAAACAACTGGTTGTTTGTATGTGTAATTATTAAGAGATTTATTATAAGAATTGACCCAGGTGATTATAGAATTGGCAAGTCCAAATTCCATAGGGCAGACCACAAGTTGGAAATTCCAAAGAAGTTATTAATGTTGAATTCTCCATGAGAAGAGGGCTGGCTGGAGTTAGAACTTTTTCTGACTTCTGAAACCCTTGGGTCTAGCTTTAAGACCTCCAACTGATTGGATGAGGGCAATTTCCTTCATTGATTTGCTTGGCCAAACAACTGGATACTGTAACCCAGCCCAGGTGGCACATGCACTTAACCACAGTAATACAAATCTAAAGTTAAACATATGAAATCGTTGATGTTCAGCTATTTGACCAAACTATGATTTCATGTTATGTGTCAACCTAGTATTTTAAGAATGATCCAAATTTAAAATAAAATCAAACCTAAAATTATGAACTGAGGTCAAGGTAAGAGCAAGATTGAAAATGATTTTTTTTTCAAAACTGATTTTTTAAAACAAAAATTGATTTTTTTTCAAGCTATGGCTTTATTCATTAGTATTAAACAGACTCCTTGACTCTGTCAGCTCAATTATTCCATATTAGAGTTAAAAAACTATAAAGATTTCACTTTAGTTGGGGGTCCCTGTTTAGGTTCTTGGGATGATATAAAAATAATATAGGCTGTCAGGTAAGCTTGTATCCTAATGACACGCACCAATCTACCCTGTCTCCATGGAAATAATCAAGGAACCAAAAGGCTACTGAGAGATGGATATGAATGTCAGTTGGGCACACAAAATTTCCAGAAATTCCTATGAGAGAAGTAGATGGAACAGAATATAGGAGCCTCAGAAGACCATTCTCCTACTTGTGAAAGAACATCCTGCCTGGGATTTAGGAGGTGGACATCCTGGAAAAACCTCACTAAAAGGAAGTCACATCACATGCATGCTTAGCTTTGAAATTTAAATATATTTGCTGATTTGCAAAATGGAGAGAGCCAGGAGAGAGACAGACAGACAGAAAGGGAAAAAGGGAGAAAGGTAAGAAAGTAGAAAGGATGTGAAGGAGGAAAAGAGAAAAGAGAAAATGGAAAGGGCTAGGTGAGTCCCCATACCAAAAGAAAGTAAAAAAATCAATTGGCACTGGGGTCCATACTCTTGCCAGTGAGGCAACAGGGCTCTAATTGAAGGATAAAACAGTGTGGTGCACAAGCATTTTTAAACAAATGCCCAAAAGTGACAATGAATTGTTGGTCCTGGGGGATGTTGATGACCAGAACAAGAGATGCCTCAGTGAATTACAGGGAGGTCAGTTGACCTAGTACCAGATGACCTCTGGTCTGCAATATCTTCACTTTGCCCAAGACTTTGGAAATTCTATCCAAACCCAAAAGGTAGACAAGCCCTTGGAGACTGAGTAAGTTTCTTGCTCCCCTTTCCTGTCATTCTGCCATAGTGGAGTGTCAGAACCACTGCTCAAGCTAAACTATAAAATTAATAGTTAATACTCTTGCACTGCTGAGTTCATAGACCAAAATTTATACCAGTTACAATTAAAAGTATATATGGTGACATACTGGTTGCTTCTTCCTAGAGCCACCTGTAAAAAGCAAAATGATCCCATGGCAAGACTTATAGAAATCAAGGATAGAGCAAGAAGAAATTCCATGTAATATCAGAATATCACCTAGAAAAAGACATCCTAAATAAAGACGGAGCCTCTGAGATGGGTGATTTCCCAGAAAAGAGAGACATGAAAGCAGAATGCCAGCATGAAGATGGGTACTTTAGAATGAGTAAGCCAGAAAAACTCTACTTATGCATGGAAGAATGTGACTACTATGAAATATACCAAAAGAAATGCCTCTTTCTAAATAAATTTGTGCCAAGAAATAGCATTTTAAAAATACTGTATTTGTGCTAACAACAAAATAAAGGACAAGATATGATATCTGTTATATTTACAGCATGTAGTCAAGGAGGAGGAACATTCCAGAATCAAGAAGAATTGAAGGTAAATTGGGGTATATGGGAACCTCTTATATTTTTAATGTAATATTTTGTGTGATCTATGTATCTTTAAAAAAAAAAAGGTAGTAAAAAAATGGGGGAAAAAAAGAAAGTAAATTAACCATAGATTTGTTGAACTGAGAAGCAGGATGAAGGCACCGTACAACAAACATATTGGCTACTATAGAAAAATGAATTATTGAGATATGAGAAACTCAAAGCCTTTCCCTTTAGGACTAAGATAATGTAAAAATGAGAGCATGAGAGAAAGAAACGTGAAGAACAGACTTATGAAATCAAACTCAAATACAATAGGAAACAGAAAGAGCTGAATGGAGAGCAACTGAAAGTCTAAAGCAGTTGTTTCTAACTGGATAATAGAAGCATAGCTGAACAACAAAAGTCTTCTCAAATATGGTGCAGTGTATTGAAAAGATTCGAATATATAGACATATACTTGTGGCTTTTAAGTGAGGAAGAAAGAGTATTTAAAAAGTAGATAAAATATAAATAATGTGAGGTTTCCATTTCTAGTAGTAAGGAGATGCTACTGCTGGATCAACCTTCCTGTAGAGAACAACAAGCCCTGAACAAACTATAAAACCAACTGTCCGAGGTAGGGGAGAGTGACCAAGAGCAGGCAGAAACTAGAAGGGAGCTGATGCTTGGGAAAAGGAATAGCCCTGGATGTTTCCTTTCTGATGACTTTTCACCTGAGAGAAGACCCCAGTCGCTGCAACAAAGGACACTAAGCTTGGGAGAAACTCAGGGTCTCAATGGCTTAAGGAATTATAGGACAATTTGGAGAGTCCATGCAAGTGTGAGGGGGGAAATCTTGAAGGGAAGAGACCCCCAAATGGGAAGCATTTAAACTCTGTCCCTGAATTTCTAAAGGACACTGGAGGTACAGATACTCGTGGTAAACACAAAGCAACCCAAGTCAGGCTAAAAAAAAAAAACCGAACACAGACTTCAGCTTCTGCTCACTGCAGGAGAGAGAAAGTTTGGACTTTGAAGCTAGCCAAGTTCATAGCCTGCTAAAACAAACGAAAACTAAATTGTTTTTCAAAGATCAACAAAATTGATGAATTTTTTGCCAGGCTGTAAAGAAATGAGAGATATTAAAATTCACCAATATCAGAAATGAAAGAGGGTATATTAAATCGATCCTATATACATTTAAAAAATAAGGAAACATTAGTAATACCATTATTCCAATACATTCAACAGTTTAAATTAAATGTGTGCATATCTTGACACATGAATGTTACCAAAACTGTCACAAGATAAAACAGAATCTGAGTAGTTTCTAGTTTACTAAAGAAATTGAGATCGTTATCAAAAACCTTCAGAGATTACACTTATGCACACCTCAGGCAGATCTCACTAACTGCCACAGTAACCAAAGCCTCAAACGGGAGTGCTCCCGAGGGCTCTAGAGAATTCCAGACACTATAGGCAGGGCACACGACCCCTTGAAATCAGCACTCCATCGTCGGGCTTCATCTTGACCTATGATAATCTATTCCCCAATATAACAGATTTAGACTCATTTGTAATTTCCCTACCCATGATTCTTCTATCCCTTTCATTTGAATCTGTAATTAGCACTATACCCATTAAATACGTGTCCCAGGACTTAAGTCTTCTGGCTGTTCATGCACCAACTGAGCCCTGAATCTCAGCAGGGTTGCAGCCAACATCTGCTCTCCAGTTCTTCAGACTCACCCAGGACAACTAACAAAACAATGAGGGACAACCACCATCCCCCAAAGCAAAGAGTTATCTGCAACTGTGAGCAAGACAGTTCCTTCTATCTGCCACATAAAATTTAAACTCCCTCTCAGTCTGAAGCAGAGCAGGCATCATCATTTCAAATTCCTCAAGATTGAAGAATGAACATACATAAGGGAGAAATGCAACCACAGAACAAAGTAGACTTATTGTTATTACAGTAACATTGATGAAAAGATAATGGTTACGCAAAGTTCTGGGGGAGGTGGGGTGGAGAATAGGTGGAACATAAGACATTTTTAGGGCATTGGAATTGTTCTGCATGATACTGTAATGATAGACACAGGCCATTACACATTTTGTCAAAACCTATAAAACTGTAGTGCAAATGTAAACCATAAAGTAAACTACAGCAATGCTTCAATATTGGTTCCATCTTAACAAATGTACCACACTAATGTAATATGTTGTTAATAGAGGAAAATGTGGGAGGGGGAGGGAGGGGTTATATGGGAATCTCTTATACTTTCGATGTAACTTTCCTGTCATCTAAAACTTCTCTAAAAACAAAGTTTACTATTTTAAAAAAGGCCTAACCTGATTGAATTGGGCCTCACCTTACCTGAAGTAACCTCATCGAAAGGTCCTACTTACAATGGGTTCATACCAGCAGGAATGGATTAAGTTAAGAACATATTTTTTCCGGGGTACATAGCTCCAAGCCACCACAGACAGGGAGGACAGTTCCCAGATATGTGGAAGGTGTTACAGGGCAGAAAATTCTAGAGATGTTCACTATATTGATCAATAAGTATGTATAGAATGAATGAATAATTAAACTGGATTTCCCTACAGTGGAAGTTCTATAATATAAAATAGTTAATGGGCACAAGAGAGATCTGTCTGTTAAGACATGAAAAGAAGTCTATGTTCAACTAAGTGTTAAAAGCAGATTACAGTATAGTCTATATAAAATGATCTCACTTATGAAGCAAAACAAGTAAATATTAATAAATACATGTGCATGAAAAGCCTTAAAAATAATACACTGCAAACTGCCAACAATGGTTGCCTCTGAGGACATTCACTTTCTCTTTATACATTTTTTGTTATAGTTTGAATAATTTTACTGTCATTTTATACACTGCATTATTTGGATTGTTTACAATAAATATCTATTATTTTTATAGGGATATGTAGGAATATAAAGCAAAGAGCAAGCATATATATTTTTTGTAACACATACACTCACACATACACTCCAACCAGGTGGTTTTCTTGGTGAATTTTATCAAACTTTAAGGAAGAAATAGCACCAAATTTATATAAAAGCTTTCAGAAAATAGAGGATGTGGGATTTTATGAGGCCAGCAAAACACTAAGACCAAAACCTAGCAAAGACTTTACAAAAGAAAATTACAGGCCAATATTCCTCAGGAAGATTGACACAACACTTGTAAAACAAAGCAAAGCAAATTTAGCAATAAAAAAATGACAATATGTAAAATCAAATGGGGTTTCTCAGGAATTCATGGGTGGTTTAAAATGTGAAAACCAATGTACTTCACCATATAAGAATAAAGGAGCAAAACCATATGATCATTTCAATAGATACAGAAAAACATTGACAAAATTCAGCAGGAGTAGACAATTTTTCTCAATTTGATAAAGGAATATACTAAAAAAAGAATAAGAAAAAATCACACTACTGCTAACATTGTACTTAATGATCAATTAAAGACTTTTCCCACAAGATCAGTCAGCATTGTACTAGATTTCCTAACCAATAAGTCAAAAATAAATTAAATAGGGAAGTGGATGTGGCTCAAGTGATGGCGCCTCTGCCTACCATATGGCAGGACCCGGGTTTGATCCCTGGGACCTCCTGATGAAAAAGAAGAAGAGAAAATGTGCCTACATGGCAAGCCAGTGCCTGTGTGATGAGTTAAGTGCCCTAGCAGTAAGCCAAGTGCCCATGTGGGTGCCCACATAGCAAGCCAAGTGCCCACATAGTGAGCCCAGTGCTCACACAAGTGCCCATGTGGTGAGCCAAGTGCCTGAGTGGTGAGCTGAGTGCCCGCGTGAGTACCCACATGGTGAACCACTGCCCATACGGCAAGTCAGTGCCTATGTGGTGACCCAGGGCTGCACAGCAAGCCACGTACCCACATGGTGAGCCAGTGCCTGCGCAAGTGAGTCACGCAGCAAGATGATGACACAACAAAGGGGAGTCAAGGTGAAGTGCAGCAGAGATCAGGAATGACAGGGCATCTCTCTCCCCATCAGAGGTCCCCAGGATTGAATCTGGGTGAATCCGAGAGAGAAATATGAGAAGAGAAGACAGAAAAGAGAAATAGATACAGATCACACAGTGAATGGACACAGACAGCAAAAACAGCAGGGTGGGGGAGAGGGAGGAAGGGGGGAGGGGAAGAAAAATAAATAAATAAAAATAAAATAAATAAATGCTATAAAACAGGAAAAGAAGTAACCTATTCACAGATTATGAGGGTTTTAAGGAATCTTCAAAAAACACTACTAAAACAAGGGAATTATATAAGTTCTGAAGATAAAGGGTAAATGTATAAATTGTATTTATATACTAGTAGCAAACAATAAGAAAATAAGATTAGAATAACGTTAACATATATATATATAAGACCTCTCCAGTGAAAAGTACAAAAGGTTCCTGAAAGAAATTATATTAGTCAGCCAAAGGGGTGCTGATGCTAAGTACCAGAACTCTGTTGGCTGTTATGGAGGGCATTTATTTAGGGTAGAAGCTTATACTCACAAGGCCCTAAAGAGTCCAGCTGAAGGTTACTTCCTTACCAAATTCTGTTGCCACGTGGTGAAGCAAGACAGTGGGTGATATCTACCAGGGTTCAGCCTTCCTTCTTCCTCTTAAGGCTCCATGGTCCCAGCTTCTTCCAATCTCAGCTGTAGGCTGGCCTAAGTTTTGTCTCTCTGCACAGGGCTTGTTTCTTTCCAGGCTCAGTTGCTCCGCTCTCCTCACCAGGTCAGCTGAGACTGTCAGGTCATCTCTTCCCAGGGTCTCTGCCGTGTGTAGAGGTCTTTTCTCATGTATTTGCTTCTCTGTGTGTCTACCTCTGTGTGAGAATCTGTTTATCCCCACCAAGAGGGTAGGGACTCAACCCTGCACACACTAATGACACAGTCAAATCAAAGCCCTAATAGTAACATAATTTAAAGGCATCTCAGCTGAATCTAATACAATCAAAGGTAATCTCGCCCAGAGAAAAAGACCAGTTTACAAACATAATCAAGTATCTTTTTTGGAATTCATAAATAATATCAAACTGCCACAGAAATCAAAGACCTGAATGAATGGGAAGAAATACCACAATCCTGAATTGACTCAATATTGTTACAAATCCTATTATAATATGTAATAGGCACTTTTTGTAGAAATTCAGAAACTGGTTTGAAAATTTATATGGAAATTCAAAGAACTTAGTATGAAAAAATTTTGAAAAATAAAGTTAGAGCGCTTATATTACCTGACTTTAAGACTTGGGGTAAAGTTAGAGTAATCAGGACAGTGTGGTCCTGGCAAAAGAATAGATTAAGGAAAAAGAACAGATAGCAATGAAGAAATTTCACACTTATATGGTCATTTGATAATCAAGCAAAACACCAAAGCAAGCCAATGGGAAAAAGAAAGAGCTTTTAACAGGTAGTGGGAGGCCAATTGCATATCGATATAGGGGAAATTACACGATCCCTACTTCACACCTTAAACGAAATTAATTTAAGGTATATTTTGTATCTAAATGTAAAAGCTAAAGGAATAAAGTTTCTAGGGGCATAAAAAACAAACCAAAAAATGAGATTTAGTGACTTAGTGGGAGGCAAAGTTTTCTTAGGACAGAAATCATCATCATAAAAGAAAAAATTACATCAGATTTAATATTAAAGCATCTTCTCAAATGCACCATTAAGAAAATGAATAGCTTACGTTGGATTCAGGGAGAAAATACTGACAATACATATTTCTGCCATAAGACTTATGACCGAATTAGATAATATTAAAACTCAATGATTAAGATAAACCTAATAACGAAAAGCGTTACAATGTGAACATTTTATGAAGATATACAAATGACCAAGAAGCATGTGAAAAAGTATTCAATATCAATCAGTAGGGAAATACAAAATAAAATAATGATGAGGTACCACTGCACATTCGCTAGGATAGATAAAATTAAGACTGACACTCCAAATGTTGGCGAGGATGTGAAGCATTTAGAATCATCATACATTCTTGTTGGGGGTACAAAATGGTTCTACTACTTTGGAGAAAATTTTTGCTATGTTTTACAAACATGAACATGCCTCTACTCTAATGCCCATCAAGTCCACTCCTAGGTATTTATTCAGTTACTGAAAACATCGTTCAACAAAAAGAACTGTACAATAGTGTTCACAACAGCTCTGTCCATAACAGCCAAAAACTGGCAACAGCCCAAAGTGCAGCAGGAGAACAGTTAAACAAGCCGTAACATATTCATACAATGAAATAAATACTCAAGAAACAGAAGTGAATTACTGATATGTGCAATAGCATGGATGAATCTCCAAAAAGCATTTTTCTGAGTGAAATAAACCAGTGTATACAAGAGAGTATACACTGTAGTTTCTATGAAGTTCTAGAACAAGCAAAACTAATATAACAGAAAAAAACAGAAAATAGGTTCCTTTAGGAGTGGGGCGGAGAAGGGATTGTCTGGAAAGGAACATAAAACGTTCTATGGGAATAGTAATGTGCTATATTTTTAAAAGGGGTTTGGTTATCAGTCAGGTGTGTGCATTTGTCAGCCCTAATTGGCTAATACACTTAAGATATATGTACTTCAATATATATAAATTTTACCTAAAAAGACCACGAAAAACACTGAACTCTAGCTAATGATATACCCGGTGAAGTGAAATGATGTCTCTTACCCTTCTGAATTACAAAAAAAGAATAAGATGTATTAATAGTGCAATAGATAGTTTTAAAATGTGAAAAATCAAAAATGGGAAAATGCGAGTGTATAAACTGGTTGGTGGCTACATGGGTGTTCATAGTGTAATTCTTTAAATTTCTCTCTAGGTTTGAAAGTTTCATAATAACTGGAAAAAATAAGTAATCTTAGGAAAGGAAATCACAGATTAGACTCCCCTTATGAAAAAAAAGTATCGCAGGATTTGTTTGTTTAAAGGTAGATGCAGGCAAGTTACTACTCTTTAGCAACTCTGAATGAATTTCCTACCATTTGAAGATAACTGTAACCATTTAGTTTAAGAGACATTACTGTCCTTTGCATAATGCAAACACCAAAAACAGGAAGGCTCAGGACTGGTCTAATAGAACAGTCTTTCTGGTAATATGAAGATGTCAGCACAACATGTACTTTGGAAAGTAAAATACCTGGGGTAAATCCTGGCTCCCTTTGCCCAATTGGCTCTGTGCCAGTGGGAAAGCAGTGGCGTCTATGACTAGATGGAGAAAGCATAAGTCTCCTAAAGACATACACTTTGGATGAACAAGGCCAATCTAAAACCAAAAATCCCCTGGGGCCAGCCTGGAGGTTCTGTGCCCACTGGCTTTCTGATTAGGCTTTCCCTTCCTTATTAAATCCTGCCATCTTGTTAACTCTACTGTTGCCTCCTCATGTCTGTTTTTGTCATTCTGCATGACCAAGGTCCAGAAAGAGTCTGACAAACAGATTCTCTTCCATATGAAAGGGGGAAAATTGAAGGGAAAAATATTTTCTTTATTGAAAAGGGGATGGGGAAAGACCAGGCACACATACTTTAAAAAAACAAACTCTGCAACTTTCTCTTTATTATTCACTCATTGGATCTCCTTTCCTTCCTTCTTTCTCCCCCTCCTTCCCTTACTCCTTCCTTTCATCCATCCATCATTTATTATAATCTATGTACTGGTTGCAGTGTTGGATATATTAATACAAAGATTAGTTATACATGATCTAATTGTCAAGATCACATTGGTGCTTTCAACATAGGCAAAATAATATACAAAGGTAAATCTTTATAACATATATTTAAACTTAAATACACTATGCTGTTGGAATAAGGAAAAATGAAGTGAAACACCTCAATAAAAGAGTTCCTCTAAAAATGAATAAGAATACAGGATTTGGGTGATGAAAAGCAGGCACTGCTGAAAACGGAATCAGCGTGAACAAAGTGACAGATAAATGAAACTGCCTGTATTCATGGAACAATGAAGAGTTTGAAAAAGCCATAAAGTAGACAGAAAGGAGACCAGATTAGTAGGTAGGATGGGGCTGGGACATCAAAGGCGGCATAGACCCTTGAAGAAACTTTATGCCACAGTCATTAAATGACTTGTTTGGAGTTGTTTCTGTAAGCAAAAGACATACACAGCTGGGTTTGTACAAAGATAACTTGGCTGTAAATGGAGAAGATGAATCAGCAAATTTGCATGGAATATTAGAAGCAGGAAACCCCTTAAGAGACCACTGCCTGTTCGCATCTCATATGTGAAAATTTTCCCCAGATATATTTTCTTACTTGGATGCTGGCAAGTCAACTAATAACTAGTTAGAACTTGAGAAGGATTTTAATTACACTAAAATATGTAAATGTGACTTGCCATTAGAAAATGGAATATTGAATGATTGATTATATTTACAAATTAGTCTGTCCTGTCATTATACAGACATCAGAAGGCATTTCTGAAACATATTCCCATTTGGTGACTCATAACAAATTATTAATGTATCACCATGCTGTGGTAGCCACTTCTCCAAACTCCAGCAAAATTCATCTGAGCAACATGTGCTTACTCTACCATTGATGCCTGGAGACCAAATAACAAGGGAAGAAACACCGCACAAAAATGTAAAACTCAGAATTTCAAAATAATTCAATTAATTTATCCGATTTGCCTTCTGTATTCAGATTACTTTTGATATGAAAACTTGAATAAGCAATGAAAACATAAAATATGACTTGGAGCCATCAGTCCCCAAGGGCAACCCCAGTCCTGCTGTATACGCCATCACAGGCAGTGATATGGAGCCAGAATGCATGCTATCTAATGCAGTCAATCTTCAATTATCTGCTCTAGTGGAAGGGATAATCACTTTCATTTTATATTGTAATTTATATCTTTACACTGTGTCCCAACTTGACTGTTGACAGCTCAGAATGAAGGAATAAAATCCTCATGAAGTGAAAAATGCATGAATTTTGAAGATAGTATTTGAAGACTTCCTTTACAACTGTAAAGAGCATCTGCTGTTTGCATCTGCTAACCCTCATTACCCTTCTCTTGGCTAAGCTTCCTGAGTGTTCGTACTAACCGCCTCTCTGTCCCTACAAATGGTTCAAGTCCATTCTCACTTTCCACTTCCCAACTCCAGTTCCATGTAGGGCCACAAGACTCAGTTATAATCAATATTCTACTTGATATGACTGCAAAACAAACTTCTCCAAATCTTAAGACAACAATGACATCTATTGTTGCCCACAGACACACTAAAATGGAGACAGCTCACTTCTGCTCCACTCAACTTTAGCTGGGGTGGCTCAGAGTTACTCAAAGTCTCATTCACTTATATGTCTAGTAGTTGACACTGGCTGTCAGCTGAAACTTCAGCTAAGAATGTTGCCGAGGAAACATACATGTAGCCTCTCCATGTAGCCTGTGCTTCCTCACAAGATGGTGGGAGTTCCCAGGGCAAGTGCCTCAAGAAAAAAGACCTGGGTGAAAGTAGTATTGCTTTTTTATATCTATCCTCAGAAGTCAGAAGCATCACTTCCACCACATTTTATTCACTGAGGCAATCAGAAAAACCTACCTAATTTCAAGAAGACGATACCTAGACTGTGCTTTTCAATGGGGAGTGGCAAGGTTCTAGAAGATGTTGGATCAGAAATACTACTGTGGCCGTTTTTGGGGGGAGGGGGGAATACTGTCTGGCATAATCAGCATATTGCATTACTCTAACCACATTCCAAAGAATGCCACTCCAACAAGACAGAATCTTAAGACTTCTCAAGACACTACTGGAAAAGAGGTGGTCTTTCTCTTCTCTATATAGGCAGATAGCCTGGGAGGGATACTGGAGCTTCTGATGAAATGTGCATGCTGAATCAAGCAGAGGACTTGAGAGATAGACAAAGTTCTAATAACGAGGTGCCTGGGTGTGTTCCTGAGCTTTACCATTTCACAAACCAAGCGCCCTTTTTAGCTCAAGTTGCTTTTGTTCCCTCTTTTGACTAAAGCCTCCTGATTAATAAAAAGCATTTACTAGGTGAATAACTTTCAACAAGATGTTGAACTTGAGTTTTCATTAATTTTTCTGTACATTGGAGGTACAAATCCATACTCTACAGTGTTCTTCCTTGGATATGGTGGGAAAATAAACATAGCTCATATGAAACACTCAGAGAAAATATTCCTTATGGGCAGATGCCTCCACAAGAACCACCTTTCCCTGGATGGATTCAGAGAGCTTACTCTGATATATAGAGATTTTAAAAATAAGCATTAAGATGGAAACTCTTCCACACAATCATAAACCCACAAAGTTGAATCCAGGTATAAGATTCACTGCAGTTTGGAAACTAAGCATGTTTCCTTCACCTGCTGACCACCACCTCCCTGGGAGTGAACACTGAATTTGCCTTGTTCCTACCTCAATCAGCAGTTCCTGGCACAGGGTTTGCTGTATTAAAGGCCCTCACACATCCACAGAATGACAGAATAAACCCTCAAATTTAATTTTAAAAAAAAGATAAATGGAAAGAAAAGTCAGTTGATTAATTCAAAATATAATTTCAAAGGGGGCTACTGATTTTCATGCATCTTCAAAGTGCTTTTTGTGCTCTCCACCTAGAGTTCTGTACAATGAAAGTTCCCCTCTCCCTCCACCATTCTCATTTATTAGGTAATTATTAGATACCTGCCATGAGCCAGGCTCTGAAAAGTACCCTGCCAAAGTAGCTTTCTTAAAGAGCCAGTCGACTGAAGTTTTTGAAACTCATTGGTTGGCTGAATGGCTGGATCCTGGATCAAGAATGATAAATGTGATAGAGGTTACAAACCAGCTGTCTTCAGGCCAGTGCCAACTTGACTGCATGTTTGTCTGGCCTACACTGTGATAGGTAATAGGTACTGCTACTGCACTTTGACTATAATCAGTAGCTTTAAATATTAGAAAACTCCATGTGAAAATCCAGGTTACCAGTTCTCTTGGGAAATTAAAAGATAGGGTAAACTTGCGCCCATCTTTGCACGTGGCAATAATCAGCTGGATCTGATTCAGATGGGTAGTCCTGTTTGCCACTAGGTTGCTTTACTCATTTAGCTTAGCTGCCTAGGCCCTAGCCCCGGTAAGTTTTTCAGTCCTCAAACCCTCCAAAGAGGAGGTAACACATGGAGCAGTTAAGCTCCACAGCCCTGTGGCCTCTGGGTTCTCAGGGATCCATCCACGTTGGCTTCCCCACTCTGCACTGCACTAGCCATCCACTGGTTTACCTCTCTAAGTTTCAGCTAACCTGTCTCTAAAATGGAAATAATAGAACACCCTTCAGGGTTGTTGTGGAACTAATATATAAAATGTGCTCGGGCAAAGTAACTGACACTATTAAGCTTAGCCAAATAAGCTTAATAACACAAGAGAGTTTTACTACCTATTTTACATGAAAAGAAACTGAAGCAAGAGCAACTATGTTGATTGCCTACCGTCATAAAGCTAATAAGAGGTGGGAGTGGGATTAACACTAGGTCAGTAGGGTTCCAAATGCTGTTCTCCTTCCCCTCCATGAAATTGTCCAACTAGCTCTTTTCTGTGTATTTTCCCATTTGTATTATCTCCATTTCTCTCTTTCTACAATTATAGGAAACCTCAAACTTGGCTATGTTACTATTTGGAAAATATTTTTTTAAGAAGTTACTTTTAAAAAAGAAAAAAAGAGGACAAGGAAAATAAGAAAGTAGCTCAGGCTAACAAAGATAAAGACGACACAGTCTTTTATACCATGTTTAACAGACACCACTGGCTTAAGAATTTAAGTAAACCAATATCTTGTAAATATTATAAAAACCAATATTGTGTAAATATTACAAAAACCAATATTGTGTAAATATTACAATTACCCAACAAACCTTAAGTGAGGTCAAGGGCATCATTCAGGTAATTGTGGGGTAACTTGCACTTTACATAGTTGGAACACGTTGCTACACACTAGGTCATGGGAACACAGGCCCAATAACAACAGAGACTTTCAGCAACTGACCACTTTATTACTTACATAGCAAAAAACATCCAAAACAGCAGGGGAAGAGATCCCATCCATGGCTGGTCCACCAAGGTCAAGATCAAGGTCAGCAACTTCACACGCTCCACTTAACGTCAGAGATGAAGAACACTTGTGCTACCTGAGTGACCGGGCTTTTATACACCCCAGATGGAGTGAACTGGGTCAAAGAGCAAAAGCAATCAGCAAGCAACCCTTGGGCCTAGGCAAGAAGCTGGGACTGATTAAGAGTTAATGTCCCCTCAGGTTGCCTGCAGTCTCTTGCAAAATAGAAACATACCAAGCACTTGCATGAAAACTAGAAAAAATAGAAACATAATGAATACCTGCATACAAACAAATAAGAGGGGTAAAGAAAGGCGAGAGGTCACTGAGTGTGCCCAATATTTACCCAGCAACATACCCATGCCCTGTATTAGTTTTCTATTGCTACCATTAAATACTAGCACAAATTTAGCATCTTAAAACAACACCCCTTTACAATTTCACTAGTTCTGTGGGTCAGAAATCCAGGCTAGGGTCTCACGACACTAATTCAAGGTGTCACCCAGACTGGGCTCTTATCCAGAGGCTCTGAGGAGAATCCACTTCTAAGCTTATTCAAGTTGCTGACAGGATTTGCTTCCATGTGGTTGTAGGACTGATAGTCCGGTGTCCAAGCTGGCTGTGGACTAAGAATCATTTTTTCTTCTGGAGCCTACCTGCATTCCTTGGTCTTTGGCACCCTCCATCTTCAAAGCCAGCAAAAGTGCACCCAATTGTTCTCTTGCTTCCAACCTCTCTGACTTCCTCTTGTGCTCTAAGGCAGGAAAGCTCTGCTTTTAAGGGCTCATTTGAGTAAGTGTGTTCCCCAAATAATCCAAGATGATCTTCCTATCTTAAGGTGAACTAATTAGTAAATAATTAATCTGCAAAGTCCCTTTTATCATGCATTGAAACATATCCATGTACATGAAAACAGGCAGTATAGATCATGAGGGCCAAAATTCTGCCTACCAAACACATCCAACACACAAAAACACATGAGTATGGGTTTTTGGTTGTCATCCTTGTTCCCAGCTCATTAGATTTATGACTAACTTATAAATGCATATAACACTAGAGGGAAGAGCAGCTTTTCCACTTATATTCTAGGAATCTGATTTTTGGTAGGAAGAAATGCAGGGGAAATGGGGAAGGCTTAGCAAAGATAAAATGGGAAGGTGTTCAGAAATCACTCATTCCACTAGCATGGTAGGTGGCTATGCAGGAACTAAAAACCATCCCCCAGAACCCAAGAGAAGACACTGCTAGGAGGTAAAGGACTAGGTGAGAAGGATTTCCAAAAACCTCCTGACTATACAAGATATCTTAAAGAAGGCTGGAGAAAAAAATTTTTTTTTACTTTCTAGACTGGGGTAAAAAAAAAAGAGCAATAAAAGAAAGAAGTGGTCATTGAAAGAGCTTTCTCTTCTCTATGGGATCTCCACTGAATACTGATAGGGTTTACAAGTGACATTAATAAGAGCTAGCATTTAGCATCCTCTGTGTGGCAGAGCCAGATCATCCAATCCATAAAATTTACAGCAGTAATTCAGTGAAGTCAGCATCACCATCACCACTTCAAGGTAAGAAATGACGCATAGGTACAGTTAAGACACATGCTAAACAAAGCCAGGGCTATTGTTCTGCAGCATCTCTGTACTTTTGAGGAAAGCATTCTCCAGATTGAGCATGGGCCTTCCTGCCAATGTAAACTTTGTAGTAAAAAGATGCTACACAATGCCCCAAAATGTACTCATCAAATGCAATGAATGTACCACATTAATGAAAGAAGTTATTGATGTGGGAGGAGTAGGGGGTGTGGGAAGTGGGTATATGGGAACCTCTCATATTTTTTAATGTAACATTTTATGTGATCTATGTACCTTTTTAAAAAAGATATTTTTTAAAAAGATGCTACAAATATAATGAGGTTAGCCATGGTCTCTTGAGCCAGATATAGCCAGAAAATGGGAACAAAGGACTTACAAAAGGCAGTGGGTTCATTTCAGCATTTTAAGTCACAAGAAAAGAAGTGTAACAGTGACAGTGCCTACACAGCAAAGCTGAAACTATACAAACCAAAGGTTCCAGCAATGTATTTATTGTTCTTGGATACCTGTTTCTAATTTAGATGCACTTTTAAAAAGGTGAGGCAGTCAAAAGTCTTGGAATCTGGAGGCATAAAAACTTTACACATTATGAAAGAGAGAAAAATAAATCTTGTGATCCAAACTTATTCTGGGATTTTAAATAATCCTGTACAGTTTTAGAAATTTCACAAAATTTATGGACCAAGGATGCTTCTGCCTGGAGATGCTCAGAAGGATATAGCTAGGTCTTCTCATAACACTAAAAGCTGTCCCCCAAAGATGCCCATGGCCCAATCCTGGGAAGCTATAGTTATGTGACCTCACAAGGCAAGAGGAACTTGGTAGATGTGTTTAAGTTAAGGATTTTGAGATTATCCTGGTTTATCTGGGTGATCACAATGTTATCTCAAAGGTCCTTATAAGAGCAAGACAGGAAGATCAGAGTCAGAGAAGGAGATGTGACAATGGAAGGAGAGATCATTTGAAGATGCTACACTCCTGCCTCTGAAGATGGAGGAAGTAACCATGAGCCAGGGAATGCAAGTGAAAAGTCAAGATTTTCCCCTAGAGCCTCCTGAAGGAACATAACCCTACCAAGAATTGTTGTTAGCCCAGTAAGATGCTTTTCAGCTCCTGGCCTTCAGAATTGTAACATAATCCATTTGTGTTGTTTTACAACACTACATTTGTGCTAATCTTTTATAGCAGCAAAGGAAACTAATACACATGATCACAACCTGATTCCTTCTTGCATCCAGGTGTTAGTTATACAAGCTCCTTAGCTTTTGTCTCTGTTAAAATAGGCTAAGAGTTACCTTCTGAGAGCCTCCATGTTGTTCAAATGTGGCCTCTTTTTAAGCCAAACTCAGTATATAAATGCATTACCTTTCCCCCAGTGTGGGACATGACTCCCAGGGATGAGCCTCCCTGGCACCCAGAGATTACTACCAAACACCAATGAGCAATGCAACTGGAAAAAAACCTTGAATAAAAAGGGAAAAAGGTAAAGACAAATGAGTTTATATGGCTAAGAGACTTCAAAATGATTCCGGAGGTCATCCCAGAGGTAAAGCTTATGCACATCTCAGCAGGATCTCATACACTGCCTAAGTAGATAGTGCCCCAAATATCAGGGCTCCTGTGGACTCTGGAGACACCCAGTTTCTACTGTCATGACATATAGCTCTGGAGTTTGGTGCCTCGCTAGTGGGCCCTACTTTGGAGTGTGACAAAGTTGAACTCAGTTGTGACTTCTCTAAACATGCCTTCTCTGTCCCTTCTATTTGAACCTATAATTGGTGCTGGAGTTGGTAGGCATACATCCAAGAGGCTTGAATCTTTGGGCTGTACATGTGCCAGCTGGGCCCTGAGCCTCAGCAGAGTTGCAACACCTACTCTCCAGTTCATTGTACTCACCCAGGACAACTAACAAGGAGGTGAGGATGGACAACAACCATACCAAGGAACTGAAAGAGTTTACAACTGCGAGTAAGAGAGTCCATCCATATAGCTGTATGGATTGAGGCCCCCTCTCAATTAGAGGTGGAGTGGGCCTCACCATCCCAGAATCCTCAGGATTGGGGAATAAAATATGAACTAGAATGTACTGGTATAGACTTATTGGTATTCTAGCAATGGAAGAAATTATATTATTGATATGGATACAGGGGCCACTGGAGGTGCTGAAAACAGGGAGAGGGAAAAAGAGGTGTAATATGGGGACATTTTCAGGACTTGGAATTGTCCTGAATGACAGTGCAACTACAGATATAGACCATTATATATCCTGCCATAATCTACAAGATTGAGTGGGAGAGAGTGGAAAACTACAATGTAAACGGTAATCCATGCTTAGTGGCAATGCTCCAAATGTGTTCATCAATTGCAATGAATATACCACACTAACGTGGGGAAGTTGTTAATGCGGGGAAGGGTGGGAGGTGGGGGAATGGGGCATATGGGAGTCCCTTATATTTTTTTTGTGTAACATTTTGTGTAATCTACGTATCTTTTTTAAAAATTATATATGTGTGTGTGTATGTGTGTGTGTATAATAGGGAAAATATCCTTACCCCACAGGATAAGGGTGAAGATGAAATATCACAAGTTAAGCCTAGGACACAGTTAGTTCCCTTTCCTTCACTGCATCAGTTGGTGTTCAGTTAAAATGAGGTGTCCCCACTATCAACTACCAACTGATGATGCAAATGGAAAATGACCTTAAACGGAAGGTTCAATGCGGATCAGCAGAATATCCCTGTCTACATAAAATAACATGACTTTAAAATGCTGTTTGACCTAAAGTAAGGGGGAAATGGAAAGGAGAAATGAGTTTATATGGCTACGAGTTTCTAAAAAAGAGTCTGGAGGCTGGCAGAAGGATTGACCTCATGCACAACTGAGCAGAGTCAGAGAGACAGATAAAGCAGATGCAACCCCCAGATATTGGTTCCTTTGAGGGCTAAAGAGACCCATGGGAGTTATGGTCATGGCCGATGGGGTTAACTACCAGGTCAGATAGCCCCTCTTTGGAAATGGTGTTTATGTGTGATGGATCTGGACTCAGATGGGATCTTCCTTCATAAGACTTTCATGCGAATGTGCTGGAGGTGCAGTTAATGTTGGGGTTTAAGATATATTTAGGGGATTTGAATCTCTGGACTGACAATGTGATAGCCAGGTCCTGAGCCTCAACAGACTCCAGCACCTACAATCTGATTTATTGGACTTACCACACTCAGCTAAGATGGAGTTGAAGAAGGACAACCACCACACCATGGAGCCTAGAGTGATTACAACTGAAAGTGGGAGGATTGCATCCAGCATCCATGTGGAATCTGAGCCTCCTCTTGACATAGAGGTGCAATGGACACAACCAATCCAATGTCCACATAGAAGAGGTGGCATTGGATTGGGAAAAGTGGACATGGTGGCTGATGGGTATGGGGAAAGGCAGGAAGAGATGAGAGGTGGAGGCGTCTTTGGGACATGGAGCTGCCCTGGATGGTGCTTCAGAGGCAATCACCGGACATTGTAAATCCTCACAGGGCCCACTGGATGGAATGGAGGAGAGTATGGGCCACGATGTGGACCATTGACTATGAGGTGCAGAGGTGCCCAAAGATGTACTTACCAAATCCAATGGATGTGTCATGATGATGGGAGGGAGTGTTGCTGGGGGGGGGGAGAGGTGGGGTGGGGGGGTTGAATGGGACCTCACATATATATTTTTAATGTAATATTATTACAAAGTCAATTTAAAAATATATAATAAGGAAAAAAAAAAAAAAAATGAGGTGTCCTGTTTTCCCCAGCCAGCGTTTCTTTCTTCTGTTCAACTGGGTTTCTAGTGAAGGTGTGAGGAATGAGAGGGAAGAGAACAGAGACGCTTGAATTTTGACTCATTAATTGCAACTGCTTCAATGGATTCTGCCCTTTTTCTCCTTCTTTGAGCAACCCTAGATGGGCCACTGATGTGAATGAATGGGAGCTAGGTTTCTGCAAATAAAACAGTGAGACATAAACATTTATTACATATATTACAAATACATTAATGCAGCCTAAAACTCCCATGCAAACATTAAATATCTGTGCAAGTTCACACAACATAACTCAGCAAGCGTACCCCACCCAGGTAGCTTCCTTGGGAACACAACTGCCAAAAATTGAAACTAAAACTAGAGAAATTTTGCCAACGGTTCTATGCCGAAACATCTTCCTGGGCCCTCTGGCCCTAAAAAGTCTCTCCTCAATCTTGGGGATTCATTTAGATTTCATTGCTTTTTTGTGGCTGCCTCCAATTTATGGTACCATCACAGCAAGAGTTTAAGTGACCAGCTTACCTTGAACTGGAGCACCCTAGCATCGGATGACAACAGAAAAAGAGCAGCTGAAACTTTCTTACAGCATAGTTTATCCTCTCCTTATGGCTCAATTGTGGTTTAATGCATACCAAGCTAAAATTACAAATAGAAATGCGGCCCAGGTTTTGCAAAATGACATTTTATTCTTTGGCTCTTCTCTTTGATAACGTTTTTGTTATCCTATTAGCCAGATGCAGACTCGGAAGTCATCTACTCAATGTTTCTTCTATTTTTTATGAAAACTCTTGTTATTTCCTTTCTTTTTGTGAGGAAAAATTATGCAACAAAAATGTGAAGAAGCCAAAATTAACTTCAGTTGAGGATAATAATATATTCTGAAGGTTGCAAATCAAAAGTAAAACACAGCATCATGGATAAGAAACGGTTTGCAAATGAAAGTTGCATTCTCAGTACTTGGGCCAGACCAAAGCTAATACTCAATCCTCCTCATCTGGTGGCATTTCTTTTTGCTTTGATTCTGGCTGTCTGGTTCACAGTTGTAGTGATAACAAAAGCCTAGCAATTTAAAAGCAATGAAATTCTCAGTTGATAGGGGCTGGGAAGCTATAACCAGCAAATCTGATTCTGTTACAAACAAGTTCACTCTCAAGAAGGCAGCAGGAACCCCAGATGCTGCAGCTGCCCATCGACCATCGAAATCACCACTGAGCTCCACATCTGCAGAGATAATTAAACTGTAATTAAATGCCCTGTCCCACTCTAACAATGGATCATGCAATTTAAGCACTATTCTGGTGGGGTTGGACAGTCACATGTCCTGGGCAGGGGGTGGGGTGGAGGCGGGGGGGAATGACTTTGGAATAATTTTGCTTCACTGTGTAAACAAGTAAATTGAAATAATCCATTTGAGAAGCAAAGGGCATAAGTAACAGACCTGCTCCGCCCCAAACCGGGTCTAAATGAAATTTGCATTGCATATGGCTAGTTAAGATCTCTTGTAAAAATTCAGGATGGAGTATAACAGATTAAAATGCCCTCAGCCAGGGGGTTGAGGGGGGTGAACCTGAGGTGACCCTGTTATTCAAGAAATGGATAGTAAAGGGAAGAATAGTATAAAAGTAAAGACTTGGGGCTATAAACCTTTCTCCTCTGCCAAAACACATGTGGATACACACACATGGACACACATGCACTCTTAGACACACATCTTTCTCTTTGGTCCCAGAGGACTGAAAGATGTAGCTTTGCCTAGGAATCACTCAAGGATTATGGAATTCTTGGTTCCCATCTCCTATCTTCACATTTTGTCTCAGACATTCATATTTCAACATTCTTAAACCTGTTTCTTCTAGCCCCACAATTCAGTTATTTATTGAGAGACTGTATGAATGAATTTGTACAATTAATCATTAAAGATCACAAAAAATAGGAGATCACTTGTGAGGCATGTATGTCAGTGCTATACTAAAGGTTCTGAATGCTCAATTTATCCTTCTAACAACCTTACAAAGCAGGTTCTGTCTCGAGTTTTGTCTAAATATTACCCTATCAAAAGGTTTTCTCTGATGATTCTCTTTAAAAGTTTTCTTTTCTTCTGTCCTGCTTTTCCTTCTTACCCCTCACCACAAGTTACACATATTGACTCTGTCTATTGTCTCTCTCTGCTGGTGCCATGGAAGTTCCTTGAAGACATGGAATTATCTTCTTCACTCAATATCCCCAAGACTGGAAGAACACCTGCAACAGAGTTGGAGCTCACAATATTCATTGTCTTTCTGATGAATTATGACCCTGTGACCAAAACTGAGAAGTCGCTTGCCAAAGGTGGTAGAGCTCTGAGCAGATTTAGGGTCCAAATTTGGGTGGAGTCAGTGCCTGAACTTCCAAACAATGTGTTTTTTGTTGTTTTGTTTTGTTTTTGTTTTTGTTTTTTAATGAGGCCAGTAAAAAGAATTTATTGAGACACAGGGGAAAAGAACAGAGTTTGCTGAGAAATGGGACTGAAGGCCGGAAATATGCACCAAGATTTGATGCAGGCTCCTCTAGGCAGAAAGAGCCAAACAATATTTTAAATGACAAATCAGACAAAGACCACTCCTTAAATGGGTCTGCCCACGTTCTGCATAGTTATGCCTTTGAGAAATGTTTTTTCTTTTTTTTTAAACAAACATGAAGCAAGATGGTAAAAGGTCAGAGACCCAAGTTTTCTTTTAAACTTGTGGCTCTCTGTCTTTCACCTCTTCCTCTTCCTCTCTCTAACAACCTACTAGCATATCAGTCTACACACCTACCCATTATCTAGCTTATCTGCACACTTTTGGCATCTTCAGCTGTCCATAAAAAATCAAATCAGTGAATCATAAATTGTCACTAAACTGAAAAAGACCACTCCAACTAAAATGGGCCTCTCCCCTCAGATTCATTCTAGGGCATTTATTCCAGATTAATAAGCAAGATGGCTCCACAAACTCAACTGAATAATTCCTTCCGCTACTCTGAGAGACTTTTATGAAGGGGAGAGTTAAGTAAAAAAAAAGAGGGAGGGATAGAAAACATTAGCTAATGTGAGCTGAGAAACTCAAGACACTTTGAGGGAGAGATTGGGCTTTTCCATAACTCTGAAAACAAAGGTGCTTCAAAGCCAGACTTACATAGAACACTTATGTCTTCCTCTGGACAGTTTCTATGTCAGGGAGATAAAAATCACAAAAATAGTGGTGTCATCAGTGCACAGAACCCATCATTAGATATGTGGCACCTAAGAGAATCAGAACTATGGCATAACATTGAGCAAGTAGGGGTTACACGTTTGAACTGCTGCTGCTGCGAAGGATGGGTGATAATCATGATAACACTCAATTGATACAGAGCTATTTGGCAGGCACTAGGTTAAACACTTTCTATGTATTATTCCGCTGAATACTCACAAGTACTCAAAAGATGTGATATACTTTTATACCTACTTACAGAGAAGGAAACTCAGGCTTAGATACATTGAGAAATTTTCCAAGTTCATATAACCAATATGTTGTAGAGCTTCAAATCAAGCCAAGTCTACTCTTGATTTCCCAAGGACTAGTTTATGTTAGAATCCATTCACTTGTGGCTTTTAAACAATGACATGGTGCTGTATAAAACAAGTAATATCCAACAATTTAAATAAACCCTTACATTTCTAAATATTGAGTTAGATTAATTAGAAAACTAAGAAGCAAGGAAGTGAGGGAGCAGGTAGTCTCATACACTCCTGGTAGGAACAGTTCACCTTTGTGCTAGGTAATTTGGTAATGTCTAGTAGTATTTAAATATACTTTTCATTTCACCCAGAAATGCTGAATTGGGTACACTCTAAGGTGAACCCCCAGTGAGACATACCTTTGTATAATCCCCTCCTCTGGAGTGCAGGCAGGTTGTATGACTTGCTTCTAGTCAATAGAATATGATAAAAAGTGATGGGATGTCACTCCCTGGATAAAGTTACTTTTTATGGCAAAGGTGATGGAATGTCACTGCCTTAATCACATTACATTATGTAAAACTCCATCTTATCCGACTGGAGAGAGCTCTTGGTTTTGAGGTATCAGACAGCCACGTTGTGAACTGGCTGGGAAGAGGGCTGTGTGGCAAGGAACTTGGGGACTTCTAGGACCTGAAGGTGGCATCAACCAAGAGCCAACAAGAAAGCAGGGACCTCGGTTCAACAGCTGCAAGAAAACGAAATTCTGCCAACAACTGAGTTTGGAACTGACTCTTTCCTCAGTTGACCCTCAAAAGGAGAACCCAGTCCCACCCAGCACCCTGATTGCAGCCTTGTTGGACATTAAGCAGATGACCCAGCTAAGCCGTGCCTGGACTCCTGCCAAACAGAAACTCTGAGATTATAAATGTATGTTGTCTTGAGCTGCTAGATTTGTAGCACTTTGTCATGCAGCAATAGGAAAAACTAATACAAACCCACACCTGGAATCCAGTCTACAGATACAAAATAGAAATATATGAGGACATGTGCCCATGGATATTTGCAAAAGCACTGTTTATAATGGGAAAAACAGAAATAATCTGAATGCACATTAAGAAGGGAATGGTTGAATAACTTGTGGTTATTTCATACTATAGATTATCACATAGATTAAAAATTAATAGGTTATCAATATCTATTAACCTGGAGGAATACCCACAATAAGGAAAGTTTTAAAAGGGAATTCAGAATAACATTTTGATAATATATCATTACTGTTAAGGAAAAATAAACATATTTCCTTGTTATAGAAAACAAAGGGAAATACTTGAACACAAGTAATAAAGATAAATGGGGGAAGAGGACTTGGCCCAGTGGATAGGGCATCTGTCTACCACATAGGAGGTCTGCGGTTCAAACCCCAGGCCTCCTTGACCCGTGTGGAGTACAGCCCCTGCACAGTGCTGATGTGCACAAGGAGTGCCATGCCATGCAGGGGTGTCCCCCATGTAAGAGTGTCCCCCACGTAGGGGAACCCCACACACAAGGAGTGCGCCCTATAAGGAGGGCCACCCAGCGTGAAAGAAAGTTCATCCTGCCCAGGAATGGTGCTGCACACACGGAGAGCTGACACAACAAGATGACGCAACAAAAAGAAACACAGATTTCCGTGCCACTGACAACAACAGAAGTGGACAAAGAAGACCAACACGCAGCAAATGGACACAGAGAACAGACATCGGGGCAGTGGGGGGGAGGGGAGAAGAGGAAAGAAATAAAATAAGATCTTAAAAAAATAATAAAAACAAAGCTTAAAAAAAAAAAGAGGTAAAATGGGATCAGGGACTACTTTGGATTTTGTGTTCTCACCCCCCTCCTGAATTCCCATTATTCCAAGACAACTTCAAGGTATCTTCTGAAGCTAAGCTTCCAATAAGGATGCCATTCCGTTTTGTGTTGTGTTTATTACTTGTCCACCCTTAGAACAGTCTGCAATTTAAAGAAGCCACATTTACCAACACACCACAGAACTGAGCACATCATTTCATTATAGTCAATTTCTGTCTGAATATTTCCTAGCAGACACAACTCCTTTGATTCCAAGTGGTGGTCACCTGCAGTTCTTTTGTCACTAGTTGTGATAAAACATGTGTTATTTGTATAATTTTGCAGAATAGTGTTTTTAAATTGAAAATAAATGTGGAAATGCCGAGAACTAGCAACCCCTGGGAGTTCTAACGGGACCTTTTCCTTACCCACAGAGCTTGCCTAGTCGCTCAGGCACCTCCCTTTCTTTGCTCCTGTGCAGAGCTGAGTGTGCAGCAGTTTGGGCAAATTACTCGTGTACTGTTCCAGCGTGTTGGTTGTGTAGATGGTAAACGGTCCATTTTTACTGGAAAGGGCTCACAAAGATGGCCAATGATGTTTCCTCACAGACATCTCTCTTTGGCCCACATCTGTATGTCCTTCCTCTCTAAACTTACCTCTCTTTGGTCATCCACAAAATGCAGGCACATAAATCATTGGGCTGGGCTATGAGATAGTTTCTCTTGAGATTTAAAGACAGAAAGGACCTCAGAGATTATCACATACAAAAGGTCTAATTCAGCAGGAGAAAGCGAGAGCTCGGTAAGCAGAATCAATGAAAAAGGCAAGAGCTGAGTTGCCTGTTTGACCTTGGACAAGTGATTCAGCATGGCTCTGTGACTCAGTTTCCTCATATGTACAATGAAGAGTCCTTGATCAACTCAAATCAACAAATATTTATTAAACGCTGTGCTGGGGTGGGGTTTACACTAGAGATAATACAAACAGGCTCTTGCCCTTCATGGAACTTACAATCTAGTGGATATAGCAGTAATTACATCGTAGGACTGCTATGAAAATTAAATGAAGAATATTAGTGCTTAGAGTAGTGTGTCACAAGTAGTAATGATAACAATAATAATGACAAAACATTATTATAATAGTTTTTGTTTATTATTATTGCCATTATATAATGAAATATATTTATTTTACAACTGATATTCATGGAGTTAGGGTGAAGGTAAAAGGAATAATTTACATAAAATACTTAGTAAAAATATATAGAAATTGTTCAATACATTCTTTTATTATTACTATTATCATTATTATTATTACTAGGTTAAATGGTTTTACCAAAGCCATAGAGTAAGTTATTTATAGAGTTAAGTTAAAAATTTCCACCAGATGCCTACGCCATTTTTCTCACCCAACAGAATGTACCCCCACTATTTGTTTTCTTAACTCTGCCCCCTATTTATCCATGCACCAAGCAGCCACAGTCTCTGGCTCAGAATCAGCACACCCATACCCTGTATGGGATGACTGCTCTTCACTCACCAATAGGAAAAAACAAGATGATTTTATATACCATTTGATACCTTTTGGGACACATTTATTCAATAGTCATTTAAAAATATTTGTTGAGCCCCTAATAGGCACAGCTTCCTAGCAAAAGTAAACTCCCATCTACTCTTCTTCACTGTCCCCCTCACTTGTTTCTAAAGCTTACCACAATTTCCCACAATGCTTACCAAAACTTGCAATTATGTGACTGTTTACTTGTCTGTTATCTGTCGCCCTGACAAAAATGTATGACTAATGGCAGTGATGGTTATTGTTTATTCATAGCAGTAACCTCAGCCTCGAGCATATACACTATAAATATTCATGAATTGAATGAAAATGCCATCAATGAGGTTAAATTCTCGTGGAGGACAAACTACTGATTCATGCTACACCATGGGTGAACCTCAAAAGCATTAAGCCAAGTGAAAGAGACCAGGTGCAGGAGATGGTATATTATATGATTCCATTTAAATGAAATGCCCAGAAGAGGTAAATCCACAGAGACAGAAAGTGGATCAGCAGTTGCCAGGGACTGAGGTGAGAACAGAGATGGGCGGCCAATGGGCACAAGGGCTCTTTTTGGGGTAACAGAAGTTTTCTACAAATGGATTGTGGAGATGGCTGCACAACTCCAGACATTTACCAAAAATGTGTGAGTTTTACAGTATATAAATTATACCTCAATAAGTATGTTTTAAACAAAAATACCCTAGTAGGTGAAACAATGAATTCCAGTCGTGGTAATTTCCAGGAAGGGAAAGACCAGGGCATTAACTGCTGCTTCCTGCTCCAGGGGTGGCAAAGTTCAGAAAAAGTGTCTCTGAGAAAGGAAGGTGTAACTGAGTTTAAAGAGGGAAGGAGGCATCATCAAGAGCCAGAACCCATCACACGTGGGGGCTCAGGGACGAGCAAAAGCTTGGTGGGGTCTGCCAGGGGCTGAGAGAGGATGAGGACCCTCCACGTAGCTAGAACACAGCACCGAGGGGTGGGGGCTCGAGGGGAGGCGAAAGGAGGAGTGGGGGGACAACCGCACAGGGCCTCATTAGGACTTAGTTGTGTAAGACTTTCAGGAACACCAAATGGCAGCTGGAAGTGAAATCTGAGGCAGGCAGCTGGGCAAGAACCACCCAGGACTAATGAGGAAGGTGTCTTGGTGCTAACTTTTAGATTGCCTTGTCCTTTTTAACATTTTATTTTTTTAATTTATAAAGAAGCTTTAGATTACATAAATGTTACATCAAAAATATAGAGGATTCCCATATGCCCTCTTCCTCCTCCCCCACTTTTCCCCATTAACATCTTTCATTAGTGTGGTACATTTGTTACAATTGAAGAACACATATTGAAGCATTGCTGCTAACCATGGACTGCAGTTTACATTATAGTTTACACTTTGCCCCATACAATTTTATAGGTTTTGACAAAATATATAATGCCTGGTATCCATCACTGAAATGTCATACAGGACAATTCCAATGTCCCCAAAATGCCCCCATGTTACACCTTTTCTTCCCTCTCCCTCCCCTCAGAAACTCTGGTGGCCACTGCCTTTATATGAATGATGTAAATTCTTCCACTGCTATAAAAATTATAAGTCGGGAAGCGGACTTGGCCCAATACATAGGGCATCCACCTACCCCATGGGAGGTCTGTGGTTCAAACCCCGGGGCCTCCTTGACCCGTGTGGAGCTGGTGCATGCACAGTGCTGAAACAGGCAAGGAATGCCGTGCCACGCAGGGGTGTCCCCTGTGTAGAGGTGCCCCATGCGCAAGGAGTGTGCCCTGTAAGGAGAGCCGCCCAGCACGAAAGAAAGTGCAGCATGCCCAGGAGTGGCACCGCACACACAGCGAGCTGACACAACAAGATGACGCAACAAAAAGAAACACAGATTCCCAGTGCCACTGAAAAGGATAGAAACAGTCACAGAAGAACACAAACCGAATGGACACAGAAAGCAGACAACCAGTGGGGGAGGGGGGAAGGGGAGAGAAATAAATAAAAATAAATCTTTAAAAAAAAAAATTGTAAGTCTACTTTAGTTCATAGCTGCATTCCCCCTTACGTTTGTTCATTCCTCAGTCTTGAAGATTTTAGGATGGTGATGCCCAATCTGTTTCTGATTTCCTGATTCAAATCATATTAGAAAGAAATTTTAAAATGTGCTCTGCCATGCAAATTTGATTTATAAAATGATTAAATTCAGTTGAACTTGATTGGAGAAGCTTTGGGTTCATACTATGATAGATTTCAAAGAAAGGCTCCTAAAATTACCACCACACTTATAAAAATACATTCAAATGAATCCATATCACCAGTGAATCTCCATCAATTTTAGCATGTGGTCCATTAAAAGATAGTAAAGGTAGGGCACCTACGTTTGCAGTCAAGTCTTAGAACTTTTGGCCGAAGATACCTGAGCAGAGCCTTGATTTGAATAAAATTTGCTCATAGACTTTTAGAGGCAAAACCAGATTACTTTAGTTGTGGAAGAATCTGAAGATCTATTTTCAATATGAATTATTTTTTTAAGTCTCCATTTTAAAACCATGCACCAACACACACACTTACATCCTGCTAACTCATTGTAAATCACCTCTTTTATCCTTCTGCATTCTTCTAAAAATATGCACAGTGCTTCATTAACACCAAAACACTCTCTCTTCATTCATTTTACATTTGTGAAGAAATGAGCATTTTGTGTAATGATGAACACCAGCTTTCCACAACGCCTTCTTAGAGTGACCTACTTATCAAGGACATCTAACAAATCATTTCCCCTTGTTTGGGTCTCCAGATTCCTTCTCCAACCTTTTCCCCGGCCCCTCAAACATTTCTGCTTCCACCTGCTATTTAGGAAAGGGAAAGTGCGGGTCATGTCTCCCCACTAATATATGCCCTGGGAGAATCTGGATTGTCTAGAACCCCAGTGGGGTTTCTGGGCTCCCATTCCTCCCCCCTCCACTATAAGGTCTCCATTTTCAGAAGTAGCTGAATCTAGGGTCAGAGACCTGTGCAACAGCATAGCTTTAGTGGAAGGGCATTTTTAGACATAGACCCCAATGATTTTCAGATTATAAATCTATATACTATATGACTTTATGTATGTATATATGTATGTATTACACATAGCTTTAAACACATACAACCTTTTGAAAAATGAGGAAAATGAGGGAGCTTTTTAAAACATTCATATCAGATTAGAGATCTCCTCTGCTCAAACCCCCCAGAAACCCTATAATTCACTTAGAATGAATGGAAAAGCCTCACTAGGGTCTGCAAGGCTCTTTATGGGCCATGTGATCCTGGCCCTTATCTCACCAACTTCCTTTTCCACCATTTTCCTCCTTGCTCGTTTCACTAGAGCCACGTTGGATTGCTGGCTGTTCCGCCAACACACTCGGCCTGCTCCTGCCTCAGGGCCTTTGCACTTGCTGTTCCCGCTGCCTGGAATGCTCTTCCTCAGAAGGCTGTTTGGCTTATCCCTCAGCTCTTGGTATCTCACAGGTTTCCCTGACCATCCCCACTCACTCCCTTCATTTTTCCTTATAGCCTTATTGCTGCCTGATATATTCTTTGTGAAGCATTTATTGCATTTACTGTCTACCCCACTCTAATGCATCCCTTCTAACAGCAGGGACTTTGGCTCACACATCCTAGATCTCCAGTGCCCAGGACAGCATCCAGTGGATGGGAGTACCTCAAATGTTTATGGAATGAATGACACTTGGTCTGATCTCATTGGACTAGATTGCTGCCAATCACAAAGCTTAGAGGTGGGATTTAGGAATAGTATGCATCTGTTCCCCTAACAAGGCAGCAAGATCACCCCCAACAACACTGCACACAGATGAACTCATGTCCTGAAATCCAAGTCATGAGAAGCATCACACTGCAGAATGGGTTGCCCAGAGAGCCAGCTCCTGGTAAAAGGCCCTCTGAGCACAGCCCATTGGGAAAGGTTCTAGACATGAGATTCTTGCCCAGCAGATGTGCTCTGCCTCTTGCCCTGACCAGCCAGCAGGGCATCCTCACTATGGGGCTGTGGGTTCCACTTCAGTGATGCACTAGCCCCAGCTTTCAGGCTTGGCATTGCACTCTGGACTGGTCCACTAATAAAACAATGGAGAGCTCCACAGAGCTCCACAGTTTGCCCCTCCAGAGCTGTCTGAAGACCAATTAGGCTCCTAGAGGAGGGGAGTGCTGCTTCCGTTGAGCCAGAGCCTAAGGAGGTCTCCCAGTTTGTTTCTCCAGCTGTCTCTCCCTATTTTCTAACTTGCTCATTCATAGCCAAGGTCCAGCCTCCTTTCAAGAGATTGTCTTTTATGTGAAATACGTGCAGGTTTTTATCCCCTCTTTTCATAGTGGGGGATCCAGGGCTTTGCAGGCAATAAATGCACAGCATCTCCTTTCCATAAACTACAGGGTGATTGGGGTGCGGCGTAGAGGCAGTGGGACTGAGACACCCTGGCCAGCGGGAGACTGGTGGGAAAGGGCAATAAGTACTCCAAGAAAGAAAAATAGAATGTTTATTCCCATTGGGTGAAGAGGAGCAGATCCTGAATGTACACCTATAAGAAACAGAACTGGGCAAAGGGGAGAGCAATAGGAAGAAGTAAACAGAACTGGAGGGAGGCAAGATCTCTGTAACCCCAGAACCTATGCCTAAAGGCACAAGGTAAGCAGTCATATAAATAATACGTTAATTAAATTATAGTCACACTCATTCTTGACATCAAAGGAGAAATCCATCGCTAACACGGATTGAGCATTTAGAACACGCCAGTCTTAGACCATGCAGCTCACTGGCAGCACCCCGTTCCCACCCCAGAGCCAGCTACTACCCTTGTTCTCATGTTAAGGGTGAGGACACAGACAATTTGCCAGGCCAGAACCGCGGGCCTCCTTTTTCCCAACCACATAGTGGGTTGGTTTAATCAATGGTGGGAGAGGCCGGCTATCTCCCAGGGTCCTGGCGTTCTGTCTGCAGCAACCCTCCCAGTACTTGGCCTTCGGGAAGCACGTGGTTGGGGAGCTGTGGCGAGTTCCTCTCCTTCCTCTTCCGGATGCCTTGTGACTTCCAGCTTCCGGCTTCGCGTTTCCGGTTCCGGCTCCGTCTTGTGGCTTTCACTGTGCAGGTGTGAGTTTCCCTGCTCTAAAAGACTCCAGTAATCGGGTTAAAGCCCATCTGCCTTCAGTTGGCCACACCGTACTTAAAATAACACCTTCAGAAGAGGTACTATTTACAGTAGGTTCACACTCAGGAATGTGGACACAGACCGAGAATCTGCCCAAAGTAGTGTCCCTAATTCAGTCCAACACGCCCACCCCAGGCGCTTCGGTCGGGGCCGGCTTGGGCCTGCCACCTTCCACTGGTCGTCTTCCAGGTTATTGAGCTGAAGGAAAGTGCTGCTTTTTTTCTCAGAAAAACAACATCTACACCTCACCTTTTTCAAGTGCTTTGCTCCTGGTCCCCAAATTTATTTTCCTCCCCAGCACTGCCACTTCCCAGCTCCTTACCTAGAGCTGGGTAGGATGAAAGGTGTGAAGAAAGAAATTAGGCATACAAAAGCACAGTCCTCATTCTGCACATGGAGAGAAAGAAACCTGAGGGGAGATGTAGGGGGTAGGTTTGTTAACTTTCCTTCAAGAGTGGAGCAGGCAGTGTCTGTGTTGAAGGAAAAACAAAGTGGAGAAAGAAAAAGATAATATTTTTTGAAAACTGGACTATGGATCATTGTCACTGTTAGGGCTGCCAAGAACCTGGTAATAAACTGAAACCATCCCTCATGGTTTGGCACTGTCGTTTGCGAGTTGGGAAAATCTCCATGGGGGAACTATATACAAGGGGAGCCATATATATATATATATATATATATATATATATGTATGTGGGGTCAAAGAAATAAGTGCAAATTTAAACCCTGCTCCTCTCTCCCTCACCTCACATCTTCCCCAAACTCTTGGGAACTTGAGTCTTTGTCCTGGCTGGCTGACCTGACAGATGAATCAAATGGTCATTTGCCTTTAGCTGGATGCTTTGGCACTGGGCTTCTGCAGATGGACAGGCTGAAAAAGATCTGTTAAAAATGGCTCCATGTTCTACTTCTTATAAGCAGGACTTTATGAAGCAGAAATTCTGTCTAAATCTAAATATCTTGGGAAACTGGAATGAAATACGTGCCTTACTCTCTTAACCCTCCTGACAGTTCTTTAACCACATATGAACATTTGCTTCTCTTCTGTTCCTTCTGGTCTGCAGCTGTGCTTCTAGAGAAGAAGCCTAGAATAATACAGATGTTCTCTGTGTATACAGTTTGCATAGCAATCACAACAGAAATAGATATTACGGGCTTGGTGTGGTAGGAACTGTGGAAAGGGCCATAAGATAGATAAAAAAGGAGAAGTGTGTACGCTATTTTTCTTTATTAGCTATAAACACAGGCTTAGGCTGGGATCAGAAAATCCAGCAGACGTCATAAACAAAGTTGCTCATCCCTTTGTGCCACTTTCCTTTTTTCCAAATGAGAACAGTGCCACCTGCCGGGATGTTTTCTTAACAGCAATTTCCAGGACATCTTTGAGACAGAATTTAAGCCCAAACCTGACCAAAGGGGTCAGCACCCTGGTAAAGAGAAAGAACTGCAGATAATAGAAGGAGCCCGGATTTCAAATTACTTGCTGACCTATTAGAGTTTCTTATAGATGGCTTGTTCCCAAGAGACCAAGCCTCTTCCAAACCATCCTTGCTCAGCCACAACTCTTGTCTTCTCCCTAGAAATGGCCTCCAGGAATATTTGCCCTCTTTGCTACAATTTACTCAGATTATACCCATAATTTAAAGTCTAGGGTAATACATACCTCCTCAATGAGTTCCCTGAGAACACTCCAACCACCTCGGATTCCTCCCTTCTCTGACCTTCTGAAGCAAGTTATGTGAACAAGATATACAACCTGATAACATAACCTGCTCATTTCTCCCTGAGTGTGTGAATGTTCTCCTCAGTTAACACATGAGTTCCTGGATGACTTAAAAGTCTCTGCCAAGGTCTCAAGTTGGAGTCTATAGAGACAATCCAACCTGCAGGTAGGTTTGGTTTGTGCATACACATTGTAAAAACAAAACAGAACAAAAATATCCATTGCTTGAAAATTGGGAGATTTACATTAAAAATTCAAATTTCCAGCAATTCTAAAATAATTTTAATATCTGCAAAGCTGGGTCCATATTCCTACACCGTAACCCTCATTGACTAAACACTTTACATGCAGCACACATGCTCTGTTTTCTATAATCCTCACTGCTTCCTATTGCATTTTAGTTGCCATTTCTCATTATGCTTGACCATGTGGAGCTGGCCCATGCGCAGTGCTGATGCACCCAAGGAGTGCCCTGCCATGCAGGGGTGTCCCCCACATAGGGGATCCCCACCCACGAGGAGTGTGCCCTGTAAGGAGAGCCGCCCAGCGCAAAAGAAAGTGCAGCCTGCCCAGGAATGACGCCGCACACACGGAGAGCTGACACAACAAGATGATGCAACAAAAAGAAACACAGATTCCCGGTGCCGCTGATAAGGATAGAAGCGGTCACAGAAGAACACACAGCGAATGGACGCAGAGAGCAGACAACTGGGGGGGGGGGGGGGGAGAGAGAGGGAAAAAAACAATAGAAAAAAAATAAAATAAATGGCAAGAAGAATATTTCTTTGGGATCTTACCCATGTAATACACAAGCATTCAATTTGCTTCATTTATTTCATATGGCCTCTGTGAGCATTTGAGTTTGCAATCCCTGGTTTGCTGTAAAACTAAGCTGTAGATCTCCCACATGGTTTTTGCTCAATCCAGAATGTTCTTCCTGCCCAGCCCTGCCCAGGCCCTCTTTCTATATAGACAGGTGCTGATAAATCTTCTTCTTTAAAGGGGCATATAGTAAATATTTCCAGCTTTGCATACCATATGGTCTCTGTCACGACTACTCAATTCTGACATTATAGAACATAAGGAGTCATAGACAATGTGTCAACAAAGGGACGTGGCTGTGTTTCAGTAAAACTATTGGCAGTGGGCTGCCAATTCCTACAATAGAAAACCTATCCAGCATTCAACCATCCTTTTTGACATCACTTCCTCCCAGGCTAAGTCAGGCCTTGGTTCTTCTTCTCGATTGCACATAACCCATATTTTAACTAAGTAATAATTTGCTTCAAATATTTTCTTCCTTATTAGGCTGAAAGCACCAAACTCCAAGGGGAGGGACTTGTTCTGTTATTTACACTCCTGTACCTCCAGAGCCTACCACAGTGCCATCCACTGAGTACCACAATACAGGGCAGTGGTGAGCAGAGTGACAGGGCAGGTGAGCAGGTCATTGTGGTAATGAAGTCCTAAAGAGCACTGGCTTCAACGAGGCTGACATTTGCTTCTCTGAGAAGAAGCATTCACCAGCTAATGGGTAGTCCCACTGTGCTGGGGACCCAGGCAAGTTCTTAAGTTGTCACCCTGTCATCCCTAATAAGCAGCTCCACCCTGTGTTGTGGATAGCTGCACCAGCTCCCACCACCATATTGCATGGACAACCTTAAATCCTAGAGCAGTGTCTTTCAAAACATGAGTATATGTTGCAGAAGTATCTGGAACATATCATACCAGGAGGCTGCCATGTTAATTTTATTTGCCCTACTTAACTTACAAAAGAATTAATTCATTCAAAGCACAGAAAATGGTCACACAGTGAGTACTCATAAGGGATTAGTTATTGTCCAATTTCCAAGCATGCTCCCACTTCAGGGGTCCTGTGTTGTTCCTGACTAGAATGTCCTTCCAGACTTCATATGACCCCCCCAAAAAGAAAGAGACCCCTCCTACATTCTCCATCAATTTGCTATGTTTTTCCCCATAGAACTTTTTACAGTCTGATATTTCTCTTTGTTTATTTGCTGATTGTCTGTCTCCCTCACTAAAGAATAAGCTCCGTGGGGACAGGAAAGGCCTGGCATATATAGACATTCTAAAAATATCAGTGATTAAACAAATAAATAAATACTTTTTCCCTAGTCTTTCATAATGGGGAAGTTAAGGAAAACAGAAGTCTCATTTATGAATAATTGACCCAAGGAATTAAAATCCCAAGCCCAAGTTTACCCTGGTAGGTCTGATTTGCTGTGATTCTAGCAATAAAAGAAGTATCCTTGTTCAAACCCCATTGACTGCCCACCTGTTGCTGCCCAAAGGATTTCCAAAAGGATATAAGGGAAATGTTTATTGAATGAAAGTCTAAGTGAACAAAATCTCACAGTTAGAGATTAATTCCTCTGACTTAATAGTATACCGTGTTTATAATGAGTGCCACCTTCATGACATCTGTCTCAAACAGGAACTCCCAGCCGTGCCATAATTTTCTATCCCTTAAATGTCACTCAGAATCAGCAGAGCCTCTGGCCCTCAGAGGACATTGAGCAGCAAGGCAATAGGTATCCCAGCAGTAATCAACAGTTCCTTCTTACACTTCAGCAGAAGACCCCATGATCTTTGCACTACCCAACTGAAGCAAGAGTCCTGATATTACTGAGATATATTTACCCACCAATCCAGCAGGAAGGGGGCCCGGGACAGGGTTTAATTTCACTGAAAGGAATTCAAGAAATGTAGCATTTCTGCCCTGCCTGAGTTTGTGGACTGAGGTTCATTCTCTCTATACAACCTGACCAGGGAAGGAGATGCATGGAAACCTATCCTAACCTAGCACAAGACTGATTTCCCTCTCATCTCATGTGAGCAGAGGGCAGGCTGTCAACACTGGGACATCAGCATTTTCTTTTTTGTTCTTTTTAAGTTTACTAATGTGACTTATAATTTTTATTATTTTTTTTTACAATACTGTTACTTTTATTTTTTAATTTTTTAAATCTTTTTATGAGATACATAAATCACACAAAATATTACAATAAAAAATATAAGAGGTTCCCATATACCCCACTCCTCATACTCCCCACTCCTCCCACATTGACAACTTCTCATTAATGTGTACATTCATTGTATTTTATGAGTACATTTTGGAGCATTGCTACACAGCATGGATTAGAGTTTATGTTGTGGTTTTCACTCTCTCCCAGTCCATTCAGTGATTTATGGCAGGATATATAATACCCCGCATCTGTCCCTGCAATATTATTCAGGACAATGCCAAGTCCCAAAAAGGTCCCAATATCACATCTCTTTTTCCTTCTCCCTTCCTTCAGCTACTCTTGCAGCCACTGTCTCCACATCAATGATACAACTTCTTCCTTTGCTAGAGTCACAATAATAGAATCTATAGTAGAACACCAGTAAGTCCACTCTAATCCAAGTTTTTTCCTCCATCCTGAGGACCCTGGGGATGGTGATGTCCCCTCCACCTCTAAACTGAGAGGGGGCGTAGATCCCACATAGTTGGTGGATGGAATTCTCCTGCTTGAAGCTGTAGAGTCTCTCAGTTCCCTGGTGTTTGTGAACGGCATATCTCCCATGGAAACTGCATTCCATTTGGGAGGATCCCACCTGTGATGTTGCGCTGGCTGAAAGGCAGTGTCTAAGCAACCACCTCCCCTCACCTGGAAACCCAGAGCCTCCTCCTCACACTTCTTCCTACTGCCATCCTTGCTCCCAGAGGCTCTTCTCCACACACACACACACACGAGCCACAGGAGCCACTTTAAAATCATGCCACTTTGCTCCCCTCCTTAACCTTCCAATGGTTCCCCATCAAACCTGGAGAAAAACAAGCTCTCAAAGCACTCTCTGGGCTCCACATTAAACATAGTTTAAGATATTATGAGCATCTGATACTGAAATCAGGACCAGATAGATAATTTACAGGGCTCCATGCAAAATGAAAATGCAGGATCCCTTGTTTAAGAATTATGAGGAATTTCAAGACCATGATAGCAGAGCTTTAAAGCAGCACGGGGCTCTTCTGAGCCCAGGGCCCTGGGTGACTGCCCAGATGGTGTGCCTGTGAAACCAACACTGACTGGAAGAGCAGTTTAATAATATTAATGTAAAGTTTCATAAAATAGCTTCAGCTGCTACTGCCCCTATTTTTTGACTTCTTAAGTTGCTGTCAGACATTATGTTTTGGGGTCTATTATTTCATTCCATCCTTATACTACCCAGGTGATGGGCACTATTATCCTCTACTATAAAAATAAGGAAGCCAGGTCATGGGGAGTTGAGTTCAGCTGACTGAGTTGCTTGACGTTGTGAAGGATGGGGATCCAGGTCTAAGGTTGGTGTCTAAGGCTGTAAGGTGACCAGGGGGTCATCTTTTTTAGGCTCAACCACGTATTCAGCCTCAACCAAGTTTACTAGGTGACTCTCAGCACGCAGAAGGAATGGGCCAAGGAACATAGCAAGCCATGGTCAGGCTAAGGCAGTTCTCTTCAGGGGAACTAGCGGCAAAGAACCTGCCTGGTGACAAGAGTCATCACACAGGGGCAAGCCCAGAGTTGAGTCTTCCTGTCGTATCATATCATGGTTCACTGTGGTCACTCCCAGGCCAGTGCAGCGTTCTACTCAGTGGGCATTTTCACCCTGAGCAGTGTTTCCTGGGAACACAGCCAACATGCCACCCTTAACAGGTTCCACAGCAATGGAGGAAGAAAGTTAGCCCAAGGTCAAATATGTCCCTTAAAGAAGAAAGGCCTTTGTTCACCCTTTGTCCACCAATGCTCTTTATCACTACAAAGCAATTCCTTAATATGTAAAATGTTATTCCAAATCCATGACAGCAATAGAATAACTTCCAGGAGAGAGAGGGCATGGTGCCTTCTGTCTGTTCTTGTGCCTCCAAGGAGGTGTGCCACCACTAAGCAACTTAGTCAAAAAGGTTTGTTTTATTTCGCTTAATGGTAATATTTATTCATAGCAAGGATATAGTCAAAGCGCCATCACCAAAAACAGTTGAAAAGGTGTAAATTTGTTCAACCATTTTTTAAAATGGCCTGAGCAATAAGTGCCCTTTAATTTGGTGGTACCACTGCTAGGATTCACAGCTAATAACACATAGTCATCCATGCCTGTTGCAACATTGTTTAGAATAGGAACTGTTCTTAGAGAAAAAAACTAAAAAGTGCAGGCAATAATTATGGAAATGCATATATTGCAATATTAAGAAGTCATTTAAAATCCACACTTTTAAAATCTTTAATAATCTAAAAATCTCAAAACATAATTTTGAGTGAAAATTATTTTATGCTTTAGTTATAATATTGCTAATAAAAATAGGCTTTGCATATATGCATAGAAATTACAAAAGAAATAAATAAAAAAATTAAAAGCAGTCATAGCCATTAGGTAAGATAACTAATAATGTCATTTTCTTCTTTACCCTTTAACATTTCTATATTTCAACAACGTGTTTGTTTTAATTTTTTAATTAGAAAAAAAGAGGAGTCCATATGAGAAAAAAAAAAGACAAAGTTTAATAATTTGAACTGTGGGGTTTTCAGCTGATAGGAACAAACTATCATCTAGTCTGGAGTTCACTAGGGTTCCATTTTTCAAGAAGCTGCTGAATATACTAACGTTGCTGGTCAAAAGAGCAGATGTACCCTCAGTGACCAAAAGTTCTCAGAAACGAGGCTCTCCTGGTCCTACAGACTGAGCTACAGCACTTGATCTTGTAGGCGCCCGATGAGATGCCAGCTGTTTCGAGAGAGCCAATCATACCTCCAGTTTCAACCATCCTGTCTGATATAATCAAAGTCAGAAGGAAAACCCCAGAACGTACCCCCAAATCCTATTTTATGGATTTTATCATTTTTCTCCAGATCAGAAAAGTGTTATTTTTCCCTCCATAAGTCACACAATATAGACTAACATTCCTCAAACATAAATTGAAATTTACTCCAAATCCTTAAACCGGATATCAACACTGTTAAAAATTAAGCCATCTGGCCTGCTTACAAACCCTTGGAGTTGTCTGTGTGTGTGTACTTACTCGCACTACGCTCACACACACACTACTCACACACATATACACAGACATATATGCAATTATATGCACATGTTTGCACATATATAAGCACAGTTTATCACAAAACACATTATTTAAGTATACCAATCTCTTTCAGACAAGAATATATTATTCATCGAGTAAATATTTTTTGAGCATCGATATGTGCCAGAAACTCTTCAGGATTTTAGAGTAGATCAGCGAAAAAAACAAAAATCTTTGCCTTCATGGAACTTATGTTCTAGGGAGGGAAAACACAACTAACATAAAATAAGAAAAAGAACTAAATTTTACAGCCTGTTAGAAGATAAGTTGTATCAGAAAAAAAAAAAAAGCCACACTGAGAAGAGAACAGGCGTGAAAAGCGTGATAGGGGGTCATTTTCCATCCAAGTGGTCAGGCTAGGCCTCCCTGGAAAGGATTCATTTGGGCAAAGTCCTTGAAAGAAGGGGTGCGCCTGGCTGGTGGAAGAGTAGAAAACCAGGGTACAGGGTGCAGGGACCAAGGAAGAGCCGAGGGACCAAGGAAGGAGAGCAGGTGCGGAGGTGAGAAGTACAGCGAGGGCGGAGATGCCCAGGCGGCGGGTCCCACAGGACTTTCTGAAGGTCGTTGTCAGGACTCTGGACTTCCCTGTAAGCCTGGCAGGAAGGAAGGTTGTGATTGGCGACCGCTACCACGGATACAGAATTGAAGGCAACCGCTGTGTAGCAGTCATTTCAACGTGAACCTGGCATCCTCGGGTATATCCTCAGGGAACCACTGTCAGCGACTAATTTATGGAAAGGAAGGTGTGGTGGATGAGCTATGCAATATGCCCTTTGTGTTTCAAATCTATAACAGGAACAGTGGACATCCAACACACTTATTCAAATACACCAGAGAAAAACAGATTGAACTATTTTCCTCCAGGGATGGAGTCTCGTGCACAAGCATGCACACGCAAGTGCACACACACACAAGGAGGAGGGTGAGCAGGTTTCTCTGAATACCCACAATTATTTGAGATGAGCTCATTGGTACAAACGATTTTCTTGATGGGTATAAATCCTTCACTAGTTAGGGGATGGGAAATGGACACCGTCTACTCCTATATCTTCCATACCTGCTACCTGCTCTGCACTTCTGGGCTACACAAGGATGAAAAAGCTACTCTCTTTCATGCCTCTAAATCTTTGCCTGTGCCCTTCCCAAACCTGAATTGTCCTTTGCACCCTGATTTCGTCTTTAACAACTCCTTCACAGGCTCACTCCTTCCAGCTCTAAGTACCTGCTGCCTTTCTGATCCTCAGACGTCAGGGCCTCAGGACCTTTGCCCTCACTACTCCCCTTCCTGGAATGCTCTTTCCCCAGACATCTACAAGATTGATGCAATTCAGGTCTTCTAGGACCTGAGGGAAAGTACACAGCCATTTGTTTGCTCAACAAATGTTTACTGAAACCTACTTATGCATTTTAGCCACTGGAGATACAGCGATTAATACATAGACAAAATCCCCTACCCTCACATTGCTTATATTCTAGTTGAGGGAAGGAAAGAAAAAGCAATACATGTATTATGCCTAATGTTGATAGGTGCTCTCAAGAAAACAGTGCAGGGCTGGGTGCAGGGGGTTCTGGGTAACATGCTGTAATTTAAAATAGGGTGGTCAATGAAGGTCTCATTGAGGTAAAGTGCATAACAGATGCTCAGTAAACCTTTTTTTTACATTTTAAAAAATTTATTGAGGTATATCACTCATACATAAACGTACATAAACAATAAGTGCATAGTAGTTGTTGTGAACTTACAAAACAAACATATATAACATCATACAGGACTCTCATACCTCACCCTACCATCAATACTTTGCATTGTTGTTCTTATTCATAACCTATTCTCATTTTTTCATTAGAATGCTTGTATTTTTCTTCTTTTTGGTAGTTCTTTATATATTATACATGTTAATTCTTTGTTTATTACATATTTTGCAAATATTTTCTTCCAATTTGTTGCTTTTCTTTTTACAAGTTTATTATTATATAGATAATTAAAATTGTCAGTTCTATCAATATTTCCTTGATTTGTGAGATTTTTATGGCTGCATCATTTCCTTAAGGTCCCAAAAAGAAAGAGCCATGCCGTACACAACTTGGCATCTTCCACGCCCTGTCACAGTATCTACCCTTTAGCAGGAAGTAATGGAAACCTGTTGAATGGTTACTTAATGGGGGAAGGGAGAAAGAGAAGAGGCTGGCAGAGTGCCAGCATGTCACTTCAGAGGGAAGGCATTTGGACACCAGCTGTCTCTACCTTGCTAGGCTCTCTGGCAAAATGGTCAGTTCTACCAAACTGTCTTTATTACCACCCCTAACGCCCAGCTATCATTTTCACACCACTTTCCTTCCCTTTCATGGCTCGAAAATGCTCTAGGGTATCCCCCTGCCTTCCTATGGGATGGTCATCTCCCTCTCAGTGGCCAGTGTCTGTTCATGCTTCAGCACGCTTCTCCAGTAGCTCTTCAGGCATCCCCTCCTCCATGAAGCCTTCCCTGAGCTACACTAGGCTGGATAAGCTTCCCCCACCCACTGGGCTTCCAAACACACAGGACTCACCTGTCAACACGATTCATAACACCACACTGAAGTTATATCTCTGTACTCTCAAGCTCTCCCGTACAGTATTAAGCTGCTTGAGAAAATGACCTTAATGTATTTTTTAATGTTTCCAGAACCTAGTACAATGCTTGGCATATATCAAGGTTGTTAGTCAGCATTTGAGGAATTAATGAGTGACTATCATTCTGGACCTATGTGTCTGATATACTCACTTGCTCAATTTTTATTCCCTGCTTGCCAGAGACATTTCAGCTTTAGCAGAAGAATAAAATGAGAAGAGATAAGACAGAACATATAACAATGAGCATATTTGGAGAAATTGGGAATTGTTAGTTCTCTTAATTGCTTGTATATGTAGTTAAATTATTTTACTTTGGAGTGTCAAACTATCAGGTTTTTTAAAACAACTGCCCTGGCCATTGTTGGGCAAAAGCAAGCATCCAATCCCATGTTGAATAAGGAATGGCATAACCAGTCCCCAAAAGTCCAATGACAAGTCATCCCAGAGTCACTGCCTCTCCAGTTATGCCTTGTCCACATAGCGTGAGAGCTGAGATTTGTCAATTACCAAGTTAATTTTTTCCAGTGGAATACATTGGCCCACACATTCTCTCAGACTGTTCTTGGAGTACTTCAATCATGCAGAAGGCAAACAGGTTGAAAATGGGCAGACTTGATAACAGAGGGAATGATATTTGGCATCTTTTTGTCCTCGAGAAAAGAGGTATATTTCTTACATAGAATCTGAATAAGTTGATATAAGGGAGATTTTTGTCTTTTTCTTCCCTACTGGCAGCTTTGCATCAGGCTATTTTATTATCACAGCAGGCTCTATCATTGTGTTTGTCTCAAATTCACCCAGTGTGTTTTTCTGCATGCAATAGAAAACAAAAATAAAAGTAACCCTTGGATAGGATATTTGCATAAAAATTACATTTGCAGCTTTTATAACACACTACAAAATCTTCAAAGCATTCTGATATGACACAATATAATGTTATAATGAGGAAATACACATTTTTCTAATAACCAATTGCTTTTTTAATAGACAGTTCTGTAAGGGAGGTATAATGAGGCAAATAAAATAGAGTCCACAGCAAAAAAAAAAAAGACAAGTCTGAAACTCTGACAGCTTCTTCCAATGAAAGTAGGTTAAATGGGTCTTTGAATTATCCAATCCTACACTGCTGTCTTGTCTGATTGTTGTGCTAAGAGAATGAGCTTTACAAACAGTCATACTGAACAAAATCATTAGAGAAGAGCTGTTCGACCATCACGGTAATGATTGTGGAAAGGAATCCTGGGCCTTAATTAAATCCAAGTAGAAAGTATTGCTCCTTTGCAAAAGGTAGAAGATTTCATCCTGAGAAGAAACTACTTTTGTTCCCAATGTTACTCGCAGGGAGAGAGTAGATATCAGGGATCCACGAACAGCCAAGGTGAAGGGGGATGAAAACAACATTTATTGAGTACTCGATATTAAGTTAGCCACTTTCAGATGTATCAATTTCTTTAATACACACAGGAGCACTAGCCCACTTCTGCATGGTGCCTGCTACATGTTCAAATGGTTATTGAACAAATAAATGAATCAGTCAATGCACCAAAGAACTTTACAAAATTGATACCCAGAGACATTAAGGGAGTTACCTAAAGTCACATTGGTCAGAGAGCAGACAACGGGGAGAAGGGGAGAGAAATAAATAAAATAAATCTTTTTTAAAAAAAGTCACTTTCGAGTTCAACCCAGCTCCATGGGGTGCTAATGCCCTTCCAGGGCACGCTGCTTCCTGCTTCCTCTGTTGAAAAGAGGCATATGTTCTTCTAGATAAAGAAGGATGATTTTGGAATGGAAAAGGAGCAGGTGAGAAAGCTGAGATGAGGTGGAATCCAGGGCCTAGTCATGACTTTCATGGGCCATAGGTACTTTGGACTTCCTGGGCCATCCCCCTATAAAAGGATATCAAAAGTTATACAACTAGTTGATATAAAGACAAATGTAATCCAAATTGGATTATATCCCTATTTTCTTCTGATTTGAAAAGAAATTAAAACATTTTCATGGGCTCCCAAGAGTGTCCTGGTCTCCAGACCTTGGGCCTACTGCACCTAATGGAGAAGGTAGACCTGACAGAATCATGTAGAAACTCCATGGACTGCAGCAGAGAAGAGACAGTTAGAGTAAATCCATGCATTTGAAAAGATTTTCATTGAAATAAATCCAGATCAGCTCAGTCGGTTAGGATTGTGTTTGATGACATAGAATAGAGACCCATCTACAGTGGCTTAATAAGTAGGAACTTTTCATATGAAATAAGTCCAGATGTGGGCAGTCCATGGTCAGTACAGCTACTTAAGGGGAGTCCCATGGGACCCTCACTCCTTCTAGCTTCCTCTCTGACCTTTTTCCCATGTGTCTTTTCTCTAGTAGAAGCAAGATGGCAGTCTCCACTTCCAGGCATCCCATCTGCATTCCAGCCTGGGTCAAGGAGAAAATGCCAAGGCGGGGAATAAAAACCTTCCTGTCCAAAGGTTTTGTGTCTATTGGGGAAGTGGAAGCTTCTGCAAGGCTTTCTGCCTGGCTCTCATTGGCCATAACTAGTCCTGTAGAGAGCCCAGAGGATCTTGAATGGTAAGTATACACAAGCAGAATCATTGCTTCCCCAAACAAAACCAGAGTCATTGATAAGGAAAAAGGGTTAGTAAGAAAAAAATGGAAATTGAGTAGGCAAGCAGCAGTGTCTGCTCCAACAGACATCATTTCAGTGAAACAATGCATGTCCCAACACATGACCAAGGCTTTGAAAATACTGCTCAGATCAGAAAAAGTTTCAACAAAGCAGAAAACTGGGAGAGTTCATAAGTTGTCACCAGAATGAGATAATCCAGGCAACTCTGCCCTGAGTTAGCGCCAGAGAGAACTGAGAAGTAGATGTAATTTCAGGCTCTCTCTTTGCTAACATGTCTGCAGTTCCCACTTCCCCAGGCTGTATTTATTTTTATAAATCACTTATCTCCTAGTACAAGACACAGGGATTGTCTTTCTAGGTCAATAAAAATAGGCGTGTCATTCGCATCTAATTTTCCTTGGCTATTTGCTATCTACTTTTTACCTCGAGTGGCATTCTCTCCATTAAAACGTTGCTGTCTGCCCACCACAGTCACCGAGAATACCTGCCTGTGTTTGCATGGCCTGGAGATCTAGCACTTGGCTTTTTGGGGCCTTTTCCACTCACTGGGGGCTTCTTTGAACCCACATTACTGAACACAGTTGTTGGGAATAAAAGCATACAGTCAGTGTATGTTGACTGAACCCTGAACGTGACTCAATAAAATATTCAATTATTCTGAGGGGGTATGATTAGGGTGACCAAGTATCCTGGTTTGCCCAGGACTTGAGACTTAGAGAAAGTCTGGGTAAACCAGGGTAAGTTGGCCATGGTAGGTATGATGCTCACACAGCACTGGGTAGAACCATTTCTGAACTATCATCATCTTTACTGACAACTAGCATCTACTGAGTGATAACTCTGCACCAAGCACCATGTCACAAACTTTTCATGTCTTACACTGTTTGGTCCTCACACATACTTGATGAAGAAGGAACCATTATTTTCCAAATGAGGAAACAGGTGCAAGATGTTTAAGGAACCCAAAGATATATAGTTAGGAGAAGCAGAGTCTGGATTCCAAGACAGTGAGTGAGTTTGGCTCTAAAACCCAAACTTGTTATTATGTTCAATACTGCCTCATGTGGAATCTCCCAAAGTCATGGGGCCAACTGAGCTGAGGCCCTTTTGTGCCCCTTGGGAAGGTGGTCTACCACCCCTTCCAACAATTGCATCTTTTGATACACGTGGGGACTTACGTATTATGACTAGGGAAGGAAAAGGAATTTGCGGACAGGGGCATTTACCTATGCTTTATTTTAGTGGTTCTCAACCAGAGGAGTTGTTTGCCCCTCCAAGTGACATTTGGCAAGGACTGGAGACATGTCTGGTTGTCACAACTTGGGGTGAAAGGATGCTACTGGCATCTGTTGGGTAGAGGCCAGAGAAACTGCCACATGTCCTGTAAGAGCAGGCAGCTTCCCCTGACAGAGAATCATCCAGCCCAAAATGTCAGTTGTAAAGCTCCCTGCCTTATTTGCAACCTCACAAAATCCCATAAAGTAGGAATTCTGATCAGCATTTTACAAAGTAGGAACCTGAACCTCAGAAAGGATACTGGTTAAGGAACCTGTAAATGAGAACCTGGGACTGGAATCCAGTTCTGACCAAAACCAGGCTCTTAGCCACCCTATTTTGGATGCCTTCATGTCATGTGTGTGGGCAGAAACAACATGCACTTCCACCTGCTCTGAGTTGCAGTACCCTGCTAGGCACTAAGTAGGGTCCTAAGAAGTATTTGTCCATCCTAAATTTGATAAACTAGTGACAGCCTGAAATGAGATTTTTCTATCCCCCCGCCTTCTCCAATCCTACCAGAGGTCTAACCAGTTGTTCAGACAGTTTCTAGCATTAATCTCCCAAGGTTTGAATTTTAGCTTCACCTCTCACTAGCTGTGTGAACTTGAACATAGCTTTTCTAAGCCTCAGCATCCTCACCTGTAAAAGGCAGATATGTCGCCTCATAGCCCATGGCAAGAATTAAATGACCTAATGCATGAGCAGCCAGCCTGACAAGTGACAAACATGCAACTACACATTAGCTTTCATCATTCCCATCTCTAATTCTCTGGTCAAAAAATTGGCTTAGATAAGAGGTGAAATGGAGGATATTTTCCTACATCAGTGATATCTTTCAGACTATTACAGTAGTGGGTTTTTCTCTTTTTGTTTTCTGTGAGGTACCATAAGAAATGTAGCTTACATTATGTCCAGGACAAAATTTCACAAAGCATGCTCTTTTGTAGTTTGATTTTCTCTGATATTTTCTGTTTTATTTCATTTTTAAAATGCTGGTTGCAAACCATTGAATTTATTTCACCCTGTTGAAAAAAAGTCAAGAGTACATGTAATGGTCCAAAAGTACATACTGTCTTTTCACTTCTATGGAGTTCTAAGGAGAGAAAGTAGAGGTGTGGAACGTGGTTTTCCAGGGTTAAGGGAGGGAGGGTACTGACTTCAAAAGAGGCAGCAGGAAACTTTCTGGGGTAATGGGAATGCTCTATATTCTAATTGTGATTGTGCTTATAAGACTGAGTGCATTTGTCAAAACTTATTCAGCTCTACACTTTAAAAAAGGGCAATTAGTGTGTTAATTATAACTATGAAGTTGGTTGCTTGAAAGAATATCGTAATGAGTGGTAAAATGCTAGTGTTTAATCCTATCCAATTTGTAGTTTCCCAGCATCCGAACAACACAATATAGGAATACTCTGGGGAAGTGGATTTGACTCAATGGATAGAACATCCGCCTACCACATGGGAGGTCCAGTGTTCAAACCCAGGGCCTCCTGACCCATGTGATGAGCTGGTCCATGTGCAGTGCTGATGTGCGCAAGGAGTGCCGTGCCATGCAGGGGTGTCCCCCGTGTAGGGGAACCCCAAGCACAAGGAGGGCATCCTGTAAGGAGAGCCACCCAGTGCAAAAAAAGTGCAGCCTGCCCAGGTGTGGCACTGCACACATGGAGAGCTGACACAGCAAGATGACACAACAAAAAAGAGACACACATTCCCGGTGCTGCTGACAAGAATACAAGCAGACACAGAAGAACACACAGCAAATGGAGACAGAGAGCAGACAACTGGGGGGAGGAGAGGGGAAAGGAAGAGAAATAAATAAATAATAAATCTTTAAAAAAAAGAAAAGAGAATACTCAGATTAGCCATCTAAGAGACTTAGAACCATATCCTTTCATTGGCCAATCCTCAAAATAGAAAACAAAACTGATACTACTTGAGACCTTCTATGTGTTAGACCTTGTCCATGGCTCTGTGATTTCACACAGTCATCACACCTGCTCTCCAAGTTAGGTGTCATTTGACCCATATTAGAGATGAGGAAACTAAAGTGTGGATAAAGTTACTTGTCCTATCACAGAAGGTTTACACTGTGGCAGGGGAAGATCACTGGTGTGGGGTATCAGTCATGGGAGGAAGTTCACCTGGGCATACATATAAGGTATATAAATGTGTTCAAATGTTCATGGGGTACTGTCATAGTGGGTGGAGATTCACACAGTAACCGAAAGAATATTGAATTCCCATCCTGGGGACCATTGCCATATTCTCTAGTGGAATAGCAACAATCCCCCAAGTGTAGGGCAGTGACTTAGTAAAGAAAGATGGTCCATTAATGGACCCTTAATATTGACAATTATGCTTATGAGCCTTTGTTCTTGAAATTGAGACTTAGCCTAGTGCTGTAGAGTGCCTAAGAGTTACCTCCTGAGAACCTCCATATTGCTCAAATATGGCCTCTCTCTAAGCCAAACTCAGCATATAAATGCATTACCTTCTCCCCTGTTTGGGACATGACTCCTGGGTATAAAACTCCCTAGCATGGAGGGATTACTACCAAATACCAACCAGCAATGCAACTAGAAAAAAGACCTTGACCAAAAGGGGGAAAGGGTGAAGACAAATGAGCTTATATGGCTTAGAGACTTCAAAGTGAGTCAGGAGGTCATTCCAGGGGTTATGCTCATGCACGTCTCAGCAGGATCTAATCGACTGCCACAGTAAATATTGCTCAAATAGCAGGACTCCTAAGGGCTCTGGAGACATCCAGACACTATATGGAGGGCTGACAGCTGAAGAGTTTGGTACCCTGCTAGTGTGCCCTACTTTGGAATTTATGCTCCCCAGTGTGACAGAGTTGGACTCAGTTGTGGTTTCCCTACATATAGCTCTTCTGCCCCTTCTATTTGAATCTATAGTTAGTACTAGAGTTGATAGGTTTATGTCCAAGAGACTTAAATCTTTGGGCTTTCCATGTGCCAGTTGGGCCCTGAATCTCAAAAGAGTTGCAATACCTACTCTCCAGTTCATTGGACTCACCCAGGACAACTAACAAGGAAGTGAGAATGGACAACCACCATACCAAGGAACTGAGAGGGTCTACAAATGCAAGTAAGAGAGTCCCATCCATCAGCCTTATGGGATCAAGACCCCCTCTCAATTAGAGATGGAGTGGGCATCAGCATCCCAGAATCCTCAGGATTGGGACTAGAGGGGACTTAACTGGTATTCTATTATAGACTTATTGTGATTCTAGCAAATTATATCCATTGATATAGAGACAGAGGCCCCTGGAGGTGCTGAAAACAGGGAGAGGGAAAAAGAAGTGTAATATGGAAGTATTTTCAGGACTTGGAATTGTCCTGAATGACATTACAATAACAGACACAGGCCATTATATATTCTGCCATAACCTACAGAATTGAGTGGGAAAGAGTGTAAACTACAATGTAAATGGTAATCCATGCTTAGTGGCAATGCTCCAAATATGTTCATCAATTGCAATGAATGTACCACATTAATGAAAAAAGTTGTTAATGTGGGGAAGGGTGGGAGGTGTGGAGAGTGGGGTATATGGGAATCCCTTCTGTTTTTGTGTGTAACATTTTGTGTAACCTAAGTATCTTTTAAAAAAATAAAAAATATGTATTAAAAAGAAATGGTACTTGTCCCAGTCTACACAGCTAAGAAATAGCTGAAGGAGGGGGTCAAACCTGAGGCTCTCTCAGTCCATGACCCATAGTTTTATTCCTCAGTGATATGACCTCCCCTCCCCCATCCAGAGGAGAGTCTGTATTTCCTATTTCCCTTTAGGATTTCTCTGAGTCATGTGACTTCAGTGACTATTTGTCATTGCTTAAATGTTGGATTCAATCTGCTACAGCTCCTTGAAGAAATATTTCTTACATGTTTTGACAGATGTTAGATGTTATGAATCAAATAATACTAGAGCACGAAAGCAATATTACATGTGTTTGGCTTTCTATATGAAGACAGATGAATATATTAAAAACAAAACTGATTTAAGCAACCTTTATGCAAAGACCAAGGTCACAACATTTTCACTCTTCCCATATAACTGTGGTGTTCAAGTCCAGACCAAGTTTTACCACCTCTATCAGTCCATTAATATCATCAGAACAAAAGTATTTATTAAACAGTCTTGTCTATGATAAAGCTTCTCATGTCATCACTGTTAAAGATAAATTAAGGGAGTAGGACTTTAAAGGCTCAGAGAGGCTCAAAAATTTATAAGCAGAAAATATTAAATGATCATAAGAGGAAAATCAATGTGACCTTATCATCCTACCTGGGAGTCACGTGACCAAGAAGGGCCACCTCATTCTCCCCCAACAGCTTTGAGATCCTTGAATTACATATTTCACCAGTTAGTCTCACTTTCTCCATTTGCAAAATCATATTATAAATAGTTGACATACAATTGAATGAGCTCAATAGCAACCCAATTTGAATTTTGGTACACAGAATAGTTTAAATGGAAGACTACTGTTGATTTTGGTCCACATTTTTTTTCCTATCCTTTTACCAAAAAAGCATTAGCCAGCATAAAAATTTTTTTAAATTAGTTTCCAATATATAAAAATTTCACAAATCCAGAGTTCCAGGTTCTCATAACCAAAACAAACAAGCAAAAGCCTGAAGATTTAGCAACTCTTAGTCCTACATTCTGTATGGCGACAGTTGGCTGGAAGAGAGCAGAGCCGCCCTGTTGGTGAGAAACTATATACTCCACTGACCATTGTCCTCAGGACTCCTCAAACCTGGCCCAACCTCACTCCTTTACGTTGTGCCTGACTCCTACAGACATTTGACTTTGGTCCCCAGTTGAAATACAAACAGTACTAATGTTCTTCTTAAAACAAACAAACAAACAAAAAACTAATGTTGCCTCTTATTGCTTTAATACAAAAGATGGGGCAGAGTTGACAAAATGGAAGGTCCATTTTTTGTTCTCATCAGAAAACCCTGGATGAGCAGCTAACATAGGCCTATTGTGTAGCAAGGAAAGGAAAGGCCCAATGAAGCAATTTGATAATCACTCAGTGTATTGGAAATGGTGCCTGTTTAGATTCTGATTGGTTCAATTCAAGGTCATTCCTATTTACTAGCTGTGCAATTCTGAGTTATTATTTGCCTTCTTTGAATCTCACTTTCCTTCTTTGAAAACAAAGATAATGCCCATTTATATGCATGTGAAAATCAAATGAAATAATGTATTTTAAAATCTCTGTAACATATTAATTTCTCAGTAAGTAATAATCCCCCTCTTCTCTCCTTTTACTATAATGTGAAATTTATGAATGCCTTTGTTTATAAGGCTGCAAACATCATTAGTTTAAGTCTTCATGCCACCTTGGTGGGAAGGCATTTTTTCGGGGCAAAATCTAATAGTACCTATCTCATATTTGAATCATTTTTTTTTTACAATTTTCAATGTTTTCATACATAGGACTTCATTTGGTCTTACCCGGTAGTCAGAGTTAGCCAAACTACAAGGTTCAGGGCACATTCCTCCAGAATGTCCAGTCTGACCAAGACTTCTCTGACTACATGGTCAGAGAAACAAGTCTAAACAAGACCACTTCCAATTCTGGCATCAATTGGAAATACAGGAGTTTGCCAAAACCACGATCAGGTTCAATAATTCACTAGGAAGACTCACAGAACTCAATGAATTCTATTATACTCACAGTTATGACTTATAATAGGGAAAGGATACAAATTAGAACCAGTTAAAGCAAGAGGCACAGAGGATGGAGGCTAGGAAGGCTCCAGATGTGAAGCTTCTGTTCTCAGGACATGTCCCCCCTGGCATCGGTGTGTGGCAGTGTGCACAGAGTATTGCCAACCCATGAAGTTTACCTGAACATCAGTGTCCAGAGGCCTTCATTGGGACTTCATTGCATATGAATATGATTGCCCATATGGTTGAACTCTGTCTCCACCCCCAACCGCTACCTCTCTCCCTGGAGGTCAGGCTGAGATAACATGGCTGAAGGTCCCACCCTGAATCACCTCATGAATATTAACTATCAGGTGTGGTCAAAGGGGGCCACCATGAATAACAAAGACACTCTTATCACTTAGGAAATTCCAAAAGGGGACAAAGGCCAGACCTCTCTTTGAGCAAGACCAAATTCTTCATTCACAACCAGCCTCTGGAATAAAAAAAAATCATTGCTATTATTTTAGAGATGGGAATACTCAGTTAAGCTCTCTGCAGTCCAGCTACCTCTAGAACTTCTCTTGTTCTTGTTCACTCTCTCTTTTTTTTTTTTAGTAACCTGCAAAGCACTTTAAAAAGAAAATCTCTATTTCATTAAGAGAATAACCAGGGCATAGGATAAGGGACTTGTCTGGGGTAATGCAGCTATATACTGACCAAGAGGGGCTCCGAAGTCAAAATTCTTTCCTCTCTTCATCAGTTTCCAAAATCAGGTCCTTGGGATTCCAATCCTGAAATATGCTGCTGAAAAAAAGGGTTTTTCTAAATTTCATAAATTACCATTGTATCTATAGTTTACTTTAAAATAGTTCATCAGTAGGTAGTGTGATAAAGGAGTATATTTGTTTTGACTTCTGAAAAAATAAAAATAAAGCCACTAATCAGAACACTTGACTCTAGAAGAGGCTTCTGCTATCTTTATCTTTGATCAACCCCAGAAGCTTTTTAAATTTGTATAATGGGTGTGAAATGTGAATTGTTGTTGGTATAAAAGGGAGTGTCAGGGAATATACGGAATATCCAGAAACACTAAAGACCTTCCATCCTTAGAGGACCAGGGTGTAAGTAAGATTCCTGCAGGCCAAGAACTTTTGCCCTCCAAAATGATACCCCGGCAGGCTTACAATTCCCCATCAATTGCTGTGAGATTCCCCACCTTCCACTAGAATATTAGCTTTATCTTGCCACTAGAATATTGTCCCATCTGCCCCCAGGAAATCTCTCCCACAGTACAGTCAGAACACCTGAAAGTATAGAGGGCTCACCTCTCAGGTCATCTCACTGTTTTTGTGCCTGCCAGCTAATAATTGTATCAAGGGTCTGGGAATTTGGTGCAACTTACATTGAAAATGATTCTAGGGAAACGGACTTTGGCCCAGTGGTTAGGGCGTGCGTCTACCACATGGGAGGTCCGCGGTTCAAGCCCCGGGCCTCCTTGACCCCTGTGGAGCTGGCCCATGTGCAGTGTTGATGCACGCAAGGAGTGCCGTGCCACACAGGGGTGTCCCCCGCGTAGGGGAGCCCCACGCGCAAGGAGTGCGCCCGTAAGGAGAGCCGTCCAGCACGAAGGAGGGAGCAGCCTGCCGAGGAATGGCGCCGCCCACACTTCCTGTGCCGCTGACGACAACAGAAGCGGACAAAGAAACAAGACGCAGCAAAAAGACACAGAAAACAGACAACCGGGGAAGGGGAATTAAATAAATAAAAATAAATCTTTAAAAAAAAAATGATTCTAGGGAGCAGATGTGATTCAGGCAGTTGGGCACCTGCCTTCCACATGGGAGGTGCCAGGTTCTGTACCCAGTGACTCCCAAAGAAAAAACAAATAAACAACTAGCAGGCAATAAGCAAAAACAATGAGCTGACAATGAGCAAAAACAATGAGCAAACAGATGAAGAAGCCAGCCCGGGAGGGGCGGAGAATGATTCTAGTGGCCATATTAAAGAGAAAGAAGACCTACCTTACCTGACATTTAGTTATGGGAAGCTACTGATATTGACAACAGTGATGACCAGCCCAGTTGGAGGAGGTCAGGTAGCAACAGAAACTCTGCATTCTACACTAGGTTCTTGGCTAACACATTGAGTTTATGAAATAGGAGTCTCCAAGAAGTCAGAAAAGTAAAGATACTAGTTTGATTCGACATTTACCAAAATTCAAGGACAAAGCTCTCTCTTTTTTTTTTTTTAACCAGGAACCTGAATTGACATTTTATGGAACTTATGTGGGGGAATCCTGTCCTAGCCCTGCCTGATCCCTTCACTATTAACAGACATTTCCTCCAGGCAACCAGAGGACAAGAATTAGACAGTGGGCTTTTATGCCTTCAGAGCTGAGTTCTTATTGTTCTCTGCTCTTTTCTTCCTTCTCCAAGTAAATCACAGGATCATCAGAAACTCCATTGAAGCCTCTCTTAGACTGCATTGTGATCTCTATCTTCAAAGCCACCCTGCTAGGCCTCTAGCTTAAAATTTGCATGACAGCTAGGGGAAAGTAAATTTGGGGGCTGCCTTCCTTTGATAACCAAATACTTCTCTTTCTTTCTTTGTTCTGAAGGTACAGCCTTAAAAGGAATTCAGTGATGAGGAAAATAATCCTATGGTATTTAGCTCTGTGCAATCACTGTGACTGGCTTGGGGCATTTGCTTAAAATAGAAAGTGTGGCTTCTGTCTTCAATGAAGATCAATTATTAAATTACTGGACTGGAAGTTTTAAAAACCAAGCGTCAGTCAGTCACAGGAAGTCAGCTAAAATATAGCCCTCAGCCCCGTTCAGCCTGCCCTCTGCACAAGGATAGCCACATAATTTGTGGGACCCATACGGAAACAAAAATGTGGGGCTCCTTGTTCAAAAACCAAAAAAAAAAAAAAGCTTTGTTAAAAATTTGTGGTGGTTTGAAAATCTTTGTGCACAGAAAATCACGTTCTTAAAGCTAATCCATGCCTGTGGATGTAAAGCTATTATACATAGGGCCTTTTTACTTCAGTTAAGCCATGGCCTAGACTGAGTCTTAATCCTCTTCCTGGAGTACTTTATAAACAGGAAGAATACAGAGAAAAAGAGAGAGAAAGCCAAGGAAGCAAGAAACTGAAAGCAAGGAAACCCAGAAGAGAAGGCAGAGCCCAGCAGATGCCACCATGTGCCTTGCCATGTGAGAGGTAAGTCCAGGACTGCTGGCAGCTGGTCTTAGGGAAGAAAGTATTGCCTTGATTGTTGTGGAAGCAGAGAGATTCAACAATCATGTATTGAAGGCCAGGACTCAGGAATATTCTTGAAAAGGAAAAATTTATTATGACCGGCCAGGCCCGGGGACTCCTATCCAAAAAGCTGACCCCCAAGTATGGGCTTTAAGGTTATTTTTATATAAGAGACATACATGGGGGCTGGGAGAGGTTTAGCCATTTGTTTCAATATCAGGTAAGCTTGAATTAGCATATCACCCACATTCCAGGTAAGCTTGAATTAACTTATTGCCCACATTCTGTCTGGATGTAACTTTGAATACACATTCAGTCACATCCTATCTGGTTATTTAAAGTATATAGGGCCTATATTACTTAATTTGCTTTCTAGAAACTAGGCACACTTGGATACAGAATTAGATAATTTAGAATTCATGCACAGGCTATATTATATTCCCCCCTTTGAGGCCAAGCTCAAGTTTATTAAGCTTTGGCATCATTATTCCAGAGTTATGAGGTGGGCCACTGTGTGTGTCTTTACTGCATTATTGATTAAAGTGCTGACTCTAGTTATTATTAAGGGGAGGAAGCAGGGAAGTATGATGAGAGCATGGGAGGAATTTCAGCTGTTTGCTGTTTTGATTGATTACCCCACCTACAAATCCCCCAGTGAGGACCCAATGATCAAGTCCTTGGGGAATATCCAGAGCTTTTCCTTGTTCTCAGAAGAAGTCTTTGTTCTGGATAGCAGAATTCTGGGGGTGGGGGTCTTCCAGCTACCATCTTGGGGTTTACTGATGTCCACATGGACTCTCTGCCAGGTTCCAGATCCTTCTATTAATTCCCTATCTTATTAGCCTGCTTTATTCTACCCTCAGAGAGTTTACACCTTTAATTTTAAAGGGGTGCTGAAGGGAGATGATCTCTCTTCTGTAGCTACTTCCTGCTGGTTATGAACTGAAGTCCCTACCTGACAAGACGTAAAAAACTGTTTTTCTATTTTGATTGTAGGAAGATGGACCTGGCATCCTGTATGAAGCTGGGTGAAGTTTTCATATGGCTAACAAAATGTTGATTCTGAAAGAAATAAACTTAATAGAATTTTGAGAATATATGGTCCCTCTAAGAGGACAATGGACCACAGAAGTAGAAAAGGTCAGGTGCCTGCAAAGGTGGCATTTTCCTAAAGTTGGTGGGAAACAGTATACATATATATATATATAAAGTTATTTTATGCTGTTGGTTAACTTCAGAGAGAAATTGCAACAGACTATGGGGTTGGGTTTTTATGGTAGAGGAGAGGAATGAGAAGAGGTATTTCTCTTTTCAGTTAAGCTAAAGAAGGTGAAAAGAGGCAAGGTTTTTAAAGGGAAGTCTAGTTTGCCTTTTCCCTAGCAATAGGCATTTGGGCTAGAGTTAAAGGAAACAGCTGATTTTTTTTTTAAGATTTATTTATTTATTTTATTTCTCTCCCCGGCCCACCCCCCCCCAGTTGTCTGTTCTCTGTGTCTATCTGCTGTGTGTTCTTCTTTGTCCGCTTCTGTTGTTGTCAGCGGCACTGGAATCTGCATTTCGTTTTGTTGCGTCATCTTGCTGTGTCAGCTCTCCATGTGTGCGGCGCCATTCTTGGGCAGGCTGCACTTCCTTTCATGCTGGGCAGCTCTCCCCATGGGGTGCACTCCTTGCACGTGGGGCTCCCCCATGCAGGGACACCCCTGCGTGGGGCGGCACTCCTTGAGCGCATCAGCATTGCATATGGGCCAGCTGCACACAGGTCAAGGAGGCCCGGGGTTTGAACTGCGGACCTCCCATGTGGTAGACAGACACCCTAACCACTGGGCCAAGTCCCCTTCCTGAAATAGCTGATTTTGACATAGACACTATTGTAGAATTTGAAAGAGGTTCAATTATTTGCATATAGAGAGGCCAGGACTCAGGAATGATTTTGAGAAGGAAAAATGGTTTATTGACGGCCAGCGGGACTCGGGAGCTTTCTGTTTGAATCCCGAGCCCCGAACAAGATTTTTGAATCCCTTTTATACAGAGAGGAAAGGCCAAATGGTCCCTTTGTTTCAGTTCTCAATAGGCTTCAGTTAGCATATATATCTTCCACATCTTAGGTAAGCTTTTAGCATGGACTTCAGACATTCTAGGTAAGCTTTTAGCATATTCAGTTTGCATTTCCCCTAAATACTTAAAGTTGATAGACCTTGCATTGTTAAACTGTTTCCTGGGACTGGAGTCCTTGCCATTATTACCAAGGGCAGGACTGCAGCCTCTTACCATCACACTCACAAGTCAGAGAGCTTAGGTTATCTCTGAAGAGACAAAGAGCCTCCCACCCATAGCCTACATCAACACTATTTAGCTTTATCTTTTGAAGAGGTATCTCAGGCTGTCCAATGACTGGCCCTAGTGTGTTTCATCAGATGCTTCTGGTGAACGGGCACTCTTGGGTAGCTGACTTTATTTAGGATTAGTGCATCAAGCTGGACATTCCTTTAGCCTTAATAGCTGTAGTAAAGTTTTTAATTTGAACTTTAATTGAGCAACTCCTGATCAATTTTTTTACTGTTTCTACCAGGCTTTGTCTTTTGAAAACCCATTTGGCTAAGCTGGTTTGGGCATTCCTCCCCAGATGAGTGCCTCGGTGAAATTCATGAAATACTTTTCACTGTACTGCTCTTGGCATTAGACCTGACCATTTCCAACAAGCCACCCATCAGTTTCTAGACTGCGCTGCACTGGTTTGTTTACCCTAGGTACACTGTGGAACTTTAAGTACTAGTACAGGTGTTGGAATAAGGGGTAGGAAGGAAACCTGGGTTGAGAGTTTGACACACCCTTATTTGCACCTTGGGGGTTTCTAGTAATTGAGCCTGGTATTAATTATTAATTAACCAACTACCTATAAGTCACTGGTGGCCCTGGGCTCAAGCACATTCTTTACCTGGTGTGGGGTGAAGACTGTGAGAGGTTGCCCCCAAGTTAATTTGGTGGCTTTTTCAATTAAAAAGCTGTTGGCTTCACTGCTTTTAGGCAAGGTGGCAATTTTTTTAAACTTATAGACATGTTCATTAACTACTCAGAAAATGAAATTGATCAGGACTTTTAACACATATTCAATGTCCTGCATATGATTTACTAGAAACATTACCATAGTCATCAGATATATATCTAGAATAGGATATAGGTACAGTACTCAGTACTAATTAAAGTACTGCTCAATGCATAAGTCTTTTCTTGAGCTGCAATTAATAGCATTAACCTTCAGGTTTGCAATACCATACAGGTTATTTCTCCATGGGAGCAAGCTATAGTGCCAATTGTTTTTAAGTTCTACTCATAGTACTCTGGTCTTCATTGCTCCACTTCATATGTTCGTCACAGAAGCTGCAGCACTGTTGACCCTACAGAGAAACTAGGGAGTAGATTTTACCAGCCTGGTGCATAGCACTCTCTGGCACTATGAAACAGTGCCAGTCTGGAGACAATATGCATTGTACATTTGGCTGTACTGAGCCACTGTGGGCTGCTGCAGGAGTTTGAAACTGCAAAGTAGTTCCCATCTACTTCAGGTGCACAACCAGAGATGTAGTAGATACTTTTATTGTTTTAGGGGTCAGTGACCTATCAAGCCAATAACTCACATGGAGAAATACCCTACAGTGTATTGGATGCCTGGTTTGAATGCACAACAGACTTTGACAATGCTGAAGTTAATCTCTTGATTTTTATGTATCTTTTAAACATTTTTAATGCAATGTGTTGTATATTAAATGAACTTTTAGTACTTTGCTTTTTACTTCTACACTTTTACCATGAAGACGTTAATTACACAGGTATTTTATTTTAGCAGTAGAGGAAAAACCACTTTTTCTATTTTTAAAATGAAAACTGAAGACTCCTAATGGAATCAAGGTAGGTTTTCATTGCACCACTTCAATATGCATATTGAGATGACTTCCAGACAGGTTTTATTGTTATGAAGTTACTTTTTGCCATTAATACTAATTTATTTTTTAATTAATAATGGCTTTTTAGAACTAGCCATTCAAACGCTTTAATTTGGAAGGTGCTCTTACAGCCTTTTTATACTTAAACACAATTACATAGGCTGGTTAATTTACCTTATATTACAATTAGCAACCAATGGATTTACTTTATGCATTTAGGAGAGGGCAGATTTACATTTCTTCAACTCAATTTCATTAAACACAAACCTACAGGCTTTATCATTTTAAAGATCCAATACATACAATATTAACCTATTAACCTGGTATCCCGCAAACCAAAGAGATAACACTTAAACCAAAAAAGATTAAACTGTTATTGTTTAAACAAAGAATGTTGGGGCAAGTGGACATGGCTCAACTGATAGAGCATCCACCCACCATATGGAGGGTCCAGGGTTCGATACCCAGGGCCTCCTGACCCATGTGGTGAGCTGGCTCATGTGCAAAGCTGCTGCGTGCAAGGAGCACCCTGCCATGCAGGGGTGCCCCCTCGTAAGGGTGCCCCATGCACAAGGAGTGCGTCCCACAAGGAAAGCTGCCACACGTGAAAAAAAGCACAGCCTGCCCAGGAGTGGTGCCACACACATGGAGAGCTGACGCAGCAAGATGACACAACAAAAAGATTCAGTTTCTTGGTGACACCTGACAATGCAAGTGGACACAGAAGAACACACAGTGAATGGACACAGAGAGCAAACAACAGGGGGGAAGGGGAGAGAAATAAATAAAATAAATCTTTTTAAAAAAGTATATTGTTTTTTTTTTTCTTTTCTCTTAACAGGGGCCTAAAACCTCTTGTTTTTGATAAAACTCTAAAACTGTGAATACTCTTACAAGCATACTGACTTTTAAGCTCTAGAATATAGTTATTTAATTTGTTTTAATTATAATTTAGTAAGGATTTTTTTTCATAGCTTTTCCTTTACTTACTGAAATTTGGTAATAGGATTAGTAATTACCCATATTTAAGGCTGTTAAAAGGTTTAAAATGGGAAACTACAGGAAAAACTGACTTCATTCCCCAGCTTAGAAGACAAAGTTTTAATCTGCAAGCCTGACCCCTCCCTCAGAGCTCTTGCAAAGAGAAGGCCCTGGGGGCTGGGCAGGTAAAGAGCTGAGAAAAAAAAATGCTTTTCTTTCCCAATAGTTTTTTAAGGTTTATTTTTTATTTCTCTCCCCTTTCCCCCCCACCCCCCGTTGTCTGCTCTCTGTGTCTATTTGCTGTGTGTTCTTCTGTGTCTGCTTGCATTCTTGTCAGCAGCACTGGGAATCTGTGTCCCTTTTTGTTGGGTCATCTTGCTGTATCAGCTCTCCAGTGTTTGCAGCACCACTCCTGGACAAGCTGTGCTTTTTTTTTTTTTAAAGATTTATTTATTTATCTCTCCCCTTCCCCCCCCCCACCCACCCCAGTTGTCTGTTCTCTGTGTGTTCTTTCTTTGTCAGCTTCTGTTGTTGTTAGTGGCAAGGAATTCTGTGTTTCTTTTTGATGCGTCATCTTATTGTGTCAGCTCTCCGTGTGTGCGGCACCATTCCTGGGCAGGCTGCACTTTCTTTCGCGCTGGGCGGCTCTCCTTACGGGGCGCACTCCTTGCCCGTGGGGCTCCCCTATGCAGGGACACCCCTGCCTGGCACGGCACTCCTTGTGTGCATCAGCACTGCACATGGGCCAGCTGCACACTGGTCAAGGAGGCCAGGGGTTTGAACTGCGGACCTCCTATGTGGTAGACTGACACCCTATCTACTGGGCCAAGTCCACTTCCCAGGCTGTGCTTTTTTCACACAGGGTAGCTCTCCTTATGGGGTGCACTCCTTGAGCATAGGGCTCCCCTACGCAGGGGACACCCCTGGGTAGCACAGCACTCCTTGTGCGCATCAGCACTATGCATGGGCCAGCTCATCACATGGGTCAGGAAACCTGGGGTTTGAATCCTGGACTTCCCATGTAGTAGGCGGATGCTCTATCAGTTGAGCCAAATTCGGTTCTACCAATAGTTTTTATATTCAGATTTCTATGTGATCTTTCCATATCGCTTAGCCTAACTTGGGATTAAGGAATATTTATTACATATCTAACTGCATATTTAATTTTTAACAATTTGAATAGAGTTTTTTTAAGAATTATTTGTTAATTTGATAATATTATCCTGAAATATGAAGATACACGCTGAGCAAATAGGCAGACATGAATAGTTTGAAATGGAAACGCAACTTAGTTACTTAAAACTTTTTTTTTTTAACAAAACAAGTTTAACTGTAAAATAACACTTGAAAGATTTCCCTGAAGGCTTTCCTTTACTGGCTTCTCCAGAATAGGGGTTTGCAGTTTCTTCCTTTGTGGCTTCTTAATTAATGGCTTATAACCAAAATGTTTCTAATGCTATGATACAATTTTTCTTTCCTTTAGAACCATAAGCAGAGGCAAGGGGTGGACCCAGATTTGCAGTAACCATAAGCAAAGGCAAACTCAGTTTATAATTACCATCACAATAGTTGAAGTCTAGGGGTAGGTGAAGTTAGTTATAAAATAACCATAATTAAATTTAAGTTTAAGTTTAATTACCATTACTATAGTAAGCACTGGATAGACTTGAAGTAGCCATAAACAAAGGTAAATTAGTTTAAGATTACCATTACAGTAGCTGAAATCTAGGCTACATCTACTCCACTGTAATAATTTCAGTTATTAATTTTTGTTTTGTTTTTTACTGTTTTATATATAAAGGTACTTATACAATTATTTCAACTCTTAGTTTTTAGAAAGCTTTTACTTAAAATTAATTTGGGCACCTTTATTTATTAACTATGCAATTAAAACAATTTTATTAGTAACAACTCTGTGCAGTTCTTCCACCTTTCCAGCAATTAAATAAATTTCACTTGTGAGTTGTGCATTAAATCCACTAGCAAGACAGTATGGCATTTAAATATTCATTTTTAGGTTACCTTTCACTGTTATCGAACTTGTAACAGGTGAACCCCAAATCTGATTTCCTAGGCACAACCAAACTGACAAAGTTAAATACAGATTTCAAAGTTGAACACAAGGTTATGCACAGATTAAAACAGAAGAATTTTATATATTTAGCATTTCTAGGAATTCTTTGACTTTAATTGATGGCATATGAGTTGTGGTTTTTTCATTTTGATCACTATTCACACCTTTTATAGGCATGACTGAGTTTAAACTGAGAAGTTTAAGGTTTATTTCCTTAATTTTTTAGGAGACACAACATGAAGTTTCTAGGTGTCATATCTATTTGTACTGCCCACCCCCCCCCGCCCCCACTCCCGTTTTTTTTACACCAGTTTAACTGGAGTTCAGGGTTACACAGAGGTTGCTCTGTGGCCATGTGGACCAGCAGGAGGCATAACTTCCCAATTCCTGAGAAGAGACTCCCATGGGGAGCACACTGGCATGCCAGAAGCTGTGCTTATCATTCTAGGAAGAATGAAGAGACACCCTTTTAGTCGACTGACATGGTGTCACAGAGTTCCAGCCTAACCAAAGTTCACCATTTCACACAATTTAATACCACCATCTGGAGGCATGAAAACATACACTGGCATGAAATAAACTGACAAACACTAAAGAGCCATGGCACACAGACAGAAACACAAAGCCTGTCAATTTGATTAATAATTTCCATTTCTCCAGTATGGCCGTTTTTGAGCTACAGCTTATTAGTTATTGAGGGGGAACTTGCTAACAGGACATTTTGCCTATACTTGCTGTTTAAAAAACAAGCTTATTTGCAATCCAGCACCAAAACAAAGGCTTATTTCTGGCCAAACCTTTTCACTGCTCAACTCCTATTCAGATGAAGCTTCATTACAAAAACCAATCCATTTTTCTGTAACCAAGATCTTCCAAATCCAGATCAATTTTTCAGGATGCATCCCAGTGGAAAGCACTGGGATACTGATGCCTCATTTCCTATGGCCACAGAAAGAGAGAGAGAGAAAGAGAGGCCAAAATAAAGGTACAAGAGACAACAGGCCCTTTTCCTTTTTTTTTTTTAAGTGAGGTAGTGAGCGGGACTTAAACCCATCAACTCCTCTCCCACTATAACCAAACCTTCACTATCTTAGTGAAGGCAAAACCAGAAGCCATCCCACAGTTAGCTAAAATCAAACATCAGGCTTTTTTTTCTTTTCTTTTCAGATCTGGAGAAAAGAAAGTTTGGCTTCCCCCCGAACTTTTGAGGTACTAGAGTCCTCTTTGGGAGCTGACCAGGCTCCGCTTCTAATGTTTACCATTAGGCTTTTCTTACACATTGCCCCCAGGCATCTTACCTGTCTGGTGTGTGGAGTTTTTTTCGTTCCCAGGATTTCCTTTTAGACCCTTCGGTGTGTCACATTTTTTCCTGGGAGGGCTCCGGTGGAGCCTACAACCTCTTTCTGGACTAAAAGGAATCCAGGGGCACCATGGATTGGGGATTCACCTGGGCCCTCCTTGCTTCCACGGAGGTGTCCAAAAGGAGCAGCAAAATGCTGCCATCTTTGGCCTTCATTGCGATCCCAGACAAGTCCCCAGGAAATGTTGTGGAAGCAGAGAAATTCAATGGTCATGTATCGAAGGCCAGGACTCAGGAATATTTTTGAGAAGGAAAAATTTATTATGACCAGCTGGGCCCCGGGACTCCTGTCCAAAAAGCTGAGCCCTGAGAATGGGCTCTAGGTTATCTTTATATAAGAGACATATGTGGTGGGGGCCAGGAGAGGTTTAGCCATTTGTTTCAATACCAGCTAAGCTTGAATTAGCATATTGTCCACATTCTAGGTAAGATTGAATTAACATATCTCCCACATTCTGTCAGGATATAACTTGGAATACACATTCAGTCTACATCCTATCTGATTATTTAAAGCATATAGGGCCTATATTACTTAATTGGCTTTCTAGAAACTAGACACACTTGGATACAGAATTAGATAATTTTGAGTTCATGTACAGGCTATATTATGATGATGTCTTGATTTGGACATTTTTTTTAACCTCAGAACTGTAAGCTTGTCAGCTAATAAATTCTCATTGTAAAAGTCAACCCATTTTATGGTATCTGCTTTGAGCAGTTTAGCAAACTAAAACAAAAGTCCTAAAATAGAAAGTGTTTTCTTCTGCACTCTCTTGCTCTCTTAAGTTGTGTTTATTTGATTCTTAATGCAGCTCAAAAGTAAAATTTTAAATTATTAGCATGAACTTTACCTTTCATCTTTATATTGTGCAATGTCAGTTTTAAATGAAAACATAAATACATTTAATTTGCATGCTGAATCACCAAAATTATACAATTTGTGTTTCACAGCTTGTACTTGCCTATGTGTTTTGTTCTTACCAGAACTATGGAAACACTGAGGAAAAGCTAACTCAACTGTTTTTATTTCACTTCTTGTTATTTACACATTCTACTAACACTCTACCTTCAGCTTACTGATGATAAAGAAAAGAGTGAAGGAAAAAGAAACCAGGTTACTATTCCTTTCCCTTTCATTCTATGTCATCATTTTCAGCATGAGTGGTTGGTTAATACAGGAAGTGATGAATAAACAAGCATGTGAGAGGTCGAGCTCCTTGTTTGTTCCCGTTGCCTTCTTTCTGCATTTGAAGCAGCCTCTAGTTTCAAGGGAAAGCCTCTTGGGGATGTCAGAGTCCCTGTGTACTCAGTTGAAGACCTAACACACTTACCTTGTACTTGCTTTAAGTCTCACTGAATTCCCACACATTGTGGGTCCTCTGGAATCCTAGAATTCTGTGTCCATTGGGCATCACATACACTATATGTAAATGAGGTGTCTGGGAATAGCATATATATATATATATATATAATGTATATGCATTATATATATATATATATATATATATATATTGCATCCTTCTCCTCTGTTCACATGCATGCTCCATTGTCCCACCAGACTTCACTTACAAGACACAAGTGCAATGATAAAATTATTAAGAAATATCAATACAGCAATAGTAGCATATTAAAACAAGTGTGGGAGAAAAAAAATATTAAAACAAACAAACAACAATAACAACAACAACAACAACAACAAAACAAGTGTGGGGGCCCTTCTCAGCCTGTGCATGAAACTGGACACGTTGCTGCTTAGGCTCTAGAGCCTACCTGTGAGGGTTGCTGCGAGGCAGGAGAACAGAGCCTGGGGCAGAAGTTCCCAAGCCTTCCTCAGGCAAAGGCCTTCACTGTCTCAGTGATTTTTCACAGCACCCGCTGGCCTGAAGAAAAATCTATCAGTCCCAATAAGTCGTTAGGTCCAAACAATTTAATAAGTATTTATGTCCTGAAAAGTTAGTAGCCATTTGAAAAAATAATATACCAAATTTAAAAGAAAAATAAAGTTTCACTTTAGATAACCACAACTACGTGCCGGTGGGGTGTGTGTGCCAGCTACACACTGAGGTTTCTCAATCTTGGGAATCAGATTGAACATCATCACCCTCAATTCCTGTTCCACATTGATTTTTATGTGGAACTTGCTTATTCTCATAGCAACTGCCAAACACCCAGCTTTGCAAAAACGTGGCATCATCAAAATGAATGTAGTGTGATATAATGTTGAAATTGAATTGCTTCAAGCCAGTGGCTCCCCAGGGTCCAACAGATGTTGAGTATCACTGTTTTTTGAGAAAATGTAATTGTATATCCCACAGTCCCCTTTGTGAGTTCACGACGGCTGCCCGGGGCACCTTGGCACAGTTTGGGCACATGGCAGCTGTTCTAGAAAGGTTAGGGCCCCCAGCATTTATCAGTAAACCACGCATTGGAAGTAGAACATGTATTGCCTTATTCATGATTTAATAATTCATCAGTTGCTGTCTCTCTATTTATTGACTTATGAAATGATTATTTATTGAGCACCTGCATTCTTAACCAGTTTTGGGGTTACAAAATTAGACCAAATAGATATTGTACCTCTCATCAAGGAAGATTGGAGAAGCCAAGCAATCCAATGTCCACACACAAAACATAAAAACAATAAAAAGTAATTATAAACAGTGAGTGGTATGCAGAAGTTGTTTGGGGTACTTTAAAGTTTATACATGGGGGCTTCATCTCATCTGGTTCTACAGAAGGGCCTCTGAGAGAGCCCGATGTTTAAGATGAAGCCTGAGTTTACTGCCCTGGCAGTGTGCTTTGGAGTTTATGTGCCCCAGAGTGGCAGATTTGGACTCAGTTGTGGTTTCCCTACACATGGTTCTTCTGCCCCTTCTATTTGAACTTATAGTTATTACTGGTGGTTTAGAGTTGATAGCTGTACATCCAAGAGACTTAAATCTTTGGGATATCCATGTGCCAGCTGGGCCCTGAATCTCAGCAGAGTTGCAGCACCTACTCTCCAGTCCGCTGGACCCCCACAGGACAACTAAGAAGGAGACAATGATGGACAATGACCATCCCAAGGAACAGAGAGAGCCTACAACTGCCAACAGTTGGTCCCATTCATCTGCCCCATGGGATCTAAGCCCCCTCTCAATTAGAGATGGAGTGGGCATCACTATCCCAGAGTCCTCAGGATTGGGGGGTGAAACAATGGACTAGAGTAGATTTACTGGTGTTCTACCATAGACGTATTGTGATTCTAGCAATGGAAGAGTTTTATCACTTATGTGGAGGTAGTGGCTACTACAGGTTCTGAGGGAAGGGGGAGGAGAAAACAGGTGTAATACCAGGGCATTTTTGGGACTTGGGAATTGTCCTGAGTGGTGTTGCAGTGACAGACACAGGCTATTATATATCTTGCCATAAATTACAAAATTGTGCGGGAGAGAATGTAAACTACAATGTAAACTATAACCCATGCCTAGTGGCAATGCTCCAGAATGTGTTCATCGGCTGTGGCAGGTGTGCTGCACTGATGAAGGATGTTGTTGGCGTGGCAGAGTGTGGGAGGGGTGGGGAGCAGGGCATATGGGAATCCCCTATGTTTCAAAAGAGTGGAAGATTTTTCTGGGCAAAAGAATCCCAGCTTCAAGGACCTTGCAGTAATAGGCAGCAGCTTCGCCCAAAGAACAGCTAAGCAGTACGTGCCATAGAGACATTAGTTTCACATGTAACGATGTTGATGAGCTCCGTACAGCTGTAGGAAGCCTGGATGAATAGTTGTTTCTTGAGGGCAATGGTCATGTAGAGCAGGCCTGGGCAAACCTGTGGTGTCAAGGGCTGATGGTCTCTCTTTTACCTAAAGCAGCCTTAAATAATACGGAAATGAATGCGTATGGTTGTGTTCCATTAAAATTTTCTTTGCAAAAGCAAGTGGCAGAACAGACTTGGCCTGAGGGCCAGAGTTTGGAGACCCTGGTGTAGAGGACTTCCCAGTGGTCTACAATCCCTCTTGCTCTAAGAGGGTAACTAGCTAATGAAAGAACAAACAAACAATTAAATCTAGTCCTGGGCCTCTTAGAGCTTCCAATGTAGTGAGTAAATGTAAACACAATATACAGAGACAAGAGAGGGGCAGGCAGGGTCTTTTCAAACTCAAAACAAAAATTCAAATTCTTACCATCTCCAATATCTAGAAATCCACCCAAGCAACCCCTGCTTTTTGGTAGAGGAGAATGCAGCATTACCAAATGCTGGAGAGGAAGGCTGCTATTACAGCACGGTGGCAGAATGGGATGGGGGTGGGAAGAGGGAAGGTGGTGGGAGATCTGCTGCCGAGTGGCTCAGCTTTGGGTCATTAAGAACAACAACTGGACTCAGTTCCTTCCTCACCCTGCACGTCTTTTGTACTCTGTGCTCTGCCTTCACAAGCATCTCCTGGATGGCTTTTTCCTATTAAAAAGAACAGCGCACGGAGCGCTTGCACTTGAGGCATCTCCGAGAAATAAAGAAGGTCAACTGAGTCTCATTATTAGTTGTTATAGCAACAAAGAAAGATTGCCGAGGCACTGAAAATGCCACCCGAGAGCCCTCTTCCTGAATTGCACTGAAGCACACCTTCCTGTCCCGTGTGTGCAGCCCACACACAGAATCCCATTTGCAACTGTGTGCTGGGACTCCTAGGTCTCCTGGCAATGGGAGGAACTCAGGCTTCCCACAGGAATCTCAGCAGCCGGCTGGGCTCTTCCAGCAGACTTCGCATGGGCCTCTCAACTGGGAATGCCTTGCTGATGGCCTCCAGGTGCCAAATCTCACCTGATGTGCACTCTGGTCAGGACTATCTCCTCAGCAGTTCTTTAAGAGGAATTTGACACCACAGGCAGTGAAATACCTAGTGGTGCTGATTGAAAACGCAGATTCACAGGCTCTACCCCAGATCCTGGATCAGCATCTTTGCCAACATTTGAAAACTACTAGCTTAGGGGTATAATGTAGGGGAGTGGTTATAACACTGTCCTGCCTTGGCTGAATCAAATCCCAGTCGCTGTGAGTTCATAATGAAATTCGTTGACCTTCATCAGAAGACTGGACAGCCTTCAATATTTCACAAAAAGAACTTAAAACCTCATTAGGAAGGAAATACGGAGATTGTTATCTAAATAGAAATCTGAAAATGGATATATTCTTTCTATGATGAAGGGGAAGGGGATTTTCATTTGCATATTTGACATAGTATTCCCTCTCAAAAGTCAAGATTGTCCTCAAAAGAAATTGCAAAATGTCACTTTATACAAATGTTTGCTCTCTCTTACTTCTGGTTTCTTGAACAATGAGCTTAAATACTTTGTACCCATTGACCAGGCATCTTGAAGGTGGTGACATTATTCTTGTTTTTTTTTTAAAGATTTATTTTTTATTTATTTCTCTTCCCTTCCCTGCCCTCCCCCCTTCAGTTGTCTGCTCTGTGTCCATTTGCTGTGTGTTCTTCTGTGTCTGTTTGTATTCTTGTCAGTGGCAACAGGAATCTGTGTTGCTTTTTGTTGCATCATCTTGCTGCATCAGCTTTCTGTGTGTGCAGGGCCACTCCTGGCTGCACTTTTTTCACACCAGGCGGCTCTCCTTACAGGGCGGACTCCTTGCACATGGGGCTCCCCTACATGGGGGACACTCCTGTGTGGCACAGCACTCTTTGCGCACACCAGCACTGCACATGGGCCAGCTCATCACATGGGTTAGGAGGCCCTGGGTTTGAACCCTGGACCTCCCATATGGTAGGCAGATGCTCTATCCATTGAGCCAAATCCACTTCCCTATTCTTGTTTTTATTCATACTGTGCTTCCAGCAACTGCCATACAGTCAGGATGCCCATAAATGACATTGAATAAACACTAGATGAATGCATGGATTGCAGAACCCAATCCAATTTCTTGTTTACAAAAGAGTTTAAGTCTGGTAGGTTGAAATTATGTAGCTCCAAAAAACATGTTCTTAATCTTAATCCGTATTCCTGTGGGTGTGAACCCATTGTAAATAGAACCTCTTGAAGATGTTATTTTTAATTAAGGTGTGGCCAACTAAAGGGCAGTGGGTCTTAATCTGAATATTGGGGGCTTTGGGGCCTTATAAAGAAGACCTAGAATTCACAAAAGCCAGAAAAGAGAGGACATCACCATGCGACAGGAGGCTGGAAACCTGAAACTAATACAATATAGAACTTGAGGTTATCATTTAGAGCAGCGTATAACAAACTACCCTAGAGTCCTAAAGGAAGTTTTACAGGAACACAGCCATGCCATTTGTCTGCGTATTATCTAAAACGGCAGAGTCGAGTAGTTGTAAGAGACCATGTGCCTGCAAATCTGAAAATATCTACCCTCTGGCCGTTTATAGAAGATGTTTTCTGATAACTGAGGCAGCATGGCTTGGGGGGTTACTAAGCAGGCTTAAGGATCAGAATGACTGTGATTTTACCACTGTTAGTGACGAGACCTTCACATATTATTTAAATTATTTAGCCTGCAAAAGGCTACGTTTTCCCCTCTGTAAACAAAGATAATTATATTTACCTCAGGTAGCTATTAAGAGGATTTAATATGATAAAACAAGTAAAACACTTAGACTAAGAGTGTGACGGCTAAGTTCGCGTGTTACGGGATCCAGTTGCTTGGTCAAGCAAGCACTGGCCTCATTGTTTCCATTCCGGTGAGGATATTTCACGGAGTTAAATCACCAGTAAGTCGACTGCATCTATGGCTGATCACAGTACAAGCAACCAAGGGGACTGCTTTCAAGTACGAGAGAAGGCTCATCTAATCAGTCGAAGCCTCCAAGGATGAACTGATGATTTCAGCAGTCAGGAGGAAGACTTTCCAGCTCTACTTCAGCCAGCGAGCTTCTCCTGGGAAATTCATCTAAAACCTGCATGTGAGTTCCCAGTGTGCAGCCTGGCCTGTGGAACTCAGACTTGCCCATCCTCATGGCCCTGTGAGCTGATTCCTTTAATAAATGTCAGAATCTTTACATGATCTATCTATGTATGTCTTCTGTCAGTTCTGTTTTCCTGGAGAACCCTGACTCAGAAATATATAAAAACTGTTAAGTGAGCCTAAAAAACTACACCTTTTCTCTATAAATATGCTTCTCTTCTTAAAAGCCCTAAAAGATATTCCCACTTGTAGTTAACCACATTCAGCAACATTTCTTTGCACCCTCATTAGTATTAGACTTGCTTCAACAATTTTGACTTCATTAAAATTATAAAAATTTCTGTAATTCCATTTTCTTTATCTACTTCTTCAACTTAATGCTCCAGGTTGGCGATCAAGGTCTTGGGAACCAGAGAGAACCTCTTTAAAGACAGTTTTAAAAGTGAAAGAAAAAAAAAAGTTAAAAAAAAAAAAAGACAGTGTCAAGAAAATGAACAATGAGGGAATAATCAAATGTTCGTGGCAAACCAAAATTTTAAAGACAACTATGAATACATAGGGAAGAAGCAGGATGAGCTAAAACCATAGGAAAAATGGCTGCAGGAAACCCAGAGAGAGCACAAATGCTTCCAATGGACCCATTAGCACTAAGTCATTTATACATCCCTAATCCACTAATTAATTTTCTGCTGAATTCAACCCACCTTGCCCCCAATATTCCTTGACCCCTGAGAAAAAACACATTATAACCAGGAGTGTCCTTGGAATTCTCAACTAAGTCAGACCCAAGTGGGATTTTAGCTAGGCCTTTGGGGTCCAATTGGGGTCAATCTCCATTTTGGAAAATCAGGCACTTCTTGGAAAGAACACAAATGAAAATGGACCTTTTTATTTCCCTTTCTTGGGGATTAGCAATGTTTTTTTCCCCCCAAAAAAAGACAGGAAAATATCTTCTGGTGAAAATAACGCTTTTGAAAAGTGCCTAGCTCAGAACCTGGCCCAGAGAAATACACAATGAAAATACATTTGCTCCTGCTTGCAGAAAACAATTTCCTCCCAAGAATGCAAGCTTATTCATTCTTTCAACACATTGATTAAGCATGAGCTATGTGCCAGGCACAGTTCTAGGGCTTGAGAATTTGAGTTGCCAGATTTAGGAAAGAAAAATATAGAATATTCCGTTATATTTGAATTTCAGATAAACCATGAACAACATTTTTAGTATAAGTATGTCCCCTGCACTATTTGGGACACATTTATACTAAAAAATTATTCATGGTTCACCTGAAATTCAAACGACCCGGTGTCCTTACTTTACCTGACAGCATGACTGGAAAGAGCAGCATGACCAAAGACCCACTGGCTCCCTCATGCGGCTGCAGAGCAACTGCAACCTCAGGTGCTCACGAGATTCAGTCCCCACTGGGCAGCTCCCCAGCGAGGAAGCCTGGGGAACCCAGTCCTGGTCTTTGGGAGGGTGTCCCATCTGGGGGACCCGTGCAGCAGGTGCTCCTCTGTTTTGTGACCTTATTTCCTTGCCCCACTCCTTTGGACTTGAGGTCCTTGGCAACAGAGCCTGTGTCTTTTGCCCTCCAAATGCCCAGCCTCTAGCATGATGCCTGGCACTAGTGGATGCTCAGGAGAGACCTTGATTAATGAACGAGCGGGCACTGCCCAAATGGCTGGAAGTCCAGCCAACCTACCTCAAACGCAACCCCGAACCTGCTCATGGCTCACAAGGCAATCAGCCGAACGCCCTTCAGCAGTCCCCACGCCATGCAGAACACCGAATCACCAGAATCCAAAGACCACATGGATGAAGAAGGATATTTTATTTTAAAATACTCCGTGGAGGTACTCACAACAAAATAAAAGCTTAAAAGAAAAAAATGGGGTGGGGGGGAAATGTATGTGAAAGAAACTGTAACCCTACAATTTTCAAAGGGTCCTTTGAAAAGTTATTTTTGAACTTAACATAAGAGTGAGTCAAAGGATTGATTTAACTAATTTGTAACACAACGAATATGATTGCCAATAGTTTGCCAGAACCACAGTGTTACTAACTGAGGAATGCGGTCTAAACAAATAACAAATAATTAAGAACCATTTTATTATCAGTACTGTCATACAATTGAAACACTCAGAAGGAAAACCACAAGAATCCACACAAAAGGACAGACTCAGAGAAGTGCAAGGGACATGGTATCTCCCACAGGAAATCACTTTGTGGGATCGACTCCTTTCTGTCCAGTTGTAAAAGAGGGAACAAAAAGTCGATATCTATACAACAGATTTCAATTATGCTAAGATTTTAAAAAATGAAAAGAAAGGAAAGGAAAAAAAGAAAGAAAACTATTGTATTGCAGAGTTTCCCAATGTCCAATTAGCCAGGATTTTAAGCTTCTTTTCTTCGCCACTTCCCTTCTGTCATTCTGTGACCTCTGGGTGGAGGGATGGATTACACCGCAAGTGTGTTAACAATTCTTGGCCGTTACTGTCAGTGCTTCGGATCGGTAGGCGGGAAAAGTCTCTGTTCGATGAAGCTTCAGAGGGCTGGTGACATCTTTTCCAAAAAAGAATTTTAAAATGGAGGTTACATATCAAGAAAGCCCACAATCAAATTATCTGGTAACAATTTTCTGATATTAGACAAAAAAAATTAGTAAGAGACACATCATGACATAGGCTTTTTTCCCCAGGGCCACCAACAGTGATATACAAATGAGGGTCATAAAGAGCTTGTGTGATTAGCATATCATTTGCACTAAGCTATGGTCAGACCAGTATCAGTTATTTTCCTCCTTAATTTTTCATCTGTATCAACCCGTATCCTCAGGGTGTTCAGGAGAGGAGATAGAAATACAGAACTATGAAAACTTTTGGTTGGGACACTCTTGGGAGACCCGACTGGAAATAAGACAAGCATTTATTTATACAAATGCATTTGTAATCTTGTGCAAGGGAGAACTTAAAATCCACTGAGCTTTTATTATTTCAGGCTTAGGATCCAAACCAAGCAAAGTTGGAAGCTTTGCGGACTTGGAAGGTAACACAACAGGCCACTGCTAGCCCCTTCGTGAAAATTACAAAGAGGCATAGTTTGACGATGCTTTATGCCCAACAACACGGGTTGGCAAATTTTCCATCAAGATCCAGATATGCTTTTAGACTTTGCAACCCATATCGTTTCTGTTCCAACTACTCAACTCTACTGCAGTTCAAGCGCAAAAGCAGCCACAGAAAATATGTAAACAAATGGGTGTGGCTGGTCCAATAAAACTTTACTTACAAATACAGATATGGGCTAGGCTGTATATGGCACTCAAGCCTTAGTTTGCCAAACTGTGGACGTTAATAGTCTGGTTTAGTAAAAACAGACATTTTACTGCCATCTGCTGG